>NC_073306.1:198544588-198872088 GCF_027595985.1 Sorex araneus
AGCTCAAAATCATAAATACATTAGCAAGGAAAAGGTATGTAGAAAGGGGGCCCAGAATCTAACTCAATTGTTTAAATTATTTGCTCCACGATACCAAGGTCTTGAGGTACCACCCACAAGCACTGAGGTGACTAGGACAGTTCCACTATTTGGGATCCCTAGTGAGAGGAGTTTGGAATTTAGCACCAAGGCTTAGGAAGGCTCCAGGGCAAGAGTGAGGTCTTGCATTAATCCCTGGTGTTATGCTAGTATTGAGGCCGTCTTGACCATCCATGGCCTGAAGCTCCCAGTGAAGGGAGAAAAACAATAGGGAAATGTACAAAGCAAAACAAACAAACAAATACCTCATAAAAATATTGACTTCAGTGTGAATTTAAAGATGACTCTATATGACTCTATTGGCAAGGAAATCAACAGAAAAAATTTATAATTGGATTACATCTAAATGAGAGACATCTACGTGGCTGAAGAAACTATGGCTAAAATAAAATGACAACCTACAGTATGGGAGAAAACATTAACATACATTATATCTGACAAAGAGTTAATATCTAAGATATATGAAGCACTGACAAAGTTCCACAACAGTAAATCACTGTCACTGTCATCCTGTTGTTCGTCGATTTACTCGAGCGGGCAATAGTTAACGTCTCTATTCCTCCCAGCCCTGAGATTTTAGCAGCCCCTCCTTACTCGTCTTTCCCAATGATTGGAGGCTCTTTCAGGGTCAGGGGTATAACATATATCCTTACTGGTTTTGGCATATCGAATACACCACGGGTAGCTTTCCAGGCTCTGCCGTATGGGAGGAATACTCTCGGTAGCTTGCCGGGCTCTCCGAAAGTTGTGTGTGTGTGTGTGTGTGTGTGTGTGTGTGTGTGTGTGTGTGTGTGTATTACTCTCTATGATTTGTTGCCTACTGTCTGATCTCCATCAAATATAGTGTAGTAATTATGGAAAATGGGTAGGAAGTGTCTTAATAATGTGTCTGGCAAGTGGCCTGGAGCATGGCAACGGTTGGGTAGTGAAGGTCGGCTGCCAGGGCTGGGTCCCTTGGGGCGGGGAGGGTTCTCCCCATTACCCATCTACCCACTGAAAAAAAATGAGGAGAGGGTCAGAATGATACCACAGCAAGTAGGATGCTTGCCTTGCATATTGCCATTTTGGGCTTGATCTATAGCACCCTATATGGTCCCCCTAGCCCTGCCAAGAGTGAACCCTGAGCACAGAGCCAGGAATAAGCCCTGAGTACTGCTGGTGTGACCACCACCACCACCACCCTCTCACAAAAAAATTAAATAAATAAAGATTAAGATAAGAAAGGATAAACAGACATTTCTCAAACAAGACAAATATATTGTCAACATATATACAAAAAAAGCGTTCTTCATTATTTATTACTAGGAAACCGCAAATCAAAATGACAATGAGATATCACCTCACACCAGTGAGAATATCTGAATTTTTCCTATTCTATAAATAACCTGTGTTGGCAGGAATGTGATAAAAGAGAAATCCTCAGTCACCAAGAGTGGTGATGAATCTCATTTAAACACTATGGAAAAAAACAGACTTGTCAAAAAATTGAAAATTAGGGTTACCATATGACCCATTAATTCCTCTTTAAATCATCTATAGGACTTGGAGCCCATTGTCATATGAGGTGCCAAGGACCAATCCTATGTTGACAGTTAATTTTGTTTAATTTTATTAAATTTTCAATGGTTATTTTGGTATCATGATATAAAATAGCAACACTGTAGCACTGTGGACCTGTTGTTCATTAACTTGCTTGAGCAGGCACCAGTAACATCTCCATTGTGAAACTTGTTGTTACTGTTTTTGGCATATTGAATACACCCCGGGTAGTTTGCCAGTCTCTGCTGTGCAGGCGGGATACTCTCGGTAGCTTGCCGCGCTCTCCAAGAGAAATGGAGGAATCGAACCTGGGCCAGCCATATGCAAGTATGCAAGGCAAATGCCCTGCCTGCTGTGCTATTGCTCCCATCCAACAGTACCGTCAATAATAAAGTTTTAGGCATATGATATTATACTTCAACACCATACCCACCACCAGAGTGTCAGTTTACGGCCACAATGCCCCAAAGTCTCCTCCCACTCTCCTCACCCCCCACGCCCCTGGCAGATGCTTGAATTGAATTTTTTGCATTTGGGGGAATGAGGTTTGTTTGCTTTTTGCTTTGGGGGCCATATCCAGCCATGCTCAGGACTCCTGACTCTGAGGTCCAGGATCACTCCTGGTTGACTCAAAACGCCCTATGCCAAGCTAGGGATAGAATCTGGGTTCGCTGCATGCAAAGCAAGTTTCTGATCCACTGTCTTTTTACTATCTCCCTAATCCCCTGAACTGAATTTTAAAGAAAAAAGAAAGTGTAATATATATATTACAATAGAACACTACTGAGAAGACAAAATCTTCATGCTGAGCAAAATAAAGCAGAAGAAAGATAATTTTTTAATGAACTCCTATGTAAAATATAGAAAATCTTACTCATTAAAAGCAAAAAAGGGAATAGGGAAAGCCAAATGAAAACTAACAGATCCTAAACCACAGAACTCAGGTTTCTTTAGGCGATGGAGGACATGGGCCAAAGAGGATGGGGGATCCAAGGAACTTCTGCAGAGTGATGCTGTACTTTGGTGGTGGGTACAGTATGAGAATATATGTAGAGAAGAGTATGAATTTGTACCCTCCAAACATATATAAGAGCCAAGGTAGCACAACAGATAGGGCATTTGCCTGACATGCGCCTGATCCGGGTTCAATCCCTGGAATGCCAAATGGTAGCTCCCTCCCCAATGTCCATCAGGAGCGATCCTGAGTGCAGACCCAAGAGTAAGTGCTGAGCACCACTGAGCACAAAACAAAACAAAATAAGAGTAAATAGAAAATAAAAAAATGATATTTTAATAGGAAAAGAATAAGAAAAAATTTACCTAAGACTCTGAAAAAGAATAATATATCAACCAATGTACAAGAATAGAGCAAACATTCACAGAAATTATTACCCCAAATACCTAATTGGCATCATATTGATCAGGTTAAAGCTAGGGCATGGACTGTTCACAATAGCCAGAACCTGGAAACAACCCCAGTGCCTGAGAAGAAACGACTGGTTAAAGAAACTTTGGTACATCTACACAATGGAATACTATGCAGCTGTTAGAAAAGATGAAGTCATGAAATTTGCTTATAAGGGATGGACATGGAGAGTATCATGCTAAGTGAAGTGAGTCAGAAAGAGAGAGACAGACATAGAATGACTACACTTGTTTGTGGAATGTAAAATAACATAATATGAGACTGACATCTAAGAACAGTAGACACAAGAGCCAGGAATATTGCCACATAGTTGGAGCCTGTCTCATGAGCTGGTAGAGAAGACAGATGGAATAGAGAAGGGATCACTAAGACTATAATGGTTGGAGGGATCATTCAAGATGGGGGATGTGTGCTAAAGTAGATAAAGGACCAAACCTGATAAGCTCTTAAAATCTGTATTGCAAACCATAAAACTCTAAAGCAGAGAGAGAGTATGGGGGAAATTATTTGCCATGGAGGCAAGGGTGAGGGTTGGAAAGGGAGGGGTATAATGGGAACATTGATGGTGGAGAATATGCACTGGTGGAGGGATGGGTGTTTGATCATTGTATGGCTGAAACTCAAACATGAAAGCTTGTAACTGTATCTCACAGTGATTCAATAATAAATAAATAAATCTTAAAAGCTAGGGCACCACTGGGCAAATGAGGACTTCCAATATGGAAAAATTTTAAAAAATCTATGTAGAAAAATATAATGTTTATCCAATAATGTCTGTAAAGAAAATAAAATAGGGGAACAAAAGAATTTTAGTCAATAGAAAGATATTCTCTGGCAAGGAGAAAGCTGGTTTATTTAAATTCACCATGGTCAAAAAACAATATTCCTCTCTTCACTCTATATTCACAATAATAAATTTCTGGCCACTCTAGTTCAGCACATATGTTCTGAGCATCTCCCGAGTACAAAGCACTGTGAAATGGACTGAATATTAAAGAAATGTACAAAAGGAATCAGAGAGAGAATACAGGACTTGGGCTACTGATGAACTGGGTTTGATCCCAGGTATCATGTGGCATCCTAAGCCTCACTGGATAGCACTGGAGGTACAAAGTATCATCAGGTGTGGACCTAAAGATCCCCAAACACCTCCAAGCTAGCTCATAGTCCCGGCACCAAAGGTCTCTGAGCATCATTTGGGAGTCCTTTCCACCTGGCAGAATGAAAAAGAATGAGTAATAAATAATCTTTTATTTAAGGAGGGGATAAACAGGAAAAGGAATTGTAAGAGTGTCAAGATTCTAACTTGAGCAATTAGCCTGATGCTATTAACTGAGAAAATATCCATCGAACAACAGAGTGAGTGAAGAAACAGAAAAGGAGGAGAAATTTGGACCTCAGGACAGTCTCGAATGCCTTTGGAAACAAGAGACAATCACAGAGTTTTAACAAATATTTACTTATACTATGAAGAAATCTTGATTAATACAGCTCAGAAAATGCAACTGCTAAACAATATCACCAGGGATACTGGTTTTATCTATTCATTACCCCAGCAAATTAGTAGATTGGCATTTTGTTCCTGTGCTTGCTATTTCATGTTACAATTTCCAGGATATATGTCAGTTATTCAACCAACGTGCACTTGTCATCCCTCTTGAAGTCTCCCTAATACCAATATACAAAAAATCAGCAACTATATTTATACAATGTTTTAATCAAATAAAATTAAGTACCAAAATGCTTAAGCCTATTCTTCACTCTATCCAACTATTATTACACAGGTGATAGAAAAATAAAAATGCAAACTTGATTTCTAGGTGGATGTAAATCATTTCCTAGTTTCATAATATCTAGCAAACATCTGTTAAACAAGCAGAAATCCTTTTTTATTGTAAAACAGTGTTTTCTTTGGAGCTCTTGAGTGCTTCAGGAGGCAGTGGGAGAATGACTTTCTATCCAGACGCTGCACTGTACCTTCCCATCCATTAGCTAGAGCCGAAATGCATGTGTTCAATGTAAACTGCATCACGAACAGCTGTTCCTTCCCCAAAGCAAGCCAGCTGGATACTATAATAGCTATCCAGTCTAGGGTTTACTGATAGAGCATCTTGATGTCCCCAGACAGAAAACATTACAGATAAGTTTACTTACTCATATCAAATATAAAAGAGTTGGGAATTTTTCCTGTATTTCTCGATCAGCCCTTAACTATTTTGTATATGTTCTTGTAATTCAGAAACAAGACTTGAATGTGTATTATTAATTATTTATCAACACTCAACCATCTTACAAATTACTGTATAATGCATATAAATGTTAACTGGGATGTGCAAGAAGGTAGAAATTTGAACTTCACTCATTCCTTAAAACTGTTCTCTTTACTCAAGTTGATTGTTTCAAAATAGAATTTCTCCTTGTCATAATAATTCAAGAGGCAAATAAGGAAGCTATAAGACAAGGCAAGAGGAAATAAGACACATCTTCCATAGATAGAAGCATAGTACTATGCTTGGTTTTTTTTCCCAAGAAGAAACACACACAAAATTTTTGAATCAGTCTTGTCTGGATAAGTCCCAATTTCTGAAAACTCAATACTACTTTTCACTTGCCACACTTACAAAACTGTTAGAATCCTCAAAATCTGATTTATGTAAAAGATGAAAAGAAAGTCGATAGGGTTTTTATCCCAGAAAGAGAAATAGGTCTTCTACAGCATGATTTACTCCAGGCATATGGAAATCCATTGGTTTCCCTCATGCAAAATATGTGTTTTTTCAGAGGGGCCATTCTGGCCTTTTTTAAAGATCACTTTCTCTCTTTATTCTTTATTTTTTTGCCTTGTTGAATGTTATTACTGAATTGCAGTAATAACATATTGACATAAGCAAAAGCATATTCTACAGTACAACCAGAAAAATATGTTAAAAATGAAATATATATATATATATATATATTTGTTTTGGGGCTACACCCAGCTATGCTCAGGTGTTACTCCTGGCTCTGTACTCAGGAATTACCCTGGCGGTGCTTGGGGGATCGTATGGGATTCCAGGAATCTAACCCGAGTCAGCCGCATGCAAGGCAAATGTCCTCCCCACTGTACTATCACTCTGACCCCAAAATGAAATATATTTTTCCTTAACGACTGCACAGAGTCAGTTGATGGCTAACCTGACATTGTCAGCACCTTCTTATGCAAAGAAACTAATTGAGGAGCCTCACAATTTTCCAGTGCAAAGAGGAGCATCAGAATTGATCTGCCAAGTCTCTGATTAGACAAGCAGTCGATTTAGGAATGAGACCTTTCTCAGAGGATAGCAGAGAAGAAACTTCGTGTATGCCTTGAATAGAGTTTGATTTGTCATAGAACAAAAGCAAGGTGAATATGTGGACAAAGAGAGAACACTGAAACATGTAATAGATGAGAAAATGAGGAAGAAGAGCCAGAGAAATACAGGCTCTATAAGTCGATTGCTTGGGGTTCTGACAACCTATAGATCATATCAGTCAATTTCCTTATTTAAGAAAAAGAAAACTCTCATGGGGCTGGAGCGATAGCACAGCGGGTAGGACGTTTGCCTTGCACGTGGCCGACCCGGGTTCGAATCCCAGCATCCCATATGGTCCCCTGAGCACCTCCAGGGGTAATTCCTGAGTGAAGAGCCAGGAGTAACCCCAGTGCATCGCCGGGTGTGACCCAAAAACCAAAAAAAAAAAAAAAAGAAAAAGAAAATTCAATTTTTTAAATAAACAAAGTTGAAATTTTGGGACATGATAGGTAATATAAGAGTGCAAAAAGCAAAGAAGAAGTGGTGAGATTTTTATCACCTTGGCAAATAAAGAAGGGTCAAAAATTGGTATTATCCATGCAAAAGCATAGGACATGCAAAGAATTCAAGCTCAGATAGGGCTAATAATGGCAGATATAGCTAGAAACACCCTTGATGATGTAACCTTATATGAAGTTCTATCCTCTTAATAGATTATTTTTTAAAGATTTTAAGATCATAATATAATATTAAAGCTATTGCTCATCTTTGCTTTAAAAAATATGGCAAAATTCCAGGCACATGGTGAGTACCAAATATTTGAAGGAGGAAGGAAAGAAGAGAGGTCAGCCCTATGCAAGGCAAGGAGCTTACCTGCTAGATTAGCTCTTGACCCCGATTAGGTTTTTATTAAATTCTACTCAAATTATATAAATTAAATGGTCTGAAGTGTATGCTTTGCATGTCGGATTCCAGGTTCAATTCCCAACCCCATATGTTCTCCTGAGAGGCAAGAACATCACTAGATGTGGTCTAAAAGAAAAAAACAAGATGAAATCATACTCCATTTTAGAGAAATTCCTTTGAATCCCTATGAAGGGTAATTTCTAAATGCCATCTCTGGTCGGATAGGCATCCTTAGTGAGATGGAGGGGGAGGATGGGCTGGAGAGGGATGGACACTCGCGGTGTATCCAAGATCCCAAATGGCTCTAGGGCAAGGAGCTCATCTCAAGGTGTTCAGCTGTAATCCTCAGAACTCTTGGGATCCCACAAGATAGATGCCTCAGGGATCACTCCCCCATCAGGGAAAGGAGGTGACAAGCAAGATGGGCTCCAAGTACACCGCCCCAGCCACCCACAGCAGCTCTCTGAAACGACTCACATGTTTGCGACTACTATATGGGGTTTTGTGTGTGTCCAATCCTCTATTAAAACTTCACATAAATACTCTAACCAGTTTGAATTATGATACTTTTCTTTAGTTTTTAACACAATTGTGATTACTTTTTTGACATCTCAAAACAACTCAGAGGACTTAAAAATCTTCTAATCATATCAAATGCAAAAACAGTTGGTTGAAAACATTATTCAGTGGGATCAGTTCCCCGCTACTTTCTCCTCATTATCAGGGAAAAGACCCAGTTCTCCCTAGCAGGAGCTCTTTCCTATTCATATTTATTCGTAACAACATAATTATGAACCACGAGAGCAACTAAAATGTTAATGACAGTTTTTTAGGAGAAACAGAAAGCAATTCAATGTTTCTGAATAAAATGCAATAGACATCTAATTTTTTAAAGGTGTATTTAAATTCTGCAAAGATCTTTGTCATAGCTGCCCATGCTTTCTCACACTTGGGAGCCGTATTCATAGATGGCTTCAGTTTTCAAGAGCAAGACCATAAATTCCCTTTATTAGGTGCTGCCCCTCAAATGCCAATATAATCCCTATAAAATAAATGCCACCACCCTAGTTAACACAGCTGCACAGAAGCAGGAGATAGAAATGAATGTTTCCTTTTATTTTTCCCCAGCACATACCAAATACAAGCTTCTCTGAAGGAGACATGGTGAAAAAAGAACCAGGCCTGTCTTCCCAGTTGTTGCAGTTGGCAGGAGAAAAAGAAATTATTCCATCCTCCAGACTGTCTTGCCAAGTTCTGTCTTTCCTAAACCCTACACCTCATCAAGGGCCATTGTGAGATGAAGGATTACCTGTCGGCACAGTTTGGACTCCATAGTCAAAGCACCTGCCTTGTGAACAAGAGGCTCCAAGGGAAGCCTGAGTGTTGCCTCATGCACAGAGGATGATTCTGACAATTCTCTCGTCTGTGCCTGACAGCTCTGCTGTCTTTGAGCCCCAGCTGTTAGCAGTTGCCAACTATATCACAACCAGGTGCATAGGAGTGCCACAACCAAACGTATGTGTCGCACAATGCAGCCTGTGTGCAACCCCTGTCATCATCAAAATGGGAAGTCTGAGGCTTAAGGCTGAGTAGTAGAGCTCATGTCTTACTGCATAAGTCCCTGGGTTCTTTCCCTAACATAACCCAAAAAAAGGAATTTTGACATGCTTTTTATCCACCTAACAGAGCTATTCCTTTACCGTGGAAGTCAGAATTAAGAAGACATGAGTTGACTGAGAAGCTAAGAGCTGCCGGCATCATGGCATAGCTAACAGCAAGAACTAGAGCTTTGCAGTGACAATTCTCTAAAATCTAAAACTCATCTCACTGCAGTATACATAGCAAAAAATGATGTACCCAAGCAAAACACTTTAGAGTTTTGGGGACTGAAGTGATGGTAGAATGGTGCGGGGGGGGGGGGCGGAAATTTGCCTTGCAAATCCTGGTTTCATGGCCAACATCCCATATGGTCTTCCAAGCACTGCCAGGAGTAATTCCTGAGTAGAGAGCCCAGAGTAATCTTTGAGCACCACCAGGTGTTGCCCAAAAAGATGAAGAAGAAGACAAAGAAATGAGTCACTCCTACCACAACAAAGAAAAACTTAAACTATATGAAACTGTTTTTGAGAATCAGCTGACAAGTAGTAAGAGGGAAAAAATGTTTTCACTAACATGTATCACCCCTGAGTAAAAGTTTGAAAGAAGTTACATTAAGTCCATCCATCGTTTTTCTTTTATCGCCACCATTGGACCAAGAGTGGGTCAGATCTAGATTTAGACAAAGACAGATGGGACCAACCACAAGGTTATGGTCATTAGATGGACTGAGGGATGTGCCTTTGTTCTCTGAAGCATCCCCCACCAAAAATTCTTAAGTGCCACATTTATACATCTCTGTGATTGTGGGAGAAAAAAAGGGGTGGAAAAGAGGGCAAAAGAAAGAACATATTTAAGATATAAGACATTTTAAAGGCAGAAGAATATATGGCATATTGTCTATCACCAAGTAGATTCAAATAAGACCTAAGTGTGAGTGGAGTGAAAGTACGGAAGACTTCTAATAAAACCTGGGCAAGACTGGAAAGATAGAACGACTCTTGCCTTGCACACAGTCAACCTGGTTTCAACCCTCTGCACCACATATGGTCCCCCAAGCACTGTCAGCGGTGATCCCTAGACAGCTGGATATGGCCACCTTGGGGGCCTCCCCTCCCCAACACACACACAAATTGGAAAGGTGTGTGTGTGTGTGTGTGTGTGTGTGTGTGTGTTTCATCCAAAGAAGCAGTTTCTGCCCCAGGTCTAATGGATGATGGTTCTAAAGGAGACATCATAGAAAACAAGTGAATTATAAGCTTTTTGTCGAAAATAACTCCCGAGTAAATTCTTTTCTTCCCTTCTCACCTCACCAGAAATAAAAAATCAACCAAAAATTTCATACACCAACATAAGAACTCTGGAGAAAAAAATGATTCTTGGCCCACAGCGTCAATGCAATGTGAATACCTTCTCAAAGATGGAAATCCTCAAGAATGCAGACTGTCAGAAGTGCTGTGGCTCATTATAAATCCAGAATGCCTCTATAAGCTGGGAAATGGTGATAAATCAGAAAGATTTGCGAGCCATCATCAGAAGAGGTTGTGGGTGGCGATGATGGCAAGAAGCAAGGCAAAGTTCACAGAAGAGGAAGACTTAACTATTACTGGTTCTGCCAAGAGAGGTCAGTATCCTCAAGGAATAGTGTAATTAGGAAAAGTTAGATGGGAAAAGATTTTTAAGGCATTCTTGATTTTGTTTTTCCTGATTAGTACCTATCAGTTGCCAGTTTCCACTAATGTGCACAACATGCCTCATTTTTGTTATCAAGCTCATATCCCTTGCTCACCCTGAACCACTACCATATTTCTAAGTCATTCCCTGCTCCCTGTCCCTTCATTCTTCTCTTGCCTGTACATTTGATGCCACACTGATGGATTTGTCTTTCCAAAGGTAACCCACCTGCTATGGACTACAGTCCCAAATCCCCCCTTAGCTACCAAACTCCTCCCAAATCTGACACACTGACTTACTCACATTGACTCAAATCAAAAGGTCCGTTCCCCAAAGAAGGGATCACTAAGTCCATGATAGTTGGAGGGATCATTTGAGAAGAGCTGAAATAGATAAAGGACCAAACATGAAGGTTTCTCAGTACTTGAAAACCATAATGCCCAAAGTAGAGAGAGCGCATGGGAGAAATTGTCTGCCATAGAGGCAGGGGGAGGGTTGGGATGGGGAGATACTGGGGACATTGGTGGTGAGAAATGTGCACTAGTGGAGGGATGGGTGTTTGATCATTGTATGTCTGAAACTCAAATATAAAAGCTTTGTAACTCTATCTCATGGTGATTCCATTTTTAAAAATCCATTTCTTTTTGGATTCGCCATAGCCATGCCTCCAGACCCTGTGCAGGCTGTTTCATTCAGGGCAACCTGGAGCCGGGGTAGGTGAGTTCCCCTCCCCACCCCAAAGGAGCCAGACCCAGCAGCCAAAACCTCCGGAACTCAACCACCACCACCACCACACTCATGGCCACTCTCCACACGCTCAGACGAGCCTCACCCATGAGTGGATCTATTCCTGGACATCTCATACTTTACGCCACTGCTATACCAAGAGTAGCGCCCCACATTTGATGGGGTTTAAAGGAGAATGCAACCAATCTTAGGGGAAATATATTTTTACAGATATATACATATATATATGTAAGCACACACACACACACACACACACACACACACACATATATATGTAAAGGTTCAACCTTTAACCACATGCTAGTAATCTCTTGCAGAAGGGTTTAATGGTTCCTGGGTGAAATACAACAATCTTCATACACTTTTCTCTTTTAAAAAAATCCATTCTTTTATATATGTATATGTGTGTGTGTGTGTATATATATATATATATATAACCACCAGTTTTCCTTTCTAGACCTTTGTTCAGCTATTGCCCATCATCCCCCCCCCCCACACACACACACACTTTCTTCCAAATGTCCAAGTTCTGCACATGCTCAGAGCCCAGCCCATGCCCACTCCCTCACTGAAGGCTTCCCCCACCCTTCCACTCTGCTCTCAACACTCTGAGCTCAGATAACATCATCTGAGGCTCTTAGGAAACTTGTCACTTCTATCTAGTGTCATCTGTGTGTCTGGTTTACTCCCTCAGTTTTCTGAAAAGCAAAGTCTTGTCCTAATACTACAGAAGAACAGAGGGCAGAAGCAAGAAGAAAAACAACTCTAGTCCAAATCTGGTACCCCAGCAACTCAAATACCCACTAACTCCCCTGACAAACTTTTTTCTGCTTTACTGACTCCCTAAATTCTCCTTGCCTAGCAAATTGTGGTGCCAGTATCTGCTTTAATGCTTTCCCCTCTACTAATTATGAACCAAAATGAGCACCCAGATTAGATCGCCAGATCCCAGAGCCAAGCACTTTGGAAGACTTGGGATGAGGCTGGGAGAGGCAAGGTTGGGAGGAATAGAAGCGCCCAGTGGATAAAGCAAATTGCCTGATAGTGCTGGTGCAGCTGGACTGGGCCAATAGCACAGCGGGTAGGGCGTTTTCCTTGCACACAGCCGACCCGGGTTCGATTCCTCCATCCCTCTCAGAGAGCCTGGCAAGCTACCAAGAATATCCCGCCTGAACAACAGAGCCTGGCAAGCTACCCGTGGTGTATTCGATATGCCAAAAACAGTAACAACAAGTCTCACAATGGAGATGTTACTGGTGGGCACTCGAGCAAATCGATGAACGAGACGCCAGTGCTGCAGTGCAGACAGTGCTTCGTACAACGAAGCAGAGACATCAGATCAATTCACAGGCCTGCGTACTTCTGTGCTACCGTCTCAAATGTTTAAACTTAAGCCAAACATCATGTGTCCTGACCCCGTCCAGCTCTGAGATGCAGAGCTCTCCCCTAGAGCCACAGTGCGCCCCCAAGAGGCGCCACCGGGAACTCCAACAGGTTACCAGGTTCCAGGCTCGGCCAACTGCTGCCACAATTGTTGAATTTAATTCTCAAAAAACCTGCACTGCACAGATGCGGATGCTGCGGCTCTGCTCTGGGGGTCTCTCACAGAGACCCCCGGGTCCTGGAGCTACCTGAGATGTGTAGACAGTTCGCAGGGTCGGAAAAGGTGGGGGAAGTCTCCTGCCGCCTCCACCCATTTTCCTGGCTGCTGGCTACTCCGGCACAGACCACGCGCGGGCAATCTTTAATTCATCACCTATTGTGCTCGGCCAACTGGCACTTCCAAAGCCTGGTGCGGAACGAAGAGCTCCCAGATGATTTTACCCGTTCGATAAGTCCTCTGTGGGGACAATGTGTGCTGTTGCTCTCCCATCTGCCAGAGTCTGTTCTTCGACACCTGCCACCTTCCTGATCACAGGGGGAAGCAAAATAATCCCAGTGGTGCGTGCTGATTTGGAGCAGTTGTGGTCCCTTGAGCACTGTCCTTTAAGCCAGTGTCAGAGATCACGTGGCTCCACATTCCATCCTGAAGAATCATCGCTGCCTCCCCACAGCAGACTCTCTCCACTCATCCTAAATCCAACTGCATCTTTTCTTTAGTGTTAATCTAATTTTTTTTTTACTTTTTTATTGAATTACTGTGAGATAGACCATTACAAAGGTGTTCATGATTGGATTTCAGTCATACCATGTTCCAACACTCATCCCTCCACCAGTGTACATTTCCCAGCACCAGTGTCCCCAGGTTCCCTCCCATCACCCTCCACCCCCCATCCCCTGCCTGCCTCTATGGCAGGTGATTTTATGCTCTCTCTCTCTCTCGTGCTCTCTCTCTCTCTCTCTCGCTCTCTCTCTCTCTCTCGCTCTCTCTCTCTCTCTCTCTCTCTCGCTCTCTCTCTCGCATTGTGGTTTGCAATATCGATACTGAAAGGTTATCAAGAATATCCCTTCACCTACTTTTAACACTCAGATCTTGTCCAGTGTGATCATTCCCTGCTACTGTTGTCATACTGCATTCATTTGTGATATATAAAAATAATATATAGTAGAAGACTAACTAATATCCATGACCAGGGAAAACAGGAGCTAGGAGGACTGGTCAATGGTTGGATTAGAGAAAAGACCAGTATCCAACTGCATCCTGATAGGTCACCTTCAGGGAGCCCTGGCGATTCCAATAACTATGGGCACCAGTTCTTGTTTAATGTTGACAGCCTGTTTCATTCTGTTCAGCAGGTTTTCCAGCCCATCTCCAACCTTCCCACATACGTGACCCAAACTCCCAGTGGAAGCAGCCTGTGGGCCTCGCCTCCCAACTCCACAAACTCTGGCACAGTCCTCCTCCGTTCCCATCTATAGAGAGCCCAAACATTGGCTGAAATGCTGAATCTTCTCATGACTTTCTTCCTAAGCCTTCTCCCAATCCTAATCCTATGTAGGATTCCTAGAGTCTCGGTGGCTCCCTGTTCCAGGTGGCTGCGCCTTTATTGAGTGTTTACAGCATTCAGCCCTCACTAGAGTGACCCATATTCTAACTTCCTTTATCATAAACTGTCTAGTCAAGGGAAAACCCACATCCCTATCACAATAGCCGCTGACAGGGTGTTTGTCATCCAATTGCTATTTATTGAATCACATTGTAAACTGTTGAACTGGACAAATGTGATTGGCAGAACCATTGAATTTACTCCCTTTATCCTGGGTTTTAGCCTACAGTTTGTTATTTTCATTTTCTTCTTTACTCTTGTTACCAAATGGTGAGTGTCCATTCTCATCCGTTAACAATCCAGAATTTTAACGAGTATCACTGTTATCACTTCATAATTTTACAAATGAAGTGAATGGGGAGTTTCCTGACACAATTTACTCATAAAGGTGAAATGCGAAGGACACTGCAAAATGGCTTCTGTTCTCTATGTCCCATTCCAGCCTGGAAAAGCCATGCAGAGGCCTAACCTAAGGATCTCTTTATTTCAAGTTTATTTCAAAAGATTCACACTTCTCCTGACTAAGAAAACCCAGGCGGGGCTGGAGCGATAGCACAGCAGGTAGGGCGTTTGCCTTGCACGCGGCCGACCCGGGTTCTAATCCCAGCATCCCATATGGTCCCCTGAGCACCACCAGGGGTAATTCCTGAGTGAAGAGCCAGGAGTAACCCCTGTGCATCGCCGGGTGTGACCCAAAAACCAAAAAAAAAAAAAAAAGAAAACCCAGGCATCAGAGATAGTATAAGGAGGTAAAGTGCTTGCCTTGTTCATGGACAAATCTGGCTTGATTCCAGCACCACATATAGTCCGCTAAGCACCACCGAGAGTGATCTCAGAGCAAAGTCAGGAGTCAGCCCTGAGCACTGTCAGGTATGGCCCAAGCCATATCCCCTAAACTTTCCCCTCAAAAGAGGGGGAGGGGCAGAGAAAACTCTGCACCTGTTTTTTTGTTTGTTTGTTTGTTTTTAATCAAAAGGCCAACTGACTCTAGCTTCCATGGGTGGAGACATGCATAAAGGAAAGGAAGTCAAGGATAGCTATTAAGACAATTTCCAAAAGGAAATTCTCTATCATGTAACATACTTACCTCCCTATTTATGCTCTCTCCTCATAGCCTCTGATAACCACAGCTTTAATTTCTGTCTCTATAAATAAGACTGTTTCAAGCACTTTTGGCAGTTTTTCATAAAAAATCAATACAAAATATATTATTTCGGTTCTACTTTGGGGCCCGGGTTGGTGTTTGGGCTGGAGACATCTGAAATATGGTGGTGGGAAGGTGTAATGGTGGTGGGATTGGTGTTTGAATATTAAATTTAATCAAATATTGTGAACTACTTTATAAAATAAGAAAGTCCAAAAAAGTAAAAGATACAAATTTTAAAAATAGACTCTTTCAAATCTCATGTAAGTGGAATCATTACAATACTTGTCCTTGTCTGATTTACTTCAGTTAACCTAATATATTTCAAAGTCATGGTGTAACAGTACTAGAATTTTACCCACTGAATTACTACACCATTGCATGCATATATCATATTTTATCTGTTTATCTGTTAATGGACACTTGAATTGCTTCTACCTTTGGGGTTTGTGAATAATGCTATAAGCATTAATGTACAAATAAAAAAGTAGATTAATGGTTTATCAGGGTTGGAAAAGGTTGCTAGGAATATAGGGTGTTAATTTTTAAGGTGATTATAATGCTCTAAAGTTGACTATGACAGTGACTGTATATGACTATGAATACACTAAAATCATTTCATTGTAAATTTTAAATGGTTGAAAACTTTAAATGGTTGAGTTGGATGGTACTTGAATTATACTTTAATAAAGTAAGTTTTAAGGAGAGGAGGACCCTTGATTAACTACACTAATAAGAGCTCGATAGAATCTTAAACAAATAATAATTGTTAATAAAATTGATGAGTTTGACAGAAAGTAAAAATTAGCTAATTACTAGCACCCTCCTGCAGATTTCCAGTCCAAGAAGATCTTGTGGAGCAAAGAACTCAACATAAACTCCTCGGCCACAAAGATCAGAGTTCTTTCTATTGCAAATGATGTAACAAAACAATGAATTGTTTTGATTTTGAATAGTCTGGCCATACACCCTGGTTAGCCTAGATTGTTCCAGATTTTGACCATCGCCCAATATTCCTAATTCCTAACAGTTTGACATTTGTTTAGGATTTCTTTTGTGTGTGAAATTTAACTACTATCAAATATTGTATTAAAATAATCTGGAAAGAGATTGGATTTGCCGAGCTCCACTTACCATTTCTATGGCATGGTCTGTCTGTAATGGATGAAATGCACATGCAGCCTTATATGCAGTGAAGTCCAGAAGTCAGCTGCCAGAACCCATCTCTGTTTCCCTGATACTTTCCAGACACAGCGTTAACACCATCCTGTAAAGGGACGTCAGATAGAGTTAACACCGTCCTGTAAAGGGTGCAGAGATCTCTTCATGGACATGGCATTCAGACAAAAGCAGTTTTTACAGCTCACTCCTCATCTACGTGGTGGTAGGCAAAGGCATTTAATGCTGTTGTCACTGACAGCCACTGGGGGGACCAGGCAGTTATGTTATGACTGTGGGTTATAGTCAGTACAGCCAGTGGGAAACAAAAGGATAGAAGCACATCAAATAAAGATGCAAAATTGGGTGCTGCGCACTCCTGTTGATCACAGGGCACGGTCTGGACTTCCTGGCCCTGATTTTGTCACAAATATTTAGACAAATCTACAACTATTGATTTTATGTTTGGTAATTATTTTTAATTTTGAATTAATTATAACTACATGCTAATTTGTTTGACACCTCTCCTTATATCCCCCCCAAAATGTACCTGTTTTAGGCCACAAATGGACAGACATCATAGCAATAGGGTGAAGGGGACCAGCACTATCAGTATGTCTGGCTCCTGACCATCCAAATATTATTGGCCCTGGAGCACTTCAAGGAGGAGAACCACAAAACTTCGGGGAGCTATTGCCCAGCTTAGACTCCAGTGTCTCTGGGCGCTATAGTCTTTAAATCAGGTACAGATGCAGTTCCCCATATTTGGTTACCACCAAGCTAAAAACCTGTTTGCTGTCCCAACATACCTCATGCGCAGTGTTGAAGAATAAAACAGCCAATCATCTTCAAGTAGGAAGGAGTGGCAGAACTCTCTGTCCTGGAAGTTATGCAACTTCCCTATAGAATGTGGTGTCTAATTTATGTGCCAATTTGGCTGGATAAAAGGTTGCCCACACAGTTAATAACGAACTACTTCTGCATGAGTCTGTGAAGTTATTTCTGGAAGAGATTAGCATTTGAATCTGTGGAGTACATAGACTGTCCTCCTGACTTGGGCAGGTGATATCTTAGCCACCGAGGGTCTGAAGGAACACAAAGGAGGGCATATTTGTTCACCTGCTCTCCAGTGGGAAATGCTCCCAATTCTCAGACTTGGGAATCTGATTCTTATACCACCAGTCCCCTCTCCTTTTGGCTTTTGGAACTTAAACCACTGACTCATCTAGTCTTCAGCTCTTTGGGTTTGGACTAGAACTATACGATCAAATTTCTTGGACCTCCAGATTTCAGATAGCAGATGAAAGAACTTCTCAGGGTCCATAATCACGTGAGACAATTAACCATACTAAGTCTCTAGATATGAGGGATTGACAGACAGAAGGATAGAAAGATAGATAGATAGATAGATAGATAGATAGATAGATAGATAGATAGATAGATAGATAGAATCATTTTGTTTCCTTTTTTTGAAGATTCCTAACTCCTGAAAATCAAGCAGCCCTTAATTTCTATACTCTAAAAAACTTTGCTTAGATGAAGTCATGAAATTTGCATATAAATGGATGAAACATGGAAAGTATCATGCTAAGTGAAATGAGTCAGAAAGAGAGGGACAGACATAAAAAGATTGCACTCATTTGTGGAATAAAAGTAACAGAACGAGAGACTAACACCCAGGAATAGTAGAGATAAGTACCAGGAGGTTTGCTCCACAGCTTGGAAGCCAACTTCACATGCTGAGGGAGAAGGCAGCTCAGATAGAGAAAGGAACACCAAGTAAAGGGTGTTTGGAGGACCCAGGATGGGAGATGCGAGCCAAAAGTAGACTATAGATCAAACACAATGACAACTCAATACCTCTATTGCAAACCACAACACCCAAAAGGAGAGAGAGAACAAAAGGGAATGCTCTGTCACAGAGGTGGGGTGGGGGGGATGGGATGGAGGTGGTGGGAGGAATACTGGGATCATTGGTAGTGGAGAATGGGCACTGGTGGAGGGATGGGTACTTGATCATTGTATGACTGAAATGCAAGCATGAAAGCTTGTAAGTCTGTAATTGTACCTCACAGTGATTCAATAATAAAATTTTTTTTCATATAAATAAAAAAAAAAACTTTTCTTGCCAACTCTTCTCCGTGGGCCTGGTTTTTTATCTTCTTGGAGATTCTATCTTTCCTTTCTCATTGTCATCCATGGTAACATCTCAGGTGAGTATTAGAGAAGATAAAACAGACAATCGCCCGGAGGCATAGCCCAATGACTTGGAGCAACTTAGAGGGCAGTTCCTGGTAAGCAGTGTGCAAGCACTACAGCTAAGTGTACACGTCTCCGTGAGCACCACAGCCAAATGTGTGATCTGCGCAACCTAGACGGGTGTGAGAACAAGCCCCAGTCTCTGTGACAACAGCATCAATAATAATAACAAGGAAGGGAAGATGAGAGAAGTTATATGTAATCAATAAAAACAACACAGTATGCTACCATATGCTACAACACATGGTGTTGTATGTTGTATGCATACAACACCACGGTATGGTGGCCATGGGGGTAGGCCACCATGGAGCATTTCTAAGTCTCCTGTGGCTTCCAGGTGGCACGAAAGGTACATGGAATTCCCTATGTTCCATGGCATAGCACTGCCGGTGTCAACTGGCCAAGTTTTTGAGGAGATGCTATGACCAAACCCACACCCTTGGGCTGGGGGCTATAAAGCAAAACATTGGTCAAA
This sequence comes from Sorex araneus, assembly GCF_027595985.1. NCBI lineage: Eukaryota > Metazoa > Chordata > Mammalia > Eulipotyphla > Soricidae > Sorex > Sorex araneus. The sequence continues at coordinate 198,563,871 of NC_073306.1, forward strand.
TAGAGCTTAGGACTCATAGTCGGAGGGACCGCTGAGTCCCAGCAAAGCTATTAAAGAGTGGATGAGGGGCCAAAGCAATAGCACAGAAGGAAAGGCATTTGCAACCCACCTGGGTTCAATCCCTGGCACCATTTACGGTCCCCTGAGCCTGCCAAGGGTGATTCCTGAGTGCAGAGGCAGGAGTAAGCTCTGAGCACAGCTGGGTGTGGCCCCAAAAATAAAGTAAATAGATAAAACTTAAAAGTGAATGAGGCTTGGGGCTGGAGCATAGCACAGCAGGTTTGGCGTTTGCCTTGCATGCGGCCCACCTGGGTTTGATTCCCAACATTCCATATGGTCCCCTGAGCACCACCAGGAGTAATTTCTGAGTGCAGAGCCAGGAGTAAACCCTGTACATCGCCGGGTGTGACCCAAAAAGCAAAAAAAAAAAAAAAAGTGAATGAGGCCAGAAACAGAAATCAGCAGAATAGGATTGGACCTATGAGTGCCTAGTGCGTGCCAGATCCGCCCTGAGGCACCTGAAGGAGGAAATATACTGGGCTCCGCTTAGGAGAGGAACAGACAGTTAAGGAAAATCTAAAAGCCTAAATCATCCTTGAGACTAAGTTTATCTAAGAAGACGATTTGGAGGAACAGTCTAAGGATGACAATTGACCTACAAATTGAGTTTTAACCCTCTCCTCAATAGGTTAGGGGACTTCCCAGTACCACCTCAGTTACAGTATTACTGGACACATGTTCCTATAATGTGAGAAAAATTGCAACCACAATGCAAGCAGAAAAATCCATGTTTGGGGCTGGAGAGTAGTACAGTTCTTTCCTTGCATGTGGCTGACCTAGGTTTGATCCCTGGCATCCCATATGATCCCACGAAACTTCCAGGAGTAATTCCTGAATGCAGAACTAGGAGTAACCCCTGACCATTACTAGGTGTGACCACCACACCCCCCCCAGAAAAAAAAATATATGGGTGTTTATAGACATTTTATAAGGGTAGTTGCATTTTCAGTGAGAAGATTATAAACTTTTGTAGCTGTGTTTGTAGGAGGGAATTTAATCACTGCAGCATTTCAAAGACTTCCTAGCAGCAAAGGAGATGGGAAATTATGAAAGCCTAAAATCCTGAACATCAGCTACAAAGTACTTCTATAAAGTCTGTGTGTATTTACCATTCTTTGAGAACCACAGTTGCAAGAGGCTTGTTCCGGTGAGACAGAAGGTAGACGGTGAGGAGAGAGACGAGGGAGCAGCAAGCAAGCTGGCTACGGAGCCTGTGAAGCGGGGTCGATCCCTCAGGCTCCAGGAAGCAGATGCTGTGCTTGCCCCACACGGATCACCTGGGCCCAGTGGAGGTCACCTGCGGCTCTGGTGGGGAGTTCACGGGAACTCCAAGTGTCCTTCCTAGGGCACCTCTATCTCCCTGCACATTTCTCTGCAAATGTGCCTAGCACGCATGGAGTGTCCGCTAGGGGTGCTAGTGAGTTAATACCCCTGGACCAATTCTGGGTGGCATGTCCGCCAGGGGTGCTAGTGAGTTAATGCCCCTGGACCAACTTTGGGTAATGAGCAATGGGAATGAATGAGAAAATCGCGTCTCTTCTTTTCCTTTCATTGAACCATTTTGTAATGTTCTGCACCGTCTCCGTGGGTACCTGTGAAATGAAACCATTTGCTCCCTGTGGTAATGCATCCTCTACCCTTCGCTTACTGCCCTGTCTACACTCCCGGTACCTTATTCCCCCACTGCACCCCCAGGGCTATCGCCTCCCAAATCAAATCAAATACAGAGCCATGTTTCAGGACCTCTTTGGGACATTTATGGCCCCAGGCCATTTGTGAGAAACTTAAACGAAGGTGGTTAGACTGGAGCGCAGAAGTGATGGGCTGACAAGCCCTAGCAACGAGCAAACTTGGGGAAACCACAACCTTTCCCTTATGCAAAACAAACTTACAAGGTACATGAAAGAGCATAACTGCCTTGACTCTGGTGGAGAAAGCTACAGAAGAGCTTTTGCTAATGTATGAATCAGAGCACAGGAGCTAAGCCTGCGTGTTCCCACACTGTTCTAAGAATCAAAACAGGAACTTCTCAAAAACAGGTCGGTCACTATCTGTCACTCAGTCTCTTCCTGACCCACAAATGCTCTCCCAAGGGCTAAAGTTTAGAGGTTGCGGTTTTTTATCTAACCAAGTATTTCCAGAATTTGGATCTCCCTATCCACCATCTTCCTGTTTCTCGAGCAAGTTTGTTGAATGTGCAGTGGCGATAATAAAATGTATGCCCAAGCATGACAGAAATGCTAAAAATGATGAACTCGAGTACTGCCGTAGAATGGAAACTATTTCTTTTTTTCTGCTGCGAACATAAATTCCATCCAGCTGCTTCTTTATTCTTGAGTTCCCTGCGAGCACCCGCCGAGAAAGTGGTCGTCTTCCAACATGCTTCGGTGGCAGTTTGTCATGGCATTCATATTTTATCTCACTTGTTGCAGCTTTCACACTGAGCAAAACTGGGTGTGCAGCTGAGAGGTGTTGCGGTGGTGGTTCACCTTTTGTCAGATAATTATTCACTTTGAGAACGGTCAGCCTGCTTTCCTGCTGGGTTCAGTCATATCTATTCCTTTGATCCATTTTTACCATTGAAGTTTCCTCTTTTATAACAGTTGCTAATTGAATTTGGATCAGTGAGAACACTATCTCTGAAGAAAGCAACTTGGTGGGGGCGGGGGGGAGGGAATTCTTAATGCTTTCTCCCCTTGTGTCATTAATCATGGTATTATCAATGACTTGTTCACATTGCAGAGGCATTTGCTTGTAAGGTCTGGGTGTGGATTTAGGAAGTGCAACAAGACTTGATGAACTATTTCCCAGAATGGCTGAAAACAATGTCATCAAGAATTCAAAACAGGGGCTGGAGAGATAGTCAAGTGGATAGGGTGATTGCCTTGATCGTGGCCGAGCTGGGTTCGATCCCCAGATCCCATAAGGTTCCCCAGCACCGCCAGGAGTAATTCCTGAGTAAGCTGAGTATCACAAGCTTGGCTCCCACCCCTCAAAAAAGAATTCAAAATAAAAATTGGCATCGGGAAGGAAACTAGAAATAGACTGGAAAGGCATTTGGAAAACATAGGTTTTTCAAAGAGCTTGAGGCTGTCAGGAACAGATTTAGAGGAACAGGGCAAAGCAATCCCTTTATGGACTCGGAGATGCAAAAGTGGCAGTGGCTCATTTTGAAGCAGGCTAGTATCCTGATTGTGACGGGCAATATTTCACCACTTACCAGTGCTTCGTAGGTCTCCCCTCTCCCAGGAACTATGCTGCCTTAGACTTTCTGAATCCACTGTAGTTGAGTCGAACCATCTGATTGACTTTGAGATTTAAGTTTTAAGCCAAAGTTCTATTTTCTATTCTAGATAGGAACATTTCATTGCGGAACAGGAAAGAGAGCTCAAGAGCTGAGTGCATGCACTACATGCAGGAAACCCAAGTTCAGCTACTGGCACTCCCATGGTCCTCCCCGGCCACCCCAGCAACACCAGGAGCAACCCTCAAGTACTGTTAAATGTTGCAATAAAAAAAAAATAACAACAATATTTAGTTATCATTGCTAGACTTTCTTGAGTCCTCCAGTCCCTATGGAATGATGATCAGTAACATTCAAGATGATGACTGGAATATCAGCCTAGATCCACTCAAGTAAAAAAATGTAGACCAAAGTGGCGGCAATCTTATCTGCAACTGATAAGTAAGCTCTTTTGAGTCATTGGGAATTTTTTAGTTATTATCTAGGAGAATCTAATCCAACCTGGTATCATGACAGAAATATTCTGCTAAATTCAAAAAGATGAGTTCGATAAATATTAAGTTCATCCAAGTATGGCAAAGTATGAACCCAGGTGTGTGGGACCCGGGGCTGAGACCTCCAAGGCTGCTCGGATCGGGACTGGGCCTCCTCCGTCCAGATTTCCCATCTCCCAGTAGCTAGGCAGTCACACCCAGGGACTGCCCCCGGCGCTCTGTAATTCTGCCAATGGCTAGCATCCAGAGACTTAAAAGCAAGCTCCCGGAAGCGATATTTCCCTCTGGGAGAACCTGGCAAACTACTGGGAGTTTCCTGCCCACATGGGAGAGCCTCGCAAGGTCCCCATGGTGTATTAATATGCCAAAACTAGTAACAAGCTGGATCTCATTCCTCTGACCCTGAAAGAGCCTCCATATGTCATCGTTGGAAGGACGAGTAGAGAGAGGCTTCTAAAATCTTAGGGCTTGGACAAATGGAGACGTTACTGAGACCGCTCAAGAAATTCGACGATCAACAGGATGATGATGATGATGATGATGATGATGAAGTATGGCAACAAATGAAAATAATATGGACTAATCTACTTGAATGGATGAATGAATGGATAGGTATATACGAAGATATATAAGATGGCCTGATACATATGACAAAAGTATAGAACTAAAAGAGTTCCTGAATTTACTCTTACTTCCTATTAATTATACAGGCTTGAATATCAATTCCCTTAGCCTCTTTAATTGAACATCAGCATTGTCATTTGAAGATAGAAATAAGAACATCTCCATACCATCTACCCAATGTTATCATTATGACATACTCCAGGTGACACACAGAATCTCATCTTCTTGGGATTCATGGCTGTGCCTTTTTTTTTTTGATTTAATTTATTTTATTAAAGCACCATGATTTACAAATTTATTCATAGCTGAGCTTTAGACATAGTGTTTCTGCACTAACCCTACCACCACTGTCAAATTCCCTCCACCAGTGTTCCCAGGTTCCCCTCACCCTGCCCCTGCTTGCCATTGTTTAAGTTTGGTTGTTAGTTTGGATATCATATCTTCAGTGTTTTTGATTCTGTGGTTTGGATATTTATCCATACCACTCCTTTACACCACCATTGTACCTAAATCCCCTTGACTCCTGCCATCATGAAGAGGATCATGAAGAGGTGGACCATACACACAATTGAATAACACGCAGCTGTGAGGAACAATTAATCCGTGCAATTCACTGCAAAGTGGATGGAACTAGGAGATACCTTGTTAAATGAAATAAGACAGAAGAGTAGGGCAAAACACAGGCTATCACTTACAAGTGGTATTTAGAATAACTGAACAAGGGAACGCAATATTTTTCAAAGGGGGTGCCTCGATCAGCCTTGACCCCAGAGTACTGGAAGAAGAACAAGGAAAGCAATCTGCGAGGTGGGGTATGGGGTGGAAAGAGATGTATGGAGGGGAAACTAGTTTTTGATTTTCACTTTTAATTTTTGACCATACCTGTGTGCCTTTGTTTAAAGTCCTCCCCTCATGTATGGCGGGAACTTTGGATTATAACATGATAATTTTTGACATGTCACTTTAGAAATCCTTTTATAGACTCAATCCTGACCATAGTTGCTTGAGCCTCCATTTTTATGGAAGGACCAATGTTTATTCAGCCATTACCTGTTCTTGGGCAAAGGAATTCTCAATTTTTCATTTATTAAAAATGTTATGATGAAAATACAAGAACAAGGCAAAAATTATAGAAAATTCTCCATGATTATGTCAAGACCCCTTATAGTCTCCACCTTTCTAAGAAACTTTAGAAATGAGCAGATAAACCAACAAGCAAGTTGGGAAAGCTGATGGTCTCGGGACCATAAGCAGACTCCGAGAGCTGCTTGTCCAGAAGCGTGAGGACCCAGGACTTCAGGGCTTCCCATCCTACAACCACAGAAAGTAAGTTATACCCATAACCTGAATGAGCTTGAAAGCATGTTTTCTTCACAGTTGATTCTCCAAATCTAAATTCAGCCTAAGTGACATCTTAATTATAGCCTTATGAGACACTAGCCAAGGACCCATCAAAGTTATTCCGAGACTCCGGATGCACAGAAGCTGAGAGAACAAGGCGTACTGTTTAAACTGTTAAGTTTGGAGCTGAAGAAACAGTCCAAGAGGGTCTACGTGAGCACAAAGCATGCTTTACATGTCAGAGACCTGGGTTTGATCCCCAGCACTGCCTGGTCCCCCAAGCATCACCAGGAACAACCCCTACGCACAGAAGCAGGAGTGCTCCTGAGCACTGCCAGGAGCAACCCCAAAATAAAATAAGTTTGTCTTAATTTTAAACAAATCACTAAGTTGATAGTCCTTTATTATGTAGCAATGATCTAATAATATAATAATAGTATAATAATACTACATGAATACAATCATTAAATGAACTAAGATATGTCAAAGAATTTCATTAACTGAAAGATGGTAACCACATATTAAATTTTACCTTAAGATATATGAAAGATTATGGAGGGAGACTTTAGGTAGTAAAAAATTTGAAAAGTTAATTCTTATTATTTTGTAGTCCCGGAGTCATTTGCAGGATGTGGGGTGGGCGGAGGTTTGGGACCACAGCCAGCTATGCTCAGGGTCTCTCCCCCTGGTTCTGCGCTGATGACTCTCTCCTGGTGATGCTCAGAGGACCACGTGGCTCTATAGAAGGCCTAGGGTTGACAGCATGTAAAGCAAGAACCTATATGATCTCTCCAGACTCATGTCATTTTTTAACCAAGTTTTCACATAAACTTCTCCAATTTATCTTAAGACCATAGCATCTACTCTTTTGTTTTGCCCTTGAGTTCCTGACAATGGTGTCACTGATTACTTTCGGCCTGGAATATTCTTATTTTTTATATTGTTGTCAATAAAGACAAAATATGGGGTTTAGTTGTTCCTCCTCAGAGAACTAAGAAAAGCCGGGCTGCTTTAACTGTGAATCCAATTTAATAGGTACAGTTCAGCCCACATTTCAATGGAATTGCCACTTCCATCATTTTTACTATTACTGTACAATGTGTTGTGGCTATTAAGAATCTCAATTAATACTTGTACTTTGCAAGTACCTGCTCTGTTTTTCATCTTGAGACCTTTAGAATGGATGGTGAGATGATATTGTCCATGTCAAGATGCCAAATTTCTTCTCAGATATAGGGATATAAATAATGATGTGCTTAGTTTCTGTGACCAGTAATAATAATATTAGCAGATCTTCTGCCAAGAACTCCTGCTCCAAGTATAATCAGTCTGGAGGCCCTAGGACAATACAATAGAGGCCCAAGGGCAATACAAAACAATCCCTTACTTATTCCAAATGTGCAGTAGCACTGTCTGTAGCACTGTTGTCCCATTGTTCATCAATTTGCTCGAGCGGGCTCCAGTAACGTCTCCATTGTGAGACTTGTTGTTACTGTTTTTGGTATATTGAATATGCCACAGGTAGCTTGCCAGGCTCTGCCGTGCGGGCGGGATAGTCTTGGTAGCTTGCTGGGCTCTCTGAGAGGGGTGGAGGAATCGAACCCGGGTCGGCTGCGTGCAAGGCAAACGCCCTACCCACTGTGCTATTGCTGCAGTACAAACTAAATTAAAACAGTTCAAAATGTAGGATTTTTTTAAAAAGCCGCAAGTCATACCTCCCCCCCACCAACCCTGCACATTTTGGGGGACCACACCCAGTGGGGTGCTCAGGCCTTACTCCTGGTTCTATATCAGGGATCACTTCGGGAGGGGTTCAGAGCACCATTTGTGCTGCCAGGGACTGAAACCAGGTGAGCCGTATGCAAGATAAGCCTTACCCAGTGTGCTGTTGCTCCCTCCCTTGCACATTCACTGTTAACGAAGCTGGATTTTAAGTAAGTGCCTTTAGGTTAGAATGTTTGTTTTGGGGTGGCGGGGTGTTTGGGTCACAACCAGAAATGCTCAGGGGTTACTTACTCCTGGCTCTGCACTCAGGAATTACTCCTAGAGGCACTGGGGGGACCATAAGGGATGCCAGGGGTAGAACCTGGGTCAACTGTGTGCAAGGCAAAATGTCCTACCCGCTGTGCCATCTCTCCAGTCCTACTAGATATTACTAATTGAGCATGGTGACCAAGTTACTTAAAGTTGTTCAAAAGCTTAGAATGGAATTATTAGACCTAGTTTTCAGTTAAGAACAGTTGGTTAGAGCTGGAGTGGAGAACTGCCTTGCATGTGGTCAACCCGGATTCAATCCCTGGAACCCCGTACCACTCTGGAGTCCACCAGGAGTGATTCTCAAGCGCAGAGCCAGGAGTTAGGCCTGGACATGAAAAGGCAATGCTCAAAAACAACAAAATACAGAAGCAAAAAACCAATTTGGAAGAAAACACCTATCCAAATGAGACTTTAGGGAAAAAAGTCTTGCAATTGTCAAAAGGTTGAGAATTATTACAAATTCCCACAAGCTCCCAACATACTTGAATTTCCATTCAAATGCAGAGCTAAGGAAAAATAAAACTTAGCAAACAGAAGGGAGAAGCAGCTTCATAGTGACAGCTTGGATCTTACACTCCCCCAAGGCCTGGTTTCCTTGCTCTCTGACAAGCCTTCTTTTGGGATCCAAGTTCAGTGAACCGGGGAGCTGGGGAGATTGTACAGGAGGAGCGCGTAAAGTACTTGCTTGCATGCAGACACCCCCAGCCCAGTTGCGCCCAAACTACCAGGAGTGATCCCTGAACAGAGGGGTTGGAGTTTGATTATTATAATAATGGGCAGTAACCGAATACCTTCTAAGTCATAGGCACTTCCCAGACATCTTAGCTAAGTCTCAGAACTGTACAGAGTAAGTACTTTAATTTCCATGTTACAGAGATCAGTAAATTCAGATGCCGGGGGTGGGGGGTTGATTTTCCTATCTAAAGTCACACATTTATAATTCACAACCAAGATTTTCAATCAGGTATGTCAAAATACGAAGCCCACTTTTTTCCAAAGCACCCTACCAGTTCCTCTAGCATTGGAAAATGGGAATACAGTATAACTCGGTCGCTGTAGCACTGCCGTCCCGTTGTTCATCAATTTGCTCAAGTGGGCACCAGTAAGGTCTCCATTGTGAGAATTGTTACTGCTTTGGGCATATCAAATACACCATGGGTAGCTTGCCAAGGCGCTGCCTTGCAGGCGAGATGCTCTCGATAGCTTGCCGGGCTCTCCGAGAGGGACAGAAGACTCGAACCTGGGTTGGCTGTGTGCAAGGCAAACGCCCTAATCGCTGTCAATAGCACAATATAACTCAAATTAATAAATGTTTCCCAATATCATTCCATTCATTGCCATCCTTTTAATATTCCACTTCTTTATAGATGTCATCTATAATCATCTATTTATAGTGCCCATCTTTGTCAAGGGAACAGGGAAGAATTTCATGTTAGTGATCGTCATACGTGGCTATGAGAAGAAAAGGGAACTATCACATTGGCATAAACAGATCTAAGCTTACAATTCGTGCCTGTGGATATTGGCTTGTTATGTCCATGTAACTTGAGTCCACCCGGAGGAGACTGGGAACAGTTCTGCGCATGCCATGTTAACCACCCTCATCCCCTCTGCACGCTTTGATCTAGGAAAGAGCTGCTAGGCTGCCAGGTGCCATACAGGTCAGGCTGTTGGGGTGTTCACACCTTCCCCAGGACACAGAAGAGAAGCACCCCAGGGATCTTGGATTTGAATAAAAAATCTCTGAGACACATTTCAGTGTCTTTCAGAGGAACACAGGGATATTCTGTTTCTGTTGCCCTGAATCAAGGTTCACTATTGAATACCTGGCCCTTGGGAAATACATAGTCTAAAGAAATAAACAACTGCTGGCAATGTGAAACAATTTACTATAATGAACGTGGAAGAAAAGAGCTAGGGAGAATGCAATAAGTGATTTCTAATAGTAGACTTAAAGAGGACTCCGTGGGGTTGGAGAGATAGCACAGCGGGTAGAGCGTTTGCCTTGCACACAGCCAATGTGGGTTCGATTCTCAGCATCCCATATGGTCCCCCGAGCACCGCCAGGAGTAGTTCCTGAGTACAAAGCCAGGAGTAACCCTTGAGTATCACCGGGTATGACCTCCCCCCGGCAAAAAAGAGCAAAAATAAATAAATAAATAAATAAAATAAAGAAGACTCCTATGAGAAAATAGTATGTATTAAGCTTTAAAGGTGGGTAAAATTTTAATAAGAAGGGAAAAAGGACCTCCCACGCTAAGTAAATAACATGAATAATGAATAATGATCTCAACAGCTGCTTCTCCCAGACGGGAGTATAAAATGAGCCCCTGCCCCCATAGCCATGCCACCGGACTCCACACCAGGCTGTTTTCACTTGGGGCGCCCCAGATAGGGATGGGTGAGAACCCTTCCTGTCCCAAGGGACCCAGCCCCGGCAGCCGACCTCCACTACCCAAACCACTGCCACGCTCCAGGTCGCTTTCTGGACACATTATAAGACACTTCCTACCCATTTTCCATAATTACCACACCATACTTGATGGAGTTCAGAAAGTAGGCAACAAATCACAGAGTATAATATGCACACACACACACACACACACACACACACACACACACACACACACACCTCTTGGAGAGCCTGACAAGCTAACGAGAGTATCCCGCCCACACAGGCAGAGCCTGGCAAGCTACCCATGGCATAGTCAACATGCCAAGAACAGTAATGATAGGTCTCATTCCCCTGACCCTGAAAGAGCTTCCAATCATTGGGAAAGATGAGTAAGGAGAGGCTGCTAAAATCTCAGGCTGGGAGAAAGAGAGACATTACTAGTGCCCGCTCAAGTAAACTGATGAACAACAGGATGACAGTGACAGTGACAGAATAATGTAAAGAGTTGTACAAAGCTAGTTCAGGGGCCAGAGAGTGGGTACGGTGCTCAACTTGCATGTGGACAGCCTGGGTTCAATTCCTGGCACCTCATATGGTCCCCTGATCCTCACTAGGAAAGATCTCTGAGCACATAGCCAAGAGTAAGTGCTTATTTAGAGAGACTAATATGGACCTAGAAAAAGGCTCTATTTTAATATGTTCACTCAAAATTCATTCTTTCTTTCTTCCACAGTGGTAGATTCTTCAGATAATTGAATGCTCACTCCAAATAAATATTGTATTTCCAGATCCCCATAGAGCTAGGTGGAACAAAGAACTATATTCTGATTAATGAAAGAAGAGGCAGATATATTACAAGTCTGCCGCTGAGAATTGCCCATAAGAAACCAGCTAATGAGCCTCTCATAGTTCTGAGTTTGGGCAACATAACTGATCAAGAGCCCTAACTACAAAATAAATCTCGGAAAAGGAAGAGAGAAACACACCGCAGAGATGCCACTGGACCCTGTGCCAGGCTGTCTCATTCAGGGCAACCCGGAGGGGGATAGGTGAGTCTCAAAAGAGCCCCAGCAGCCAAAAACCTCCAGAACTCAATCACCACCATGCTCACAGCCAATCTCCACAGGCTGGGACAAGCCTCATCCATGAGTGAAACTGCTGGAAAACCCAGGTATGCAGGATTTGCGACCAAAATCTCCAGACTGACATGGAGTCAGGAATGGGTGACCTCCCCCCATCTCCCTGTGCTTCCCGTAGCCTGTCAGTCATGCCCACTGTGACCCCATATAAGCTCCTTAATGACCATGATCCAGAGACTCACAAGTAAAACTCAGAAGAGAGCAACATGACACAGAGATGCCTCCAGACCCCATTCTTAGCTGTGTTTATCTAATATGTGAATGGAATAGATTCACAGTAACACTCGTTAACACCATTTCCTGACATCTACTTCTTACACCACAGCTTGCTCTTTCTCAGTCTCTAAATTTCCCAAAAATTTCTCCCGAAAATCTTCTCCCAGTAACTTAACCTTTGTGCTACTTTGCCTACCCCTCTGAAAAAAACGCAGATGCAGCATTATGGCAGCGACACCCTTGCCAGACGTGAGCTGTTTTCTTAAGAGGTTTTCTAAAGGAACTCAAACCAACAAGAAAATACTCTGCTGGTACTAAGTATTTCTATACTTCTGCAGAACCCAAAATACCCATTTTCCATCTTAGTTCTCCATTCTACCTTCTGAATGCTTTCTTTTTCAACAAATAGACAATCAAAAAAATCTTTTAAAATGTTTACAGCAGGCAATAATATTTGCTTTTCCAAAGCCATTTCCATTTTCCTTATTAATAACACTTTGTTTATATTTTTAGAAACAATGAACCCTGTCCTAATCTTAGAAGATGAAACATAATTTTCCAAGCCAGCCATGCTAATCCCATTTCCTCTACCATTGAAAGGTAAGTGAACAAACACAAAACTCACTTCTAGTCAGAAGGCCCGAGGGGAATTTACTAGGAACTACTAGAATGATTTTTCTTCATGATTTAAAAGAGAAGCACAAATGAAGCACTCTTCCTATTTTAATTCAGTTGTGTGAAAACATAATGCTTTAAAGCTGAAGCAGCCATCAAGTGACTATGGAACGAAAATCAAAAGAATGACAGAAACTCAGACATCAACTGTGCTACTGAATTAAATCTTGGAACTGCTTACTTGTACGTCTGTGTTTTGTTAACTGCAAATGTACTTTTATGCTCTATTAAATATTTCTTTTCTTATAGCAAAAACATCATTCTAACTGAAAATATTCATGAATGACATCCATTTGCTTTCCTTCCACTAAATATTTGAAAGTTATGTAAGTTATAAGTAAACTTATTGAATGTAATCATAAACTGAATATTATTTTTATTTAGGTAGCATAATTATAAACTAATTTATAATCTCTATTATTAACATTGATAGATACATTTGAAGTTCTTGGAATTTGCATCTAAATTTTTTCAATTATCACAGCCACATCACTTTATTATGTCTAAAAACAGTCTTTGATATCTCATTTTCATTTTCTTGTCTGACCAACTGAACTCCATTGACTGCCCAACCAGGAAACTGGCTCGAATGTGAATGTCTAAGAATATGAGCTGTACTTCGGGGCTTGACTTGAGGACAAGCATACTGAAGGCCAAAAGGTTCTCAACAGAGGAAAAATCCAAGTGATCAAACTCTAAGACTTTCACAAAGAACAAATATGTTCATCGGTCCCTTGTAGAGACTTGGAAAGTTTAAAAGTCAAACGCTAATGACAATGAGTCTGAAGTGCCTTTTCCCTACTAATGCAGAATTTACCTGAATGCCCTAAGACACACTACATGTTTATACGCCGCCTTCTTCATAACCATTCTTCATTATCCTGGGATCTGGAATAACATGTACCCAGCTGTGCAATATACCTGCCCTAATGTGCAACACATTTATTTTTAAATCCCATTTGTACATTATTTCTCTCAAGCCTGCAAAGGACATAATGAGATAATGTGGTGGAAAGTACTTTGTAAGCTGTGAAGTACCATAAAAATGTTGCTATTTTTATTACAACTTTAGCTTCTTTTTAATGTTAAAATGAGCAATGGCTTGGTGAAAATACTCTCCCACGGTGCAAGATAGACTCCTACTAAGACAATGAGATGTATATCCAGAGTCAGACGGGGCTGATTATTTCACTACTTATATAGACTAATATTCTGTCCAAGAGACAGAAATGGTTTAGGAATCCTACCTTCTGTTGTTTAGAACAAATATACAGTGGTGCTTCTATTCCGTGTCCTGGGGAAGGTATGAAAGCTCCAGCCCTGAGCAATAAAGAGAAACTCTTAGAATATTTGTAAGTTATACGCAACCCTTATGTTCTGATCTCACTCTTCCCTCTATCAAGAATAGAGACTTGGCAGCTATTTAAGCTACATTCAACAAAAAAAGTAGCTTTGTTTACTCTCCATAGACTAACTAGGTTGACCTCCAGGAGTTTGTCAGAAAGGAAGAATTTTGGGAGCCACTGCAGACCTACCAAATCAGAATCTGCACTATAATAAACATCTACCCCACCCCAAAGTTTGCAGTTCACCTTAAAGTAAGTGTAAGAGTTCTGCAGCTGTGAATATAGCGTTGCTGTGTTTTGTTTTATTTTTGGAGTCCACTTGGAGTCCAACCTAGAGGTGACAGGACAGAACAGTTTTCTCTCTCTCCCTCCCCCTCCCTCCCTTCCCTCCTTTCCTCTCTCTGTCTCTCTGTCTCTCCCCACCTCACTCCCTTCCTCCCACCCTTCTTACTTCCCTCCCTCCCTCCCTCCCTCCCTCCCTCCCTCCCTCCCTCCCTCCCTCCCTCCCTCCCTCCCTCCCTTCTTCACTTAGGAAAGTGCTGCCATGTACCATACAGGTCAGGATTCTGGGTATTTCACCTTCCCCAGAACACAGAATAGAAGCATCAGTGTTCTTGGATTTGAACAGGGACACTGAGACTTATTCCACTGCCCTTTAGAAGATCACAGGGATATTGTGTTCCAATTACCCAGAATCATAGTCCACTATTGAACTCCCTGTCTCCCTTCCCTACACCCTTAACACTTGTCCTTGGACTCACTTTCCAAAGAAACAATCTTCACTCTAATCCTTGTCTCAGGATTTTGCTTGTGGAAAAAACTCCAACTAAGACAAGTTGCACAGAACATTTTTAAATTTTTATTTTATTTTATTGAATCACCGTGAGATAGTTACAAGCTTTCATGTTTGGGTTACAATCTCATAATGATCAAACACCCATCCCTCCACCAGTGCACATTCCCCACCACCAATATCCCGGGTATACCCCCCCTTTCCCACCCTCCCCCTGCCTCTATGGCAGACAATATCCCCATACTCTCTCTCTACTTTTGGGCATTATAGCTTGCAACACAGACACTGAGGTCATCATGTTTGTTCCAATATCTACTTTCTACACACATCTCCCATCCCAATTGGTTCCTCCACCATCATTTTCTTTAGTGATCCTTTCTCTATCCCATCTGCCTTCTCTCCTCTGCTCATGAAGCAGTCTTCCAGCTATGGGGCAATTCCCCTGGCCCTTGTATCTACTGTCCTTGAATGTGAGCCTCATGTGATGTTATTTTATACTTCACAAATGAGTAGTTACACACCACTTTGATAATCTTTGCTCTCTATTCTAGCCTAAGTCAGGTTGCCATAACAAAAGGCCCAAAACCAGGTGAGTAAAAAGACAGACACTTATCTCACCATCTGGGAAGTTAGGATTCAGAGCTCGGCTGCCCAGAACGGTTGGTTTCTGGTAAGGATTCTCCCCCTCCTGGCAGACAGCTATAATATTGTTTCTATCCTCAAGTTAAATCAATGCTCAGGATGTCAACGGGATCACAAGGGCCAGAACACAGGTGCCTAACACTAAGTGAAAGATGGGGCGCGGGGTCAGGAACCCGAGTCTCTGATTCCAAGCCTAGGGCTGCTCCTAATACACCAAACTGCTTCTCACAACAATGATCCCAGGAATTTCTAGAGCAACAACAGAACCCGACAAGTCATAACATTGAGCCTCCCTCTTTTTTCCTCCCTCTTTTTGTTCTGCAAACCTAAGTCATTTTAATGACAACCTATTTGTGACAATTCACAGTAAGGAAAGGGAGCATTGACATAAATAATTCAGAAACTCACTAATACTCCCCCCAGCTGGATCATAGTCGTGCCAGGAGAAGCATCTCGGGACGCCGTCCTGGCTGGGGAGATGACAGGCTCGCGCCCCATGCATGTAGATCATCCACTGCGGTATTCAAACAGTGTGTTGCCAGCCTCAGAACCAGGCTTGGGAAGGCAGTCACGGGCCCCGCTGGCAAGAGGATCGAGACAACCTCCTATTACTGTTTCAAAGAGCTTCAGAGGGACCTGAGGGTTTTCAAAACTAAAATAACAGCCCAAGTGCTAGGACAGGGGGGAGGGCTCTTGCCTCACACCCAGCTGACCCAGGTTTGATCCTGGCACCCTGTAAAGTCTCCCGAGCGCCACCAGGAATAATCCCTGAGCACCACTGGGTGTGGCCCGAAAGATGACAGAACTTGGAAACCTGTGGAAGCATTCTGCTGCCTAATCAAGTTACCACTTCTCTGTTTCAGTGAGTTTGTCTAAATCTGACCTCATCCAATTTGGCCTTGGATATTGTCACAGGAGCTTATTGGAGCACTGTAAGGTATAGGAGGTTTTCCTGTTAGGAATGTTAGGCAGCATAGAGCTTAGTATGTTCTTGTTTTATTTGGAATACATCAATATATGTTATCTTAAGATTCTTTTTCACTGTGCAGACAATTGAGTCATGTCTTTCAACATAAAATCATGAGAGTACTGGAAATTACCCATAGTATATGTTAGGCACCAACCAGAAAAATAATTCAATTCATAATCTAGGTGTGATGTTTTCATTTTAGGGATAATTTATTTGATTTTGAAGAAAGAGACGTGGGGGGGAGGGAGAATTGAAGAGGAAGATGGGAGGTAACCAAGGCAGGAGGGCGGAGTGCGGGACACACTGGCATGAAGAGCTGTGGTAAATCTATATATGACCACAGATCCAACAAGAGTGAAAGCATGAGATCCAGACTATAACATTCAAAGTTTAAAATGGGCCTGTCCTGGAGTAAACAGGGATTAGGAGGACTGGCCAGTGGTTGAACTAACCACAACTGTTGGGGGGGAGAGGGAGCTGAGCGTAGGTAAGATAGAGAAGAGACTCCTATGACAATAATAGCTGGAATGAATGATCACGCTGAATAAGATTTGATATATCTGACTTATATCTAAATAAGATATAGTCACTGTCATCCCATTGCTCATCGATTTGTTCGAGCAGGCACCAGTAACGTCTCACATTGTGAGACTTATTGTTACTGTTTTTGGCATATTGAATATGCCACGGGTAGCTTGCCAAGCTCTGCCGTGTGGGTGCAATACTCTCGGTAACTTGCCAGACTCTCTGAGAGGGGTGGAGGAATCGAACACGGGTCGGCTGCGCGTAAGGCAAATGCCCTACCGCTGTGCTATCTCTCCAGCCCAGGGTTAAAAGTAAGGAAAGGCTATTCTTGATATTGCAAACCAGAATGCCCAAGGGGGGGGAGAGAGAGAGAGAGAGAGAGAGAGAGAGAGAGAGAGAGAGAGAGAGAGAGAGAGAGAAGCGCCTCCATGGATGCAGGCAGGGGGTGGGGGTGGGAGTGATAGGGGAACCTGGGGACACTGGAGCTGGGAAATGTCCACTGGTGGAGGAATGGGTATTGGAATACTGTATGACTGAAATCTAATCATGAACAGCTTGTAATGTTTTATCCCACAGAAATTCAATACAAAAGTTTAAAAAATAAATAAATAAAATGGGCCTGTCACAGGGACTGAGTGGACAGTGCAGGGAAACTGGGATCACGGGCGGTAAGAGGCTGACACTGGTGGTGGGATTGGCGTTGGAACATTGTATGCCTGGAACTATGGATAACTTGGTAAAACACAGTTCCTCAGTTTAAAAAAAAAAGCACTTTAATTTAAAATGTTCCATCTAATGACACTAATAATAGAGCAAATGCAACCTGGTTAATTTATATATGTGAATTAGTTAAACTCATTCATTCTTTAATAACAGAGCAATGTGGGAAAATCATATTTGAGTCCTATGAAAGGTTTGACTTGGTTTTAATGGCATTAAATTCCTGAATAATTTTGCCTGTTAACAACAACTAATAATTACTGACAAGATTTAAAGCTCAAAAATTGGCAAGAGTATTAGTTGACTCTTGAATTTTAGTCCCATAGCATAATGTGGAGTGGGAATTGGCACCTGTGCAGGGAATCTAATCTTAGAGATGGCTAAATAGGCCCAAAACATCCACTTCTGCAACCAAATCATGGCAGCAGTCTTTGAATTACACATTTCACCTTGAAATTTTCTAGGCAGCAATCATGTCCAGGAGCATAACTGAGAAGGGATTTAGAGTAGTCAGAATGGACGATGGGAGATGATTGTACAATTCCACTCAGAAACCTTTCACAAGACAGGAACCTAGGGGGCATTGATCAATATTCTTTAGTTTTAGAGGCTCC
Source organism: Sorex araneus (assembly GCF_027595985.1). Classification (NCBI taxonomy): domain Eukaryota; kingdom Metazoa; phylum Chordata; class Mammalia; order Eulipotyphla; family Soricidae; genus Sorex; species Sorex araneus. The sequence goes on from NC_073306.1 coordinate 198,581,706, forward strand.
CTTCAGAGGAGCCATTGGAAAGCATTTATACATGGACGATCCCTACTGAGAAAAGCCCTTCCAGAGAGAATGTGCAATTCAACTGCCAAATCCTGTCACTTATGTGAATAAGATTTGGGTACTTGACAATCATCTTAAGTGAATATTACCCCAATCTAGGGCAGTCAAAAGCACAAATTATTTAAAAAGAAATGCCAGTAAGTACTATAGAACAAATCATGAAGAGGGAATTATAAGAAGGCAGGACTTTCTTTTTATATACAAAAAAGAGCACATACTTATGGGCAATATATTACACACCAGTATTAGGGACACAATGACAAGTAAAACTCTGTTCTTGCCATCCAGTACTTTATAGCCCACTCTATCTAAGCACTGTCGTCCTGTTGTTCATCGCTTTGCTCAAGCAGGCACCAGTAAGGTTTCCATTGTGAGACTTGTTTTTTACTGTTTTTGGCATATCGAATACAGCCACGGTAGCTTTCCAGGCTCTGCCATGTGGGCAGGATACTCTCGGTAACTTGCTGGGCTCTTTGAGAGGGATGGAGATTTCGAACCCCAGTCGGCTGCATGCAAGGCAAACACCCTACCTGCTGTGCTATCATTCCAGCCCTGTATCTAAAGACAAACTGAAAAATAAAATATTATAAAACTCTTTGTATCAGCAGAATTGAGATTATTTAGAGAGGAGGAGAAAGAGTACAACACTGTTGTATCTAATTTGCACTTTATACTTAAAAGATGGAACAGTAAAAGCTACATACATTGACTAAACCCAAAAGAACATTTCAGCACACCTGAATTAGAAACACCTCTAAGTTAAATGACATTGTTTTATTAGGTTAGGAGCTGTGGTATGATTATAGAGCAATAAAATAAATTTTAATTATTCTGAGATGTGAGAAGACCTTACCGATGAATGATAGAAAAGTAGGGTTTTTTTTAAAGGCTTGTAGCCATCATATTAATTAGTCTTCATATTCAGCATTTATTAGTTAGACTAAGGGATAAAACTTGGCCAAAATCCAGCCATTCATCACTTTCTCCCACAAATAATTTTGAATAGACACCAAGCAATTTCAACCAATCAAGTATTTGTCCACCATGTGCCTAAAGAGGCTAAATAAGCCAGTCAGCACAAAGAGAGGACAATATAGCAGAGAAAGAAATTGAGTTGCTAGATAGATAATTCCAGTAGGGGGGTGAGGCTGATTTGCTTCTGGCAGGTTCCAAAACCCTGGTTGAGTGCCTCCAATAAAGCCTACTGTTTCATGTAAGCCAAGGTGAGTTAGTTATGATAATCTCCCACCAACAACACATCCCAAGGAGACTGATCTGCTCACTGTCTCCAAAACGCCTTTGGCACATCAAAAAAGTGCTTTGATCCTATCCTTTCAGTGCCCCAGACCCTACGCTTGCCCCACCTCCAATTCTATGTCACTTATTATTGCACTGTAGCACTGTCATCCCGTTGTTCATCGATTTACTCAAGTGGGCACCAGTAACGTCTCCATTGTGAGACTTGTTGTTATTGCTTTTGGCATATCGAATATGCCACGGGTAGCTTGCCAGGCTCTGCCATGTGGGCGGGATACTCTCAGTAGCTTCCTGGGCTCTGAGAGAGGGACAGAGGAATAGAACCCGGGTTGGCCAAGTGCAAGTCAACTGCCCTACCTACTGTTCTATCGCTCCAGTCCTCCACCTCCAATTCTAGTGTCTTGCTCCCATCCTGTCACCAGCATACCTCAAGGAACTTTAGATGAAGTTCCAGGAAAAGACTGAGGCTAGAAATTAGCTTTAGTCCTACTTCATACTAAAGCATCTCTCAGATGAAAAGTCTTTGGGAATCCAAAATACACTTTATATTCATTGTTATTAGGAGTATCACATTTCAAGTACTCACTGTGACCTCTGGCTAATAGTGACCATATTGGCCAGTGCAATTTCAAAGTTCTAAGCTCTGCCTTTTCCTTATTGTGTGACACAGAACACATTACTTAGCCTCTCCAGGTCTCACAACGTGTAAGTTTTAAGTTTTAAATAATATATTACCTGCAAATTCTTCAGCTATTGCCTGGAACATAGAAAGCGCTCAATAAATATTAACCACTAATTTTATCACAGAACATGGTCAACAGAAAGGAAAGAAAAGGAAAAGATTTTTCAGTGGCATTTAATATATTTTTAAAAAGTAACAAGTGAATAAAAATCCTATAGTGGCCATTAGAAGTTATATAGAAGTGTGTATAGGGTTTAAGAGCTATGTGAGGCCTAAACTCTGATCCTACCACTTACAGCTGTACAAAATTGGGGCCAAGAGTGATAGTACAGCAGGTAGGGCACTTGCCTTGCACTCAGCCAACCAGGGTTCAATCCCCAGCATCCCATACAGTCCCCCAGCACTACCAGGAGTAACTACTGAGCGCAGAGACAGGAGTAACACTTGAACATCACTGAGTGTGGCCCAGAAACCAAAAACATAATATTTTTTTAATTGGGGAATTAGTGTAACTATTTGATATTTCAGTGCCTTGCTCGACAAAATGGAAATAGCAATGGTATCTCCTGAAAATTTTTGAGGGAATCAAATGAGTTAGTATATGTACAACATTTAGGACAGTAGTGAACGGTAAAGATAAGCCAGAGCTACCACTATCGTCTCCATTAGTCATATCATCACTATCAGTCATCACCGCTATGACCACGGCTACGATTTCAGATAGTTAATGCCATCCTAATCACTGGTTCTCTGAAGAGGGAGTTTGTGGTGGCCGAGTGTAGTAAGTTTATATATCACTAAATAGATGATAACTTTCAACTGACCCCAAATTAATCTACTGTGCATAAAATCATGAATTTTCTCTAGCTGGTATTTAGGGATACCGAAGGGCAAAAGTATTATTACAACAGACTAGATAAAAGCATCCAGTTCATCCAGTTAATAAATGCCACAATTCAATTCACAATTACAAGTCCTGAGAAACAGACAGAGTCAGAATCTGGGACCTATACATAATAACTAGAATAATGATAAGCTATTATCTGTTGACCCTACACTCTCTTCCATCCCTTTCTTTCTTCTTTATGCCATAAGGGCTGGAAGCCTGGCAACTAAACGTAATTCAGTGGTCAGCAGGTACAATTCAGTGTACAATAATGAGATACACTCATGCAAAATTCAGGTTTAAGGTTATTCTTTTTTTTTTTTTGTCAGTCAAATGGGGTACAGGGCAAAAATAAGAGCTCCTGTGTTCCCTTGATTACATTTTGCTCTGCTTGAGGGCAAGAGTGATAGTACAGCAGGTTGGACATTTGCCTTGCATACAGATGACCAGGTTTGATCCCCAGCACCTCATATGGTCCCCTAGGCCCCGTTGGAAGTAATCCTTGAGCACAGATCCAGGAGTAAGCCCTGAGCACCTCCGGGTGTGGCCCCAAACAAATACATAATACATAAACAAACCTTGCTCTACTTGAGATAACTCAAAAAATTTCTGTTTTCCTAACTAAAACTTGATTGACAATCTTGTTTTCCTCTGAAAACTGATCTTGACTCCTAAATCTAGCTGATGTCTCCAAGAGATGCTAGAAGGAAATCATGAGGAATTAACCCAATCAACTTCAGTTTACTGGCACCAATTCATTTCAACAGTAGTCACAATGAAGAGCAGCCATTACTAAATGACAAAGTAAATAACTCACCGAACAAAAGAGACTGCTTTGCATGACTGTCCCTGCCTCAGAGTCAACACACCCTTCTCCCACTCCATTAATTCATAGATTGAAGCTCTATCCCCAGTGTAATGGTACTTGGGGATGAAGCCTGGGGAGGTAATTGGCTTTAGATTTAGGTCATAAGAGCAGAGCTCTCATGGTGAGATCAGTGCCATAATAAGAGACTAACACCCTCCACCTCTCCATCATGTGAGGCTACGGAAAGACAACAGTCACTCAAGCCAGATAAGGAATCTGCTAGCACCTTGATCTTAGACTTCGCAATATCCAAACTGAGAAATAGAGGTTTGTTATGTAGACCACTTCGTCTGTTGTATTCCGTTAGAGCTTCCTGCACTAAGACATCTAATACCAAAGTGCATTTTGTAACCCATGAAACTGTCCTGTCATATTGAACTGTACCTGATAACCACTATCATTCACTGAGAGCCAGACTTGACTGCACTGTGCCTTCTCCATGGAAAGATACCATATTCCATAATTACTCTACCTAAAATCTTGCTCCCAGGACCAGAAAGATAATACAGAGGGTAGGGTGTTTGCCTTGCACACTGCTGACCCAGATTTGGCATCCCATATAGTCCCCTGAGCACTGCCAGGAGTAACCCCTGAGCATTACCAAATGTGAAAAAAAATTTAAATTAAAATAAAATCTTGCTTCCCTGACCACAGGAGACACTAAACTGAATGAGCATGATGATTTCCTTTTGTAGAAAGAGAGACTGATGCTGAGTGTCTGTATGCAAAAACAAGACTGAGTCTAAGATAGAACCACTTGATCTTAGGATGAAGTAAATATGTGGTATGTATGATTTTCAGCAGTCACTGAAAAAATGTCAAAGCACAGGAAGATTTTGTTTCTAATTTAGTAAGGTTTACTTAAAAATACCCCCCAAATTCCCACTCATCCAGACAGAGGTCTAGGAGTGGGTTCCTTCTCTGGAGAAGTAGGTTCAACAGAGATGTGGTAATAGCCTCATGCATTGCTAGTCATCTTCTGCTAATGAGACAAAAAGCAGATGGATAACGCAGCAGGGATTAGAACAGTGTTCTTTGAGCTTTAGCTCCGTTACCACAGCAACATCATACCTGGAGGAAATATGCCTTATGATGGGGCTCAGCTTGTCTGTCTCCATGACAACAGGATCACAACATTTTGGCCTGGATTCCTCCCCCTCAATCTTCAGCAGTGACCACAGGACCTGTGCTATACACCCCCGTGTAACTTCCAGATACACAAGTCTCCATCTCTGGTTTCTTTGGGATGGAAGTCTTACTCAGGGTCCCCAGATATGAACCCCAGTATAAAAATGTATGTGGAAGTGATTTATTAAAGAAGTTGTACCAAGGGAAAGAGGAAGGAAAGGAGAGTGAGCTAAGAAAGGGAGAAAGGTGACAACAGTGTAGCTCCAGACACAGGCTGGCAACGGCAACTTCTGCAGGCTCCCATGGCGGAAACCTGGAACAAATCTCAGATCCCAGGTCAGTAACCATGGACTGCCCCAAGGGAATGTCATTCTCAGAGACCTTGAGCTTTCTAGGGAAAGCTAAAACCCAGGAACCAAAGAGTCTAGAGAAAAGGTGCAAGTGTTGACTTTGGAAAGTACAGAGGAAACAGGTGGTGCAAAAAGAGAACAATGGTACCCAGTGAGGTTCTAATAAGGTCTTTGTGTTGAGGAACTGTGGAGAGATGACTGGAAGGAAAGGTAGAGTTGGCAGGACCTTCTTTCCCATGCATTTCAGGCTCTGTTCACCTAGGATGTTCCAGGATGCGGTTGAAACATCAAGGTCAACTGGCAGTCCTAAATCATCAATAAATGTGCTCCATACAGGAGTAAAAATTGTGGGAAATTCAATCAATGACATATCATGCTGTACAGTAAGATGAGATTCATTCCCAGTAAGAGACCCCATATTGGCTCCAATAATGAGACTTGGTAGGGCGGCCAGAGACAGGATTCAAGTTATCCAAAAAGGTACTGAAAAAATTTGCCTCTCAACTGACATTTAGGATTTTGCAACGTCGATCTTTGATCCTGCACTATCCCTTACATTTTGGGGAACCCCGGAAATTTTATTTTTTAGTTAAGGGTGATAAGACTTAATTTTTATTGAGAGCCCGGCAAACTACCGAGAGTATCCCGCCCGCACGGCAGAGCCTAGCAAGCTACCCATGGCATATTCTATATGCCAGAAACAGTAACAGTAAGTCTCACAATGAGAGACCTTACTGATGCCTGCTCAAACAAATTGATGAGCAACGGGATGACAGTGACAGTGACAGTGACAGTGATTTTACTCAGGTGATGTGACTGACAAAAATTTCTGGATTATTGTTTTTCAACTGCAACGCTTCTTCGTGTTTACTTTGGGGATCAGGGGATTGTGTATTTTTGGTTTTTTGTGGGGGGTTGCTTTTGTTTGGGGAATTTGTAGAGGTCATTGTTTTTGCAGTTGAGAGCCGTTACTTGTGCAGTTCCTATGCTCAACACAGCAGAGTCACCTGCAGAATATTTAATTTACTCCAAAGTAAATGGGCAACAAACACCACACGGGCCTGACTCTGCCTGCGTGCTGGTTGCAGGGCGAAGGAGCCTGTCAGCCCTGGGCCTCCTGGAACCGCCCGTTTGGGGGGTGTTTGGGCCCCGCCTTACACTCAGGGCTCACCTTTGGCGCCTCACTAGGGCATCACTCCCAGCCGCCGGCCTGGCAGGCCTTAGCTAATGCCCAGGACAGACCTCGTGGACAGGGTGCAAGGCCCTACCTGCTCCGGCCCCTCCTTCAACTTTTAATACCAGATTTTTTTTCCTTCTGTAAAACGTAAACGTTAATACCTACCTTGCACCTGCACTTTAGGAAGAGAGCAGACTAAATTTCCCCCCATCCTCCCACCAACTCCGACAAAGAATTTTGAGCATCAGATATAAAACTAACATAAGACGGCTCTGAAAGGTGGAGAGATGGAGGGGAGGCAACCAGCAAGAGAGCTTGGAAAAGTTGCAAAAGAAGTTGAATTTAAAATTGTGACAGGTAGCCTGTTCTTCAGGACCAGTCTATTGTCCTTACTGTCCCCAAAGCCTGAAAGCAGGTTGAAGGCTTACTCAGAAACCCCAGTTTAGTTTGCAGGTGGGTGGAGTGTGCCTGCGGGACCACCCCATGAGGCCATTTAGGGGTGACTCTGATTCCTAGCACTCTGCAAGCCACCAGCGGTTTTAGAAAAAGAGCCCTGTGTTCTTTTCCTCTAAACAGTTTCTTCTGGCCTGACCCAGGAGATGGCTACTCCGAGGGCACGACCCTGTTATCTCCATTCACTGTCACTCCAGTGGTAGTGACCCTGGACCTTCGCTTACTATCTCCAAATCCACAAATGGTACCATGATAAATTCTACCAATTTACTTTTTGCTGGTCAAATACTGGAACTTGTTAGAAATACATATATGTTTGGTATTGGTTCCCATTTCCGGCCTAGAGCTCCTAAAACTCTTGGGATTTCCTGAATAATAGAAACTATCAAATTTCGGTGTTATGTTAATGAGATTACTTTAAGAACTCACCTAAAGGTGAGGTTTATGTCAGGAGGGCCATCCTCATCGTTGTCGTCATCATCATCATCATCATCCCATTGATCATCGAATTTCTTGGGTGGTCTCAGTAACATCGCCATTCGTCCTAGTCCTGAAATTTTAGAGGCCTCTCTTTACTCATCCTTTCCAATGGTGCCGCATTGGAAGCTCTTTCAGGGTCAGGAACCCTGAGACCCATCATTGTTACTGGTTTTGGCATATGAATACGCCACAGGCAGTTTGCGAGGCTCTCCCATGTGAGCAGGAAACTCTTGGTAGCTTGCCAGGTTCTCCCAGAGGGAGAAATAGGCTATAATAGGCTATAATGCCAGGACGGCCATTCCAGAGAATAGAGGGTTGAATTTCAGTCTCATCCTAAACTCTGACGTCCAAGGAAGCAAAAGGGGCTGGTGATAGAACCAAAGAGCAATGGTCAAAGATTTACTCTAAACCCAGAGGAGGCCGTGGGGAGAACAGTCAAAGGGCCAGAGCATTTGCTTTGCATGCAGGAGGCCTGAGTTCATCAGCACACAACTTGGTCCCGTGAGGGAGGCGACTCAGATTGAATTCCCAGGTATAAGAGGCCTTTGAACACCATCAGGTGTGGCCCTAAACCAAGACAAAGAAAACATGGGTCAGCATTTCGAGAGTTTCCGGGTGGCTCCAAGAGTTCAGGTACTTGGAGAGTCCGAGACAGTGGCACATCTGAAGAGCACTGGAAGCAACTTGCTCTTCCCTAGACCTCGCTCTATGCATCTTTTCTGTCTGGCCATTCCTAAATCACGTAATAAGTTTCTATGATAAATTGACAATGAAGACAGAGCAAAATGGCTGAACTCGAACTTGTGTTTATCTCCTCCTGCTCAAATCACAGTAAATTAACACAGGAACTTGAATGAATTTGCACAGAAACCAACCTGAAATCCCAGGGAATAAATGCTTTCAATAGGGGACAACTGAGAACCCAGGTGGACAGAAGACAAGAAGATGCCCTCAAAATCCTGTTGTGGGCCAATAAGCTACACTTGAGATCTCTAAAGTATATAAAATTACCCCAGGGAGAAAAGGGGTTGCACAAAACGCCTGGCATTAAAACTAGAATTCTATACTTAAAGCTGGAACAGGAAATCAAAATCTGTAGGACGTAAGCAGGGATCAGTCACAGGCTGGTGTGACCTGGATGACTTCGGGCTGCCAAGCCAACAGAGCAGAGTTTAAATCTCATTCTTCATCATCACAGGCCCTAGGGGAAACCCTGAGAAGAGCACCACCCAGCCCTACCAAAGAGCTAGATAACGGGGACACGGAGACAATTGTCAGGAGACTTCTGACTCTAGCAGACAAATGGACGAGTCCTAATCAGCCCACATCTGCCTTTGAGTGTGCAAGTCACAGCATTAAAGACAGAAAGCGTCTGTAGAGTCAGTTAGCCTGAGGATTCTACCTGGCCCCCACACCCCCACTTCTTCCCCAGCCCCCATCTCCTGTGTTCCCATGCTTGCCTGCAGTCTGGCAGACTCTGCTCCTGCGAGCCCCAGGATAACCATTCTGTCTGTCCCCAGTTGGTACTGAGGTCCCATCCAGCACAAGTTCACCAAATGCTGCCAGTGTAGCAGGCAGCCAAGAGACCGTGGGCCACAGGCAACCACAAGCCCAGGATCGCTCTTCAGGCTAATTCAAATTTGACTGACAGGTACCCCAGGGCTCACCCAAACTTGAACCCCTGGTCACTATCCAGGCCTCCTTGAACACACCTCCCTTAGCATCCAGCTAGGCACTCACGGAGCACCAGACTTAATGACGAGAGAGGGGAATTCACGTGCCAATGATACAGAACTCTTAGTATGGCAGAATTAGGCAAACTAGCTGAAGAAGACTTCAAAGCAACAGTTCTAATAGTGCTCAGTTCAATAAGAAGATGGATGAAAAAGAACTTCAATGAAATAATTCATGAGATAAAATATGGGAAAAATCCCAACAAATCATAAAACTAAAGAACATACTAGCTATATTTAAAAATTCAATAAACGGTCTCACAGCAAAATGGAAGAATCAAAAAACTTATATTTTACAGTGTCATCTCAAAAAGGTTTCAACAAGTAGTCACTAACATTCTTTTTTTTTTTTTGCTTTTGTTTTTTGGGTCACACCCGGCAATACTCAGGGGTTCCTCCTCACTCTGTACTCGAGTCACTCCCAACAGTGCTCGGGGGACCATATGGGATGGCGGGGATCGAACTTGGGTCGGGTACGTGCAAGGCAAACACCTTAACCGAAGTACTGTCGCTCCAACCCTAGATGCCTTTTTTTTTTTTTTTTTTTGCTTTTTGCTTTTTGGGTCCCACCCAGCGATGCACAAGGGTCACGCCTGGCTCTGCACTCAGGAATTACCTTTGGTGGTTGTCAGAGGAACATATGGGATGCTGGGAATAAGACTCGGGTCAGCCACATGCAAGGCAAACGCCCTACCTGCTGTGCTATCACTTCAGCCCTCATCACTAACATTCTTAAATCAATATTATGTTTTAATAAAATATTAGGAAGTATTAAAAAAGTGGAAACTTTAGAATTATAAAATAAAAAATATATAAATAAAAAGCTCAAATGATGGTTCACAGCAGAATGGAGAGTACTGCGAAATAAGATACTCAAATGCATCTAATATTAAAAATTGAACTAGCCCTATAACTATTAAGGGCTAGTTATAAAATTTAATTAAAATTATAAAAAATATTTTATTATTTTAAAATTTATTTTGTAGTTTTTTTAAATTATAAAACTGAATGTATAATTTAAAAATTCTTAAAAAGAAATATCACCACTTTGGAAAAATGACTTGAGATTTCTAACAAAAACTTTAATAAATTACAGAGGACACACAGAAAACATTCTCTCACCATAGACCCAGAAACCACACCTCTTTCACAGTTATTCAATTGAGACATTCTTAGGAGTTGAATGAATATACTGTGGTATAAACATTTATAGAATATTATTCCATGTTAAAAATATTGAGTCATTAGATTATGAAAATACTTGATAGAACTTTAAATTCTTATTCCAAATGAAATAAACCCTATCTAAAATTACACTCGATGAGTCTAACTATATAACATTCTAGATAAAGTAAAATACTTAAAAGAGTAAAAATTATACACGTGACCAGAGATATGATATGACGATATGTACACACCAATATAATACCATATATTTTTTTACCTAAAATTACCCACTTCGGGACTGGAGCAATAGCACAGTGGGTAGGGCATTTGCCTTGCATGCGGCCAACTGGGGTTCGAATCCCAGCATCCCATATGGTCCCCCTAGCACTTCCAGGAATAATTCCTGAATGCATGAGCCAGGAGTGACCCCTGTGCATCGCTGGGTGTGACCCAAAAACAAAACAAAAATTAAATAAAATAAAAAATAAAATTACCCACTTCATCTGTTAATCCCACCTTCCCTTCTGCCCCTGGAAATTACTGGTACACACATATATATATTGTGTAGGAAGGGAGAGTTTGGCCACAACTAGCGAGGCTAAGGTTTGCTCTTGGTTCTGAACAAAGGGGTCACTCCTGGCGGTACTTGAGTGTGAAAGACCCATGGGGTGTTGGGGATCATCATAAAGTGTTTTCAAATCCGTAGAATGTGAATCTTAACTCATAAACTATGGTTTCTGGGAAGTTAACGCAGCAATCTGGGTTCATCCGTTACAGCGAGTGTGCCTCTCTGGTGGGAGACGCTGACCAAGGGGGAAGCTCTGTGAGAGCAGAGGACACACAGAAAATATTCTGCACAATACTTATAAGTTTATAGCTGCTCTTGAAAATAGAATATTAAAAAAGAATACAGGGAAAGTATGCACGCATTTACTGGAGAATTCTACAAGATGCTTAAAGAAAAACTGACAATTATATGCAAATCTCTCCTGGAACAAAGGGAAGAAAATTTCTCAAGTCATTTTAGAAAACACCAAAACCAGACAAAGTACAAGGAAAACATACTAAACACTACTTTTGCTCATGAATATAAACATGAAAATCTTTAACGAAATGTTGGTGTGTAGAATAAAGCAGTATGTAAGATTCACTGTATCACTGTCATCCCATTGTTCATAGATTTGCTCGAGCCGGAGCCAGTAACATCTCCATTCGTCCCTGTCACATGCTAGTGTAGCCAGATGTCATATTGGGGGTTCTTTCAGGATCGGGGAATGAGGACCGTTGTTGTTACTGTTTTTGGCATATCGAGTACACCACAGGTAGCTTGCCAGGCTCTGCCACACGAGTGGGATACTCTCGGTAGCTTGCCGGGCTCTCCAAGAGGGACCGAGGCTTTTACAGCAGACTCTAATCTACATATTATGATTAAGTGCATTTTATTGAAAGTTATGCAAGGCTGATTTAACATAAAAAACTAATCCATCGGCACTTGTCTTGCACACAGACTGAGAATCACCAGGTGTTAGCCAAAAATACGGAAAAAAATACATAATGGGACAGTTACTAGCAAAACAATGAAATAGATTGTTTCATTATTTCATTACTATTCAGATTATTTTTTTTTATTCTTTTGCTTTTGGGACACAACTGGTAACTGGTGTTACTCCTGGATCTGCTCTCAGGGCTTACTCCTGGCCCTGCTGGGGAAAAGTGGGAGGGGTCATAGGGGGTGCCAGGATCCAATTGGGAAAGCCACATGCAAGGCCAATGTCATACCCACTGTACTATCCCTCCAGCCCCATTTGGAGATGTCTTTTTGTTCTGTTTTCTTTTGTTTTGGTTTCAATTGCAGTTTATCCCAATCTCATCTCCACTCACCTCTGATTGGAGAAGTTCTTGCTTCGTCCTCCCCTATGCTGCTTCATTCTCCTTCTGGATTCCACTTCATACTCATTTGGAGATGTCTTTTTTTTTTTTTTTTTGCTTTTTGGGTCACACCCAGCGATGCTCAGGGGTCACTCCTGGCTCTGCACTCAGGAATTATCCCTGTCTGTGCTCAGAGGACCATATTGGATGCTGGGAATCGAACCCAGGTCAGCCACGTGCAAGGCAAACACCCTACCCACTGTGCTATCACTCCAGCCCCTCATTTGGAGATGTCTTAAGTCACCACTTTCAGAAACTGATAGCCTAAATAGAAAAAAATAGCAAAAATGCAAAATACTTAATTCTCAACAAAACTTTACCCTCCCCCAAAATGCTACTAAAGAATTCAAATTTATAAAACCCATTTTAAACTGTGAATTTTGGATTTCTCAGAGGTGCCATTTTTTCTTTTGGCATATTTTACTATTTAGCCTTGTAAAACTAAAGCCTCTTCTAGTTTTACTGATAAACCTTTCCAAGACTCAGGACACATATTTCCACTTTGCCCCAAAGCTGTCAGAAACACACGGAATATTCTGCATCACAAAACTGACCTGACAACCTTAATTCTAACAAAATTAGTAAGACATTTGGATCTCAGAAACTGCCTTTACAGCCTCAGGAAATAGTTTGTCATCTCCAAGAGGCTTATAATGCTGGTTGGTTGTTTCATAATGTGCTATGCTGGTGATAATATTTGAAATGGCATCTTAAAGATATAAATACTTGTTGACTTTCTTTGTTAAGGCAGAAAGAGATCAGTGATACTTAACATGCCTAGAGAAAACGAGCAACATGACTTTTAGATTGCCATTTTACACAGAGCTTGATTGAAAATTTCATCTTATTTAAATACATGAATAATGCTGCAGTTAAACAGAAAATCATGGAGGTAAATTATAAGCTACTGAGAACAAACAAAGAAGTACAATATATTAAAATTTGTGAGATGCACCTTAATAGTACATGGAGGAATATTTATATCTTTGAATATATTAAAGAAAGATTTTTTAAAATTTTACTATTTTGTACTTTAAGCTGTGCTCAGAGGGCCCAAGGGCATCAATTCTCCAGCCCAGCAGTGCTGGGTGCCACCATAATACCCTCACCCCTCATCCCAGAGCTGTCACCCCAGCCCTTAATTAACTATTTCTCTTCTCCTCTTTCCTTCTTGCCTGCCTTTCTTCCTCTGAGCAGTTCAGACCACGACACATGAGTGCAACAGAGGTAGGCACCGCACCATACCATAGGGGTGGGGTAAGACAGAGCAGCCCAGCACACAGAATTGACATCTGAGGAAGGCAGGAAGGAGGTCCACCTGAAGGAGGTGACCACTACAGCAAGGCACAGGAAGTCAGAGCCAAACCGTGGACAATCTGGTGTGGAGGAAGGAAGATGGATACATCAAGAGCACCCCAAGAGGAGGGGAGCATTCAGGATGAGAAATCAGTTACATACAGAAAAATTAATCTAAAAAGAAAATAAAGACTCTCCCAAAAGTCTCTGTGCAATTTAAGATTTGGAAGAATATAATATTAGAATCTTAAATTCTAGTGTTATACAAAATTAATTGGAATGTTTATGTATGTAGATTTCTTCTACAGTTAGATTTATTGATGTCAGAGGTTTTATTTTGGTCTCTGAAGGCAGCAAGTGTTGACTGAAACAGGATGAACATTTTAATGTATTATTCAAATTTGTTTGAAATAAAGTGTTTATAAAAGTGCCTTTAAAATAAGCAAGTATAAAAGAAATATAAATAATTAAAATTTAAATTATAGTCCAAAGGAAAAAGCTTAGAATATGCCTATCACATTGCATTGTCTATAAAGATATGGATGTAAAAATTAAGATTTTCAATTTGTAAATTGATAGATGTATGTAGGTTAAGAGAGAGGTAAGAACAGGGAGAGAGAAATGGAGAAGGGGAGAGACATACTGGAGGTAAAGAAGAGAGAGATGGGGGAGGAATACAGAGACAGGAAGGGAGAAAAGCGATAGGAAAGTGGAGGGAGAGAAGGAAGAGAGAGATGGCGCAGGGGAACAAGTATATTCCTTAACATTGTCCACTGATGAGATTGGAGGCAATGATACCCCCAAATCAATGGGCAAACCTAGCATCAGTATACCATATATTTCCACTCAAAAGAAGTAGGACTTCTAGAAGAAATGTCTGCACAAGGCAAATATAAAGATTAACTTACATCACACACTTGTATGAGAAAGTAAGGAAATGCTCAGAGTGATGAGTCTGGCCCTGGACAGAGTTCCCAGTATGGGAAAAAATATTAGAACACGTACTTTTAGGAAATACAAGCCTTGTTTTTTCATTAAAAGAAATAGTTGGGACTGGAGCGATAGCACAGCGGGTAGTGCTTTTGCCTTGCATGCGGCTGACCTGGGTTCGATTCCCAGCATCTCATATGGTCCCCCGAGCACCGCCAGGAGTAATTCTTGAGTGCATGAGCCAGGAGAAACTCCTGTGCAAAGCCGGTTGTGACCCAAAAAGCAAAACAAACAAACAAACAAAAAGAAATAGTTCCAGGTCGACAGAAATAGTACAGCAGGTAGGACACTTACTTTGCACACTCTGACCCACGTTCAATCCCCAGCACCCCTTGTTGTCCCTGAGCACTACCAGGAGTGATCCCTGAGCACAGAGCCAGGAGTAAGGCCTGAGCACAGACACGTGTGCAGGTGTGGTCAAAAACAGAAAAAGAAAAAAAAAAGTAGTGCCAAAGATTTAAAGCTCAAAGGAAAACTAAAGAACTGTTTTAGATTGAAGAGTGTGACAAGTTAACAATTAAATGCAGCACATGATTATATTACCAGGTAATTTTTGAAAGCTGGAGACTGTGCATTGAATGGTGATAATATGTTAAAGGCATTTATATTAATTGGGTGATTGTGCATTGTGAGTATCTAGGAGAATTTTCGTGTTTACTGAAATAAAAGTTATTTAAAATGTTATATAAAAGTACTATTTCTGTGAATCACTGCCAACTCTTACGCTGATTGACTTTATCTTTTTTTTCTAGTATGATAGATGTTAAGTTATATGCCACTCATACTTTAATTTGTTTTTCCTGGCTGTTTGTGAGTGCAAACATCCTTTATAGAATCATTGACATTTCGGGGGAAAAATACACATATTTACATATACTATGCAATCTCTAGATTTCTGCTTCTACTTAAGTGAAAATAGAGTCCCTAGATTATAGATCACTTCTCAGAAACTCTCTTGCAGAATTTTGTTTCTTTTCTCCATTAAAAATAATTAATAAAGTTAAAATGATATTTGTTATAGTATGAATCAAATATTTTCCCTATTTTTCTTCTAGATTTAATATGTATAAAATAACCCTAACTTCCCCCAGCATAGTAAACTACCAGTTTGTTGCATTTTTAACTATTTTGTATGCTAGTATCTACTTTTATATTTTCTATTTTGACCCATTTACCAATATGTATTTTCTTTTTGGGGGGCAGACAGGAGAGCACACCTAACTGCTCAAGAGCTACTCCCAGCTTAATGTCAGAGGTCACTGCTGGAGAAAGTATGTGGTGCTGGGAATTGAACCCAGAACTTCACTCATGTAAGGTAAGTGCTCTACCAATGAGCCATACCCCACCCTATCTAACTTCCATATTGTATTTACTGGAAAGACTTTGAAGCATGGTCTAACACCTGGGATGGAAAAGCCCCTTCTGTTCCTATGTGTTTTCATGTTTTTCTTCTTTTTTTTGGGGGGGGGGTCACACCTGGCAATGCACAGGGGTTACTCCTGGCTCTGCACTCAGGAGTCACCCCTGGCGGTGCTCAGAGGACCATATGGGATGCTGGGAATCGAACCCGGGTCAGCCACGTGGAAGGCAAACACCCTACCCGCTGTGCTATTGCTCCAGCCCCCCTCATGTTTTTCTTGATTATTGATAAGCACCTCTTCTTTTGGGAGAGGGGAGAGGCTGATGGGGGCAGGGACACACCCAGGGGTACTCAGGGCTTACTCCTGGCAGGGTTCAGGGGATGATATGTTATGCAGGGGATTAAACCCAGTGTGCAAGGCAAACACCTTACCTGTGTACTATCTCTCTAGCCCTATAAACATCTGTTCTTAATCCTAAACTATAAAATACTTTTACCCAATCCCAAAGATGTTGCTTAAGTTGGATGATCAATTTAGGAGAGACTTTTGCATTATTTCACATTATTTAAATATTGTCTTGCCCTTTGTTCAAATCTTGTTTTAGATTACTTTATCTTTCCTATGATTTTCTTTTAAATATTATTCCTGAGTACTATTGTCTACTATTACTAGACAATTCCTAGTACTATTCCTGAGTACTAGTTTCTATTGTCTTTTCTTGGTATGCATAAATAATTAAGAAAAAATCACCATTTTTTTGTTTAAGAATCTTGAATCATACATCTAACATAATTTCCTTCCTTCCTTCTTTCCTTCCTTCCCCCCTTCTTCCCTCCCTCCCTCCCTTCTTTCTTTCTTTTTTCTTTCTTTCTTTCTTTCTTTCTTTCTTTCTTTCTTTCTTTCTTTCTGTCTGTCTGTCTTTTTTCTTCCTTCCTTCCTTCTTTTCTTTCTTTTCTTTCTTTCTTTCTTTCTTTCTTTCTTTCTTTCTTTCTTTCTTTCTTTCTTTCTTTCTTTCTTTCTTTCTTTTCTTTCTATCTTTTTTCTTCCTTCCTTCCTTTCTTTCTTTCTTTCTTTCTTTCTTTCTTTCTTTCTTTCTTTCTTTCTTTCTTTCTTTCTTTCTTTCTTTCTTTCTTCCTTTTGTTTTGGTTCACCCCCAGTGATGCTCAGGAGATACTCCTGGCTCTGCACTTAGAAATTGCTCCTGGAAGTTCTTACAGGAACCATATGGGATGCCGAAGATTGAACCCGGGTTGGCTGCATGCAAGGCAAATGCCTTACCCGCTGTATTATCGCTCCGGCTCCTCATAAAATTTTTCTTGATTCTCATATTTTACTTTTTACATACTAGGTTTTCTAAATATAAAATAATAATCAGGAAAAAGTGATGGTTCACTTCTTCAAAATTTATATCAATTACTGTCTTTTATCTCACTAAATGAACCATGTCTTCACAATAGCATTAAATAACAGTGTTAGTGAACAGTCTTGAATGGTTAACATTTTGATAAAAATAGTTTTAATTATCTGACTTTAGAATAATAATATTTATTATCCAGTTTTGGTACATAGTCTTTAATCCTGTATTGCAACTGGGAAAAACCTTTCACACTGGTCACCAGTGTGTAAATGAAGACATAGAACTATAATTATCAGATTAAACTGCATTCCTGGCCTTAACCTTCAGTCTTCACAATGTTTGGAAAAACAAGGCAATCTTATAACATCTCAGATAACAGTAAATAAAGGAAATGTCATGAGCATTTTTAACATAAAGGAATCCATTGTGAACTTAAAAAGAATTTCTGGTTAACTAGTTCTCTGGAAATATATATAATTAGCTAGCAAAGGATTATATTTTGCCATAATGTTTTAAAAAAGCTTAACCTTTGAAATAACTGGGTAAATAATGATTGCCAACTAAAATGAATTATTCCAAATAATGCTCTTCTGTTTCTATTTTACTGTTTAAATGGGAATGGATGTTAACTTTGACTGTGTTGTCTCCCGCATTAATTGAAGTAATCATCATGATTTGTTATATAAAGCATTTCAATAGCTTTATTACTTTTGGTTATCTTTAAATCTTTTAATAAAGACATTTTATTAAAAATAAAAGCTTTTTATTTTCTTTTTTGTTGTTGTTGTTGTTGTTTCTTTTTGGGTCACACCCGGCGATGCACAGGGGTCATTCCTGGCTCATGCACTCAGGAATTATCCCTGGCGGTGCTCAGGGGACCATATGGGATGCTGGGATTCGAACTCAGGTCGGCCACGGGCAAGGCAAACGCCCCACCCGCTGTGCTATCACTCCAGCCCCCAAAAGCTTTTTATTTTCAAAAAATAAGGCTGCTCAGATCGGGACTGTGCCTCTTACACCCAGATCCCCCATTTTCCAGTAGCTAGGCAGTCACACCCAGAGACTGCCCCTGGCGGCACCCGTGTAATCCCATCAATGGCCAACATCCAGAGACTATAAAACCAAGCTCCCAGAAGCCTAGTTCTCCCTGTTGGAGAACCTGACAAGCTACTGAGAGTCTATTGCCCACTTGGGAGAGCCTGGCAAGCTCCCCATGGTGTATTCATATCCAAAATACAGTAACAGATATATACATACCTCTAGGAGAGCCCGGCAAGCTACTAAGAGTATCCTGCCTGCATGGCAGAGCCTGGCAAGTTACCCATGGCATATTCGATATGCCAAAAACAGTAACAATAGGTCTCATTCCCCGGACCCTGAGAGAGCCTCTAATCGTTGGGAAAGATGAGTAAGGAGAGGCTGCTAAAATCTCAGGGCTGAGTGTAATAGAGACGTTACTCGTGCCCACTTGAGTGGGATGACAGTGATGATGATGAATAAAGACATTGATTAAAATATATATTCTTTATTGTCAGATCATTACTGATACTTGTAATTTTCACATTGATATTCACAAATGAGATTGTTCTGTACTTAAAACTTTTTAAAGTTTTTAGTATTAAAGTTATTACTTCATAGAACTATTTGGATATGTCTATGTTTTTACATGATCTGGAATCACTTGAAGGTCATTCATTATTCATTCTTTAAAGGTCTTTAGTCATTCTTTAAGCATTAGGTAATGACTCTGAAGCCATCTATGTTTTTACAGTACTTTTTGACTTACCTTTACGTTCTCATCAATAGTAGTTTTCATTTCCTTGTTCATTTTTAATAATTTCTATTATATTTTTCTAAGAAGTGAACATTCCTCATTTTTCAAATTTCTTGTAATGAATTTACATGATTCAGAATTAAACAGTGAAATGAGAGTCACTCTCAGAAACCCAGCAGCTTTATTTAATTTTTAATTCTTGAGTGCCAAAATATGGTGACTGGCATCTCAAATAACCTTTTGAAATTCCCGGTGTCAACCAGCAACTCATTTTTTCTTATGAGAACCAGTAACATCATGATTGTTGAGGGCAAGCTTCATTGTTGCTAGTGTGAAGTGTCACTGTGGTGGTGTGTATTTATTTTGTCCAAGTTTGTTCGACAAGTGTAACTTAAGCTAGTGCCCATTACCTATTGATTTGCTCTGTGCAAATGATAATAGATTTTTTGAGAACTCTTCAACAACAAAAATAAACACTAAAATACTTGGACATAAAACATCTGAACAGTTTTGAACTTGACTTTTGGTTGTTTTAAGGATTGCCACAGCACTCTTTGAATTGGTGGTGCTTTTGTTTTTGTTTTTGTTTGATGGACAAATAAACTGTTTACTTTATTAGTGTGTTTAAAATATTTTTTGATAGACTGTTATGTCTTAAGTGCATGAGAAGGCAATTGTAATGAAATCAAATTGCTTCCTTGGGCAGTTTGATGTGCACATAATGAAGATTTACAATCTGGTTGTACTTTCCTTTTTAACTTATTAACTGTAAATAAATTTTTAAGAAAAAAGAAAAGAAAAGAAACCCAGCAGCTTCTCTCCTTGTTTCTCCAAGAATTGGTCTGAGATCCTGCAGAGCCATAGGGGAATGGGTCGAACATTAGTGAGTTTCTACCTACCACCTACTGGCCACGTTTGCCTCTGCCCCAACACTGGCTGGAGCCACTCAAATACCATCCCTGGACTGTAGCAGGCTGCTAATGAATCTCCTATTTCCCGCCTAACAACAATCTATTCTGCAGGCACAGAGGAGATTATTCTTTAAAAGAATAAATTGGGCAAGCTATCTTATTTATAATTTCTGAAGTTTTCCACAGCATTCAAAGCTCTACATGAACTGGCTCCCTTTGAAACTCTCCAATTTACCCCATTCCACTTGCCCCCTGACCGCCATGCTCCAAGCACTCTGCGCCCCTCTCCCTCAAGACGCCAGACACGGTTCTGTTTGAGGCTCCTCACATCTGCTGTTCCTTGTGTATATATTGTGTTTCCTGCTTCTTGTTTTCAGGTCTCACCTCAGATGTTGTCCTCTCCAATCTTATTTTTTAATGATTTACTACCCTAGTTAGATCAGTTGTCCCCAATCCAGCTACTTGCTTTCATCTTTTTGTTTGTTTGGGGGCTACAACCGGCGATGTTCAGGGGTTACTCCTGGCTCAGCACTCAGGAATTACTCTGGTCATATACAGGGGACCATGTAGGATGCCAGGGAGCGAATCCATCGGCTGCATGCAATGCAAGTACCTTATCTGCTGCCTTCACATTCACTGTGTCACTGTATCACTGTCATCTGGTTGTTCATTGATTTGCTCGAGTGGACACCAGTAACATCTCCATTCATCCCAGCCCTGAGATTTTAACAGCCTCTCCTTACTCGTCCTTCCAAATGGTGCCGTATTGGAGGCTCTTTCAGGGTCAGGGAAATGAGACCATTATTGCTGCTGTATTTAGCATATCGAATACGCCATGGGGGGGCTTGCCAGGCACGGCCTTCACATTAGCACTAAATAATAATAATATACTGTGCTATCTCCGGCCCCTATTTCATTTTCTTTATATCACTTATCATTACCTGCATTTTTATGTTTCCTTCACTTGTATATAAACCAATTAAAGGTAGAGATCCCACTGTATCATATTTAGTGCCTAGAACACTGCCTACTTATCAGTAAATAATCTACAAATATGTGTGATTTTCTGAATAAAATCCAAACTTCATATCATGCCAGTCAAATGCTATATTATCTGAGCTGGCTCAGCTCTTCATGTTCACCATGTGCTTTTCCACTTCCTGCCATGATACAACCAGGACTCAGTGTAAGTTAGTGCTGGTTTCAGTAAACCAAGAATAGCCCTAAGGATCTTAATGTTTACAGAAAATCTTTAGCATAATCCAAAGAATAAAAAGGGGGAAAGAAAAACAGAATTAACTATGGAAGAAAAGAGGAAAGAAAAGTACATTTTTGGAGTGGGTGATTCCTGAGTGCATGAGCCAGGAGTGACTCCTGTGCATCGCTGGGTGTGACCCAAAAAGCAAAAAACAAACAAACAAAAAAAAAGTGCATTTTTCACATGGTAAGGCAGAAGTCAGAGTGAGTGAAGAGCACTGAAATAAAAAGTGAACCTTGGGCCAGAGAGATATTACAGTGGATGGGGCACTTGCCTTGAAAAGACTGACACAGGTTCAATCCCCAGTATTCCATATGGTTCTCAAGCCCCAACAGGAGTGATTCCTGAGCACAGAACCAGGAGTAAGCTCAAGCACAGCCAGGCGTGGGCCAAAAAAAAAAAAACCAACCCAAAAGGAGCATGCCCTTGGGAGTATAGGTGTGTACCCCACACAGGAGTGCATACAGCATCTCATAAAAAGAACGAGAATAAGGGCCTGAGGAGGTGTCTAGAGCATGTGGAAATTTACAATACAAGATAGAAGATATAAAGCAAAAACATGTGTGTTCCCCTTGCCTGCAGCCCTACCCTGTTCAACCCCCACTGCTGCATATGGCCTCGCCCTCATACACTAGCAGACCCTTAAGAACACAGAGTCAGGCGTAAACCCAGACCTTAGCACTACTGGGTGCGTCCCCCACCACCACCAGCAAATGTGCTCAAGAACACTATTCATTTGCTGCGGAAATTTTACAAGACTTGCTATTCTTCCAATGAGGGTAATTGGTTTTCAGCAAAGATCGAAACCTCCTTCCTTATGTGGAGTCCTCAAAGCCTGGAGTATAGCATTTCTAGAAAATTAAAGTATAATTCCCAAGAGTGGACAATTAATGAATGCTCACTGAACAAATAAAGGCATGAATGTCTAGGGGGGATAAGGACCTGTGGGGGAGGCTCAGATACAGGCGGTAAGCGAAGTTGATGCCTCCTTCTACACAGTGAAGGACGTTTCCATAGAGCTCACACACCACCTATACCAGACCGGAGTCAGGGCCAGAATCATACTTCAGTCATGTGAAAGAAATCCTTCTTGGGGAGATGGATTTGAGACCACGAATGCACGCCAACAAATCAGAAAATGAAACCTTACCTGGCGCTAGATCTGGATCTACCGCATGCTGTCCCGGCAGAGAGCAGTGTCAAGCCCCAGAGCAGAAAACACGGAATGACAGTGTCAGGCCTGAGTGTCTCCTCTCCTCACACTCCACTGCCAGCAGGATGGAGGCTGCCAGGTTGACAGCACAAGGTGGAAACCAACAAAGACTAGAGGGAACCATCCTATTTCAACCTGTCACTGTCACTGTCACTGTTATCCGTTGTTCATCAAATTGCTCAAGCGGCACCAGCAATGTCTCCATTGTGAGACTTGTTGTTACTGTTTTTGGCATATCAAATATGCCACAGGAAGCTTGCCAGGCTCTGCTGTGTGGGCGGGATACTCTCAGTAGCTTGCTGGGCTCTCCGAGAGGGACAGAGGACTTGAACCCGGGTCGACCACATGCAAGGCGAACGCCCTACCTGCTGTGCTATTGCTCCAGTCCAAATTTCAACCTATTCTATGGAAATGCCAGCCCAGAGCATCGACAAAAGATGTGAGTGACTAGGAACAGCAGGTGAGGTGTTCACGCTACTGATCCACATTAGCAACTGAACAGCATTTTCCTTTGAGCATTTCGACAACATTCATCTTCCTGCAGATGAGCAGCAGTAAGGGGAATGTTAAGAAAAGTATGTTCTTGATTTAAAATTGAGAGGGAAGAAGATTCTTTAGGGGGAGAGAGAGAGGAAATCATATTACCTGTGATCAACAATGTGTGCTCAACCAAAAGGCTTTCACCTGATATTGCCCTGTCCCCACACTCCTACATCTTTTATTTCTGAGGTCACCAATCCACAGGCACCTGCTAACCCCTTCTCTACAGGACAAGAGATAAGAAATATGGAATTAAATAAGTTTAAATTGGAAATAGCCTAGCTCCAAGGCTATAGCGCTGTTGCCCAAATTGAGTCCCTTGCTATAAAACCCTTATAATGGAGCCATGCAATCTGCTGTGACATGGATGGAACTCAGAGGATTTCATGCTGAGTGAAGCCAGTCACAAGAAAAGGGATAGATACCGAATAATGTCTCTCATCTTTTCGGACTTAAAGATATACAGCAAAAGAGCAACAAAGGATCAAAGGCAGCACAAAGAGAGAATTCACAAATTTCAGGGGGGGGAGGGTTTTGCATGGGGCTTGAAAAGGAGGGGCATTTTTATCAGTGGGGGAGGTGGGTACACTGGCGATGGGTATAGTACTAGAATTATGTACACAGGAAGCCATCAATAGCAACACTGTAAATCATAGTACCTCAGTTAAAAAATAAAAATGAGGCTGTGCCAAGACACTATATGTGGGGTCTCCACGCGACCTGGACTTGCTCTCTGCGTGGTGTCAAAGTTCTAAGATCTGCCATCTTAGTGATATCCCGGGTAGCAAGTCTATCACCTTCATGACACGGTTTCTGAAACATCACTTCAGTCTCTCCCACGCTTAAAAAGGCATAAAGGAAGTACCGCCTCTTCACAGGGAGACACTGCTGTGAAGATCACTTTGGAAATGAATACATGAAATAGACCTCTTGTAGCCACCTTGAAAAATTCAATCTGCCATACTTTTGAAGCCCCATGGTAGGCACTTTTGTTTCTCTAGTTCTGACTAGTTTCTAATTCAGGAGGCCAAAGAGCTTTTTTCTGCTTAGAACAATCGTCCATCTGGTTTTGTTCAGCTTGCACAATCCCTAGGGCACCACAATTTACATAATTTAGCACCAGAGCTAACTGCTGCTTAATTTCTGCTTCCACCTTTACTCTTTCTTTCTTGTCCATTTCAAAATGTGTATGATCAAAAATCTAGCAAGCTGACTGATCATATATTCTTGAAAGTACTCTACCTTTAAAACCAAAGTATGGTGGGAACAGACAAGCTGAACTGCATTTTAAAGCTATTGAACAACTATGTACTCTTGATGTTAGTGTCATCATTAATCTTTTTTGGGGGATGAGAGGTCAAGGCACACCAAGGTACACAGGACTTACTCCTGTCTTGTAGGATATCATTGCTTTGTCCTTTCTCCCTTGCCACAAAGAGTTTAGGTTATCTGGTAATACCCATCACAGTGCTCCTGAAGCACCTCCATTCCTCTGTGTTTATTGGAACGTAGCTCTAAACATTTTGGGACAACATTGGTATGTCCTGTTCCCCTTGCCACAGGAAGCTTAGGTTTATCACAGTGCTACTAAGGCACTTCCATTCCACTGAATTTATCTGTAAACTCCTCTCTATGCTTTCTTCTCCAACCGGTCTATCACCTTTTCCCCTTAATCAGACTCTATTAACTTGTAAGGTCAGATTCCTCAGAAATCTATGATTTTATATGTATGAGTAAAATGTTGCCTTTCTCCTCTCCTTATGTCTTTTGAATAGTTTAGTTTAAAACAATGGGAAGAAAGACAGTCGATATTATGCTTTATAACTTGGGATTTAATTGGCTTTGAATATTATTCATTCCGGGCATCTGCTTTCTCGACATCCTCAGTTGCCCTTAGTTCCTAGCACCCCAAAAGCAGGGTCCCGACGAAGGACTGAAAGCAAGCTGTGAGCTACCCTGGCATTGATATGGGCCAGGCCAAAGCGCCACGATTCTTAACTGTAAGTTAAGAGCTTGATCATGGACAAATGCTGTCAGGATCCCAAGATAACGACGAGACTAGGACCCAGCTAGGGATAGGAAAGACTAATCTGGCCTGAGCACTGTAATCTGAGATCGAGATGACCCCAGGAGAGCAATTCTATAAGCTTAATGTATCTCCTATTGTGTCCATACAAAATGACTAATATTATGCATGTATGCTTGTTGGACTAAGGAAAGGAGAACCGCACCCCTAGATTGTATTTCGCCCTTAGGCGGGTCATCTTGCTGTATGAGAATCTGTCAAGAAACAGCATCCCCTGAGGGAAAGAATTGTGACCACACCTATGTGTAAGCCCCAACCCCTAATGTTTGGGGGTTTAACAAGGCTGTAAAAGTGGGCTGGGAAGTTCCAGATCCAGGGAATCCAAAGCCAGATTGAGAGCCAGGAGAAGGAGAAGGAGAGAAGCAGAGGGAGAGACAGGAGTGAGTAGAGAGGAGATTGGAATAGACAGCAATTGAGACCAACCAGGCTGGCTCCCGTTTTTTCCTTCGCCTGCACATCATCATCGACCTCCCCAGGGTGGGGGAAGCAGCCCGAGACTACCGACTGTGGGTGGCGGGAGAGATAGAGCACCGCTGCCCCTTTTTTGTGATTGCACACTGGATCTGTGCTCAAAATCACTCCCAGCAGTGTATGGACAAGTGGCGAAAGGAATCGAACTCGGGTATGTACATGCAAGGCAAGCACCCTGCAGGCTGTGCGCTCTCCAGTCCCAAGTCTGTGTCATTACAGAATGGGGACTCAGAGCCTGGGCGTCAGGAATCCGCAAAAGCTCTTCCTTTCAAACGCCAGGTAGGAAGATTCTTCCATTAGATTCCTGTCACCAACAACATTGCAGCACCCTCTGCTGTCGGGGAGCTCAGAGGTGTCCAGGGGTTTATTTTTCCCTGCATAATTTTTCAGCAATTTTGTACACAGGCTGCCAATTGTCTTATCCAGATGTAATAGCAGAAAAATCAAAGAGAGGCGGAAAGCTATGGGACTTAGTTGAGGCAAGCAAATCAAGATAATAGAAATCTTAAGAACATTCAGCTAACGGGTAGTAAGGGAAAAGGCAGCGAATCTCGGGGCCAGGCATTAAGAGACAACGTAATACTTTAAATGATAGCCCTCAGGGCCAGGCTATCATTTAAAGTACACCTTTAAGAAACTAATTCATTTAAGAAGCTAACTTTAAGTTCCCGAAAAACAACCCATGAAAGAGAATGAATGGTGTAGCAAGTTGGCCACGGTCACACAGCGAGTAAAAGGCAGAGCAAAGCCACAAATGCCAGTTACCTGTCTCCAGAGCCTCTATCTTTTTTACCACTGCTTTACTCTCCAATAAGTTAATCTGTTCATGGGGAAGGGGGAGGGTTATTTAAGAAATATTCTTAAACATGATTGCTCTTACCTAAAAGAAAATTGATGGCCAGGAAAGTTATTTTCCACTTTTCGAAAGTTCAAAGTACTTTGCTTTTATGAAAGACCTATGTTAGTATGTTTTTTCCACTAATGGAAATAAATCTGGAGACTCCGGTGCTTCAGTAAAAGGTGAGAGGCGCAAACAGCACTCAGTGGACGTTTCGCAGCAGCCATAATAGCAGCACTTCACAATTTGAGCTGCAAAAAGTGGCCCCATCACGCTCTCTCTCAAAGAACTACTCTATACAAGCTGTATGTTTATTCAAGATTTTGCTTTTAATGTTATTGCTTTTCTAGGCTTTATGTGGCATGATTTGGGTCAGTTATTCTGAGGGAGCCCAGGAATACTCAAAAAAGTTCCCACATGAAGAAACTCTAAATACACTATAAAATTTGCATGAAAGTTTTCATAAACACCTTGAGGACCACAGAGATGGCTCAAAAGGTTGGAGCGCATGCTACATTACCAGCAGTCACAGTTACCAACTCCATTTATCTTCCCCAAGTCAGCTGCTTAGAGGACTTTCAGCTTTGGTTGTATTCCACCATCACCACCAGTTTCTCCACTCAGACTTTACACTGTTTCCATATATTGTTTCATACATTCTTTCAGTGGACTAGAGTGATAGCACAGCAGGTAGGGTGTTTGCCTTGCACACAGCCAACCAGAGTTCAATTCCTCCGTCAGAGAGCCCAGCAAGCTACTGAGAGTATCCCGCCCGTAGGGCAGAGCCTTGCAAGCTCCCCATGGCGTATTCAGAATGCCAAAAAAGTAACAAGTCTCACAATGGAGACGTTATTGGTGCCTGCTTGAGCAAATCGATGAACAATGGGATGACAGTGCTATATTGTTTTTAATAAAAAAAATGTTCAGCCCCAGAGTAACATAAAGTACATATGCTGCCCAGTGCCCACGTGGCTGAGCACATGGGGCGCCCGCATCTCCCCTCTTGAGATGTGCAGTTTCCTATCTAATTGTGGGGTGTGCAGGGGCTCTCTACCCTTGGAGAAGCCCGCTTTCTACCTTTAGAGCGTTACTCTCTCTTTCCCTCGCTCCTCACCTTCAAACCCTCCAAATAAAATGTTTTTCACAAAAGAAAAAAAGATTAACATAAAATGTTGTTTAGAAGAGGAAGTTTCAAAGAATATTTTTGCATTAACTTTGCATTTATATTAAATTTCATATTCAAGGAGGAGGTACACTTTGAGTTGAACTATAAAGAAAACATGCAATTTTCTTCTCTAGGATTGACTACATCCATGAAAAAACAAAGTATGCTAAAGCAAGAATCAAAAGCTTGGAGGAGGGCCAGAGCAATAGTACAGTGGGTAGGGTGCTTGCCTGGCACGCAGCGGACCTGGGTTCAATCCTCAGCAGCCCATAAAGTCTCCCAAGCCACCAGGACTGGCCCAAAAACAACTAGAAAAAAAATTTAAATTTGAAAAAATGAGCACAATACTGTAAAGGCTTCAAAGTGCAGATTAATCTGCACTTAATCAAATACACAATAGGGAATTAGCACCCTTTTGGGCAGTGCTAGAGACTGAATCCAGGTCTCAGATACTCAAAGGCAAGTGCTCTACCTCTGAGCAACATTCGGTCCAACCTGTACATTTGTTAAGCCAAAACTGTATCAAGTCTAAATTTGAGGAAAAAACTCTAGCAGGATTAGAGGTGAGGAGAAACATAATGTAATCAGATGTAAGACAAGTAGAATTGAGACTTTTAAGGGAATTTAAGAGAATAGGAAGAGCAAAGAAGCAAGCCTGTCCAAAGGTAACACATAATCCAAAGGATTAACTGGACAAATACAGCAGAAGAACCCACAAAAGTGAATGTAATCAAGTTCATAGAATCAAGAGCTTTTTAAAGAAAGGAACGCATTTGAATATAATGTAAACAGAAAAAAAAATCAAGAGCACTTAAGCAAAGGTGACTATAGGAATGCCATTAGTTCTAGGCATTTATCATTTCAAATTAATTTATTTATGCTTATCAAGTGCAGACACTTAAAAACAGGATGTTATCTCCTTAGTAATCACATTTACTTCATTAACAAATGTTTTATAGAATAAACATGTACACAATATAAATTTTTGAAAATTTTTTAGGAAACAAGCCATTTAAAAATCTGATTCATAAACATACCACTTGAAATTTGAACTAAAACTAGTATCATACAGAGCTCCACAAACTTAAGACAACAGAAACTATAGGAGAAAAATATAAACAACTTTATACACTCTTCTTTAATAATAAAAGGAGTCAAAGAGCTTCCATGCACCAAGAAATTTATAAACATACTGAAGTAATTATTTTGGTTTGGGGTTCACACCCAGCAGTGCGGAGAGGTGGTGTCTCGGCTAGAGCCACAGGCAAGGCAAATGTCTTAGCTCTGTACTCTCTCCCGCCGTGGAATGATTTTTTAAATATTTTGCTTTTAATGTTTAATGTCATAGATTAAATTCTATGACAGGGTAACCTGACTTCTTTTAGCGAGCAATTATGTTGTGCCCAATTCAGAGAAAGACAATTCTAACCACACCTAAGGCCAGACTAAACACAACATTCCTGTAAGTTCAGGGGGGGAAATCTCATAATAGGAAAGGAAAAACATGAAATTATCTGTAAAAATGTAAATAGCAATCATCACTGGAAGATGAGATTGTGGGTTTTTTTTTTAATCTACTTTTCTTATATCCTCAGAAATGATAAAGGTTATTTTTGAAGACAGAAAAACCTAAACAAAACATAATAGTACCAATTGTCACTGTACCTGCTGATGGGCAATAAGATAATGCATACCTGAGAACTAAACCCTGTGAGCAATTTTATCCTACATATACATAACTATGAAAAAAGTTTAAGTTTAAATTAGTAAGAGAGGAACAGTAATGAAAATAAAAATGAACTATACAACTACTAAATTTGTATGTACGTGGTCTCTCAAAATCTTATTCTACTGTACTCAACCTTCTGGAATGTAATGAAATGTTTGCACGATAAGACAAAGTAACAATGGTATTGTGATATGCATAACCTTCTACAGAGTGGATTCAATGGAGAGAGGGATGATTCAACCTATGGGCAGGATAGAACAAGCTACAAAGGATTTCATTGTACTAGTCAAAATGGCACACAAAAATTCTGGAATTTTCTCACTTATTAGTTTCAGGTTTGGGTTGGCTGTTGGTAATCAAGACTGTGTAGAACCACAGGCAAAGAGAGATCATTCTACCCATTTTAACTGCCACATACTAAATGCTAAGAGACTTCTGATTGTGGATGAGAACTGATGATGAATTTTAAGCACTGCACAGTCATGTAGAGAAACCCTTAAAATCCCTGGGTAGAAACCCTGAAGAAACTTTAAATTTTCTAAAAACCTCTTCCAGCACGTAATAAGTAAATTAATATATACTAATTCTATATTATTTTGGACAAATTTGAAGTTGAACATACAAATTTTAAAGATTTTACAATTGTAAAAACGGAAGGTCTAGCAAGTCCTATGCTCCTCCACAGATGAGTTGGCTACTAAGTCACGGATCCACCGGAGTTCGGAGTTACTGATGAGACTGGACCAGCAACTACAACCTTTACACAGTCTGAATATAAGCCCAGAAAGTTAGATTTTGCCTTGTTTGTAGTCCAGTACAGTACTCCTTGTACTGGACTCAAGCTTTTAAGTACTGAGGTATCCACTTCAAAGAAGGCTTGAGTCAGTCAAAATAAAAGAGGCCAGGGACCGTCCCACATGAGAATCCTTTGTTCTGGAGACCTAAGCTGATTTTGATAACTATTTGGACCACTTGTTTTTCATCTTCAGAAACTTTAAATTCTACTCGACGTTTAGAATTCACCAAGGAGCCTAGGACAGCCTAGCCCACTCACACCTCCAACCCCAGTAAAATAGAACTGCAGGCCTTGTGTATGCTATGATTTCACTGTTACGGCCCAGGGTGTGCTATGCAATTTGCAGATCCTCTAAGTAATAAAACTTTTACTTTTTACAGAGCTTTCCATGTTTATTTTACGTTTACAATGACGAAGGGCATACTGTCATGTCATCACAATAAACACACAGGAACCAGTCCAGTTATAGCAGTGATTTGAAAGGGGCGAACACAGGAGGCAAACTCACTATAGCCCAACTGAATATGCTCAAGATCTCTGGTCAACAACAATACAATCAACAGGCTGAGACTGGAATGACTTACTTGGCCCTGTTATCAAATCTCTGAATCTTAGTGCCTTCATTTATAAAACAAAGACAATACCTACTCCAGAGAACCATTACAATGAGTAGTGCTAATAAATGTGGTGGTGTACAATGCTCTGAAAACACAGAGGTTTACTACCACCACATATACTGAGCCCTACTCGAAGATTCACCGCTTCTGATTAAAATCAGAGTGTGCTCAACAGTCCATGAGTATGTTTTGCATACAGGACACCTGAGTCTGATCTCTGGCACCACATGGGTCCCCTGACACCACCAGGAGCAACCCCCAAGCAGAATCAGAAGCAGCCTTTGAGCACTGCCAGGTGTGCTCTAAAAAAATAAATTAATGAATTAAAATTCTTAAAAAATTAAAATTTAAGGGGCTGGAGTGATAGCATAGCGGGTAGGGCGTTTGTCTTGCACGCGCTGACCCGGGTTTGATTCCCAGCATCCCATATGGTGCCCTGAGCACCGCCAGGAGTAATCCTGAGTGCAGAGCCAGGAATGACCCCTGTGCATAGCCGGGTGTGACCCAAAAAGAAAAAAAAATTAAAATTAAAGATAAGCTGACTAGGGGCAGGAGTATGACTTAGTTTCTCAAGATAGCAGAAATTATTTTCTTACAACTAGTTATTCGTTATCTGTATAGTACCTGGTATGAATGACAAGACATCACCTTCCTTCGCCAAACTAAGATCAGCAGCATTGCTGTGCCCAAGCCAGGAAAACAGACACAGGGAGGAAGGAAAGAACAGAGCAGGAAGATAGGCAGGCAGATATAATCAAAGTCTGGGGCGAGGGATGTGGCTCATGAATGAGC
Organism: Sorex araneus; assembly: GCF_027595985.1. NCBI lineage: Eukaryota > Metazoa > Chordata > Mammalia > Eulipotyphla > Soricidae > Sorex > Sorex araneus. The sequence continues at coordinate 198,613,070 of NC_073306.1, forward strand.
CCCTGGGACTGACCGCTAAGCATGCGCATTGCATCCAGGGGAACTGGGTTGATCCCTGAGCACCGCCGGTAATGAACACAAGCACAGAACCCAGAAGTAACCCACAAACACTGCCAGGTGTGGCCCTAAAACAACAACACCCAGAATTTAAAGAGTAGCTGCTCATTAAATACCTGACTGAGTTAGTCTTTGGAGAAATAATTTTAGGCAACTTTAAATTATTTTCAGTGCTGATGGTTTTACTTAAGGCTTATGAAGTTCTATTATTATACATTTTTCCAACCACTCTTATAAAAAGAAAACCTCAAAAGGAAAAGAAATTTTCTCACAAGACTGGGTCTACTGTCCCTAATGGGCCAAACTAAGTAACCTTGGGGGAGAAGTTCTATAAAACACTGTTGCAATATAATTTTATTAGCAGTTATTACATCAGAATTCACATTTATAGGATCCAAAGGAATGTTTTTAGAAAACCCAAAGATATTATATGCAGACTTTAAGGATAAGACATATTTTCATTACAGCACAGTCCTTAAAAAAAATCAAGAATATTAAAAATTTGGGGCCCTGGGGGCTGGAGAGATAGCACAGCAGGTAGGGCATTTGCCTTGCATGCAGCCAACCTGGGTTCAATTCCCAGCATCCCATACGGTACCCCAAGCATCGCCAGGAGTAATTCCTGAGTGCAGAGCCAGGAGTAACCCCTGTGCATCGCCGGGTGTGACCCAAAAAGAAAAAAAAAAAAAAATTGGGGGCCAGGGCAATTGTACAGTGGGTAGGGTGCTTGCCTTACACATAGATAACCTGGGTTTAATCTGTGCATCACATTTGGTGTCCCGTGTCCCACCAGGAATGATTCCGGAGCACAGAGCCAGAAGTAAGCCCAGAGCACTGTCAGGCATGGTTCCATAAACCCCACAAAAGAGAGAATTCAACGTAGTTCTATGAAGAACCAGAAATGAATTCTGAGAACATAGTGTCACTTAGAGCAAGGTTCCATAAAAGTATAATATAGTAATAGTACAGAGGGTAAGGTACTTGTCTTGCATGCGGCCAATATGAGTTTACTCCCTGGTAATCCCTATGGTCCCCGCAATCCCACTAGGAGTGATCCTGAGTGCAGGTACAGGAGTAAGTCCTAACTATCACTCACTGGGTGTGACCCCAAAACAAAAAAAGTATAATACACATCTATAGATATGAATTTCAGCACAAAACGTTATTGGCTTCAAATAACTGACACTTAAGAAATTTTCAATCAAAACACAAGTGCAGAGGTTATCATTCAAGACAGAGCTATGATAATCCTACAGAGTTCTGATAATATGATTTTATGCTGTGAAACTATTACAAAAACACATCAATTATAATGCATAGATTCTGACACATTATGAGAACAGAGTAATAAAGACAGGAAAAATGTTGTTTTCCAGTGCGGTAAGTATAGGCTGGTCACTGTTGATCTAGTGAAATTCTACATCCTCCAGTTTGAGCAGTATTGTAGGATTCACAAATGTTACATTTCATGCCTAATATATGAAACTGAACTGTTGATCTTTCATTGCAATCATTGCAGAGAATCTGAAAAGAGATGAAGAAAAATCATTAAGATGAAAAATATTAAGCATTAAAAATACAAAATCGTATGGCCTGCTGAAAATAACTCATTAAGACGACATAAAGACACAAAAACATATGTAAACATATGTATTTTCAGTAAGTAGAAATACACTGATTCTGAAGACTTCAAGATCGTTTGATAGCTTTTATTTATTTATGTTTGTTTTTGAGCCATAGCCAGTGGCACTCAGGGTTGACTCCTAGAAGGCTTGGGGGACCATATGGGCTGCCAAAAATTGAACCTGGCTGAATGCATACAAAGCAAGCTTCCTACCTGCCAAAGTATCACTCTGGCCCCAAAACTGCTTTTATTTAGAAAATGAAAATGTGGATTTGAGTTATTTTACAATAGCTTCCAAAGTGTATAAAAAATAGCACTGTAGCACTGTCGTTGTTTTCCCATTGTTCATCAATTTGCTCGAGCGGGCACCAGTAACATCTCCATTGTGAGACTTGTTGTTACTGTTTTTGACATATTGAATACGCCATGGGTAGCTCGCCAGGCTCTGCAGTGTGGGCGGGATACTCTCGGTAGCTTGCCGGGCTCTCCGAGAGGGATGGAGGAATTGAACTCCAGTCAGCCTCGTGCAAGTCAAATGCCCTACCCGCTGTGCTATCACTCCTTGCAAAAAGTAGTTAACAGACACAGACCAATAACTATGCCTTACAATTCAAAAGATCATGTATTTTAAATTGTTTTTAAAAAGCTTTTAAGATATAACCTGTGACATAGCTTGTCCATTAAAAATGTCCGGTTCTTTATAGTATATTCTTGGGGCTATATAAAATGTTACCACCATCAATTTTAGACCATTTTTACCACCCCGAAAGAAACCCTATACCCATTAGTCATTTCCTAATATCCTAGCTATAATTAGGCAACTTACTTTGTGTGTTTAGCATATATTCTTATTAGAATTTACCAAGTTTCATTCAGAACTAACTTGGAGTTTTCTTCTTGTTATGGTGTGACTGTTCTCAATCTAATGCCTGCTTTCTCTCACCAAGTTATCAATTACTCTATTTTCAAGTTATTACTCCTTTTTCATTTTTAAGAGTTCTAGAAGAGAGTAATTCTTCTGTGGCATCTTAATGTCATTACTGAATAAGCTAAAGCTTACTGAATTATGTCTCATTGAGATAAACTAAAGCTTCATATTCAGTCTCAGGAACTACCTTTTTCTTCAGTTTTATTTGAATTTATTGTATTTCATGAGTTCTTTCCAAAAACTTGAGTCAACATAATTTTACAATACTGTTAATGACGGGATGTTTATTATAGCATCCCCTCCACCAGAGTGTCTGCTTCCCTTCACCACTGTTACAGGGTCTTTTCCGGCCAGTCCCTCTATGCTACCCCTGGGAACTCTGTAGACCAGTTTAGGAACTAATCTTTCAGACTTTAATGCATTCTTGAGGCAAGAGGATTCAGAAATTTATACACCAAAGATAACCAGAAACATGTTTTGCCTGTATAAAGTAATTGTATTCACATCACATGAGGCAGACACCCAAGGAAAGTAGATACAAGGGCCACGAGAATTGCCCCATAGCTGGAAGCCTGTTTCATGAGCAGACACTCTGGTGGAGGGGAGAAGGCAGACGGAATAGAGAAGGGATCACTAAGAAAATGACAGCTGGAGGAACCAGCTGGGATGGGAGATGTGTGCCGAAAGTAGATAATGGACAAACATCATGACCTCTCAGTGTCTGTGTTGCAAGCCATAGAGCCCAAAAGTAGAGAGAGTATGGGGAATATTGTCTGCCATGGAGGCAGGGGGAGGGTGGGAAAGGGGGGGTATACCCGGGATATTGGTGGTGGGGAATGTGCACTGGTGGAGGGATGGGTATTTGATCATTGTGAGATTGTAACCCAAACATGAAAGCTTGTAACTATCTCACGGTGATTCAATAAAATTAAAAAAAAAAAAATTGAAAGAAAAAAAAAGTAGTTGTATTCTATTTAGGTGATTGTCCAAGTGTCAGTGAATAATAACAAAATGCACATATAACACACCACAGCCTCTAGTAAACTGACATAATAATGATCAGACAGCATTAGTAAGATATTTTAATTAGTAACAATATCCAAAAATTATTAAAAAATCTGTAGTAAAATTATAAGTGCATAAAAAGCCTTAAACACAAAAAATTAATCTTCAAAAATCGATAGCTCAGCGGGTAGGGCATTTGCCTTGCATGCAGCTGACCTGGGTTCGGTTCCTCCGTCCCTCTCGGGGAGCCTGGCAAGCTACCAAGAGTATCTCACCCGCATAGCAGAGTCTAGCAAGCTCCCCATGGCGTATTCGATATGCCTAAAACAATAACAACAAGTCTCACAGTGGAAATTTACTGGTGCCGGCTTGAGCAAATCGATGAGCAACAAGATGACAGTGACAGTGACAAAAATCAGCTAGCATGTTCAATGTCTACATTTTTTTTCTTGGCTTTCGGGCCATACCTGACAACAATCAGGGGTTACCCCTGCTCTGCACTTAGGAATTCCCCCTGGTCAGTGGGCCATTCCTTGGCATCCCATGCCAGTAGCCAAGTGCAAGGCAAGTGGCCAGCACTCTCTGGCCACAACATTTTAAATTAAAACAAAACAATTAAACAAAACAAGTAAAGTAAGACAACAGGCAAATAATTCACCTCTAGTTGGTTATTGACTGGACTGGCTCTGGCAAATGAAGGTAATTCAGAATAGTTCCGGCCTGCCATCTAGTGTTGGAAAACCTGCACAAAAGTACTTCTTAAGACTTTCCCTTTTTTTTTGGGGGGGGGGGAGGTTTCAGTTCACTATAACTAAAATTTAGAGATCACTTTAACCTTCCCAATATCATTACCGTCACTTCAGCCAAAGCAGTATTTTTAAGATTTCATCAAAAGGATGAAATTAACAGTATCAAAAAGAAAGCTGCAAAGGTTTAAGCAGTGATGATACTCACGTCCACAGTCATGTTCTGATATTCTGAAGGCATCGGAGTCTGTGCTACCTCATCATCCAGTTGTCTCCAGTACCTAGACATATCTAAAGCAGAGTGCATACATAACGGACATCTGTAGCCTCTGGAAGAGATTTTTAAAAAAAGGTTAAGGTTGTTTTCCAACCCTTAAACTGAGTTATACAAGATGCATGCCAACTGGTAAATAAACCACCAAATTTTCCTTCTGAACACTGAAAAACTTCAACTCTGAATCATTAGAATACCTGCACATCAATTGGTCAGACACAATACACTTGTGGAGACTAATCGAACTATTCCTATCTCATTTTAACATCCTTCCCTCCCAATCAAGTCTCAGCTTTACTATTTATTTTAATGTTTCTTTTAGTCACCATAAAATTACAAAGTTACTCATAATTGGGCTTCAGACAACAATGTTTCGACATTGATTCACCACTGTCCAGTCAAGTCTCAGTTTCAGATAACCGAATCTCCTTAGCTTTCTCTGAAAGTCATCATACTGTAGCACTGTAGCACTGTCATCCCATTGTTCATCAATTTGTTCCAGCTGACACGGGTAATGTCTCCATTGTGAGACTTGTTACTGTTTTTGGCATATCCAATAGGCCACTAAACAAATGTAATTACTTAGGAGTGTGAGTAACTCAGCAGAAACTCTGCTCTAAAGTAAGCATGACCAAAAATTAAACACAGGATCAATCTCAGGTTATGGGAAGAGACAGAGCTTCAGAAACCTGGAGATAAAGTTCCTAAACACCTTAAGATGCTTCACCGACTACTCAAGATAAATATCCGCCGTGCTGTAACACCAGTAACAGCTCTTTGCCTGCCTCTCCACCCCCCCCCCCGGCCAAAAAAAATCTTACAAGTAGATTTTTTTGGGGGAAAAAGGGAGAGACTACAGCCGTGCTCTGGGCTTACACCTGGGTCTGTGCTCAGGAATTACTCTTGGGGGCTTGGGAGGCCACTGGAATGCGCAGAATTGAACCCGTTCAGGCTGCATGCAAGGCAAGCATTCTACCCACCCTATTACCACTCTGGAACCCTCAATTACAAGTTTTTAAAATCCCATCCAAATACTCACTCTTTCAACATTTCTTCATAACACGTTCTGGGGAAAAAAAAAAAACACATTATTTTTAGTACAGCAAAACTACTCTCCAATATTTTAAAACATTTTTGAGAGAAAAAAATCAATTACTTTACCTATGTAAAAGATGCCCACATGGCAAAACATGAGCAACAACACGGGATGTATGAATGTCCTGTCAAGAAAACATTACTGTTTAGATGAAGACAATATAATTCAAGTGCAGAGGTTTCCAGAAAAAGATAGAGGTTTTAAGCTTACCTCCAAACAGATCGGGCAGTTCTGTCGGGAGACATTTTCAATACACTGTTTTAAATAAAAAGTCATATTATCAAAAGTGAAAACAGCTGAAAATATCAGATATAACAATATTACTAATAATAAAAAGCTTAAAATGAAGAAAACAGCAAAACCAATCACTAAATATAACTATTTCAGGTTTTTCACATTACCTGAAACAATAAGTTGTTCAATACATCTTAATCATACAAAGCATTTTCAATTTACAGATAAGCAAATTCAGTGATTCAAGATTTACCAAAGATGCAAAGAAAACGGATGCTTGAATACCTTCTCTGTCAGTGTTTTAGGTCATGGTTAAGTTACTTTAAAATATTGACATTCCGTATTGAGATGTTTCATTCTCACAACTCTATAAAATACAGATATAATTATTAAACCATTTCATAGATGAGGTTTATTTGAAACCTAGCGAAGAAAAATAACTTCAAAATTGGGGCTGGAGAGACAGTTGTCTTGCACACAGCCAATCTGGGTTTGACCCCTGGCATCCAGATGCTCCCCTGAGCACCGCCAAGAATGATCCTTGAGTACAAAGCTAGGAGTAAGTCATTAGCACCACTGGGTGTGGCCCAGAAAAACAAAACAAAACAAAACAAAAAAAACAGAAAAAAGACAAAAATATATAGTTTAAAAGACAATGCAGTAAGGGAATCCCTTGAAATAAATCTGAATTACAATCGCAGCTGCACCAATTACTAACCCTTAAGACCTTGGGCAAGGAGCTTGAGAGACAGTTCAACAAGCTGAGCACAAGCTTGGTATGCAAGACGCTGGGTTCAATCCCAGCATTGCATGGTCCCCCAAATACCACTGAGCACAGAGCCAGAGATCACATGTGAGACCACTAAGTAGGCCCCAAAGCCAAAAAAGGGAAGAAATAAAAAGGATAAAAAGGATAGTGGTAAGCTTTTACTTTTTAATTGTTGCTGTTTTGGGGCCACACCCAGCTATGCTCAGGGCTTACTCCTGGCTCTGCTCAGGAAGCACGTGGTTGTGTTTGGGGGGGGCTAATATGCAGTGTAGGAGGTCAGTGGGGTCTTATACACTATAGAGAAGAAAGGAAATTATAGGAATACTGAGGCATGCATTTTAGGACACCTATTACTTAAAACTGCTAAAATATGTCAGGATTTAAGCAGGTTTAAGAACATTATAATACTTCTAAGTTTATGCAAAATTAAATTATATACCTTGTGTTTCCCTTGAAGATTTATAGCTAGGCATAAGTTACATTTCAAACAGTGGAAAAAATCTTCCTTTGGACCAATCCTAAAAATACATAAAAGTCAACAATTAGACTGATTGCACCATAGTAATAATTTATTACATATAAACTTATATGCACTATAAAACTTTCAAACACACTCAAGAAAATAAATTCCCACCTCCCCAATATCATTCCCTAAACATATAAAAAGAATAGTATATACATTTCTAACCCCCTTTATACCTAAAAAATACACACATGCTTTGGGTTTTATTTTTCAAATTGATGGATTCTTTCCAAATCCTATTCTACAATATATTCTATAATTCTATTCTACAATATTTTTCTATAATACATCCTAAAGATTTTTCTATAGGTCTATATAGATCTTAATTCTCTTTCATTTGTACCATGTACTACACTGTACTGTAGTGTAGTACAGTACTCATGAAAACAGTACATGAGTGTACAGCGAGACATTTTCATTTTTTAACCTATACATTTTAATGAATCACAGTACAAAGCTGTTCACAACTGGGTTTCATCATAGAATGTACACTGTAGTACATGGTACAAATGCATCATAATCTAAAAAAATATTCCTTTATAATTTACCCTCTCTGTTAATAAAATAGTATAAAAAAATCCTTAGACATGATGATGAGTGTTTTGTTGGGGTGATTCCCAGTAGATCAAGGCCCCATATTACTGAGGGACACACATGTTGATCTTTATTTGGGATCACACCAAAATAGCACTCACGGCAACTCCCAGCTAACTGCTCAGGAGTCACTCTCAGCATTGCTCAGGGGACCATGTGGTGCCAGGAACCTACACTACTCCACATGTTCAATTATTACAAATAAAAGAGACTCACATCAGAGTTGTAGAAAAAAGTAACTATAATAGCAGTCTAGACATTGATGAAAAAATCGGTCAAAATCTAAAAAAAATTTTTTTAAAACACGAACGTAAGCTGGTAACTTTGAATAACTTATATACATGCAATAGATCAGAAAGGTGAAGACAAAAAAAAGCTGAGATCATAAACACACAAAATCAAGAAGCCCAACAAACCCAAAGCATAAGCAACATGAAGAAAACTAAACCACGGAACATCATACTCAAATTGCTCAAAGCCAAGTAAAGGAAAAGATACAGAAGAACAAAAGAATACAGATTTCTCACTGAAAACAGTACATGAGTGTACAGCAAGACATTTTCATTTTTTAATGTTTTTTAACCTATACATTTTAATGAATCACAGTACAAAGCTGTTCATAACTGGGTTTCATCATAGAATGTTCCAACCTTGTACGAAACAACCCTTCACCAGTGTACATTTCCCACCACCAATGTTCCCAGTTTCCCTCCTGGACCAAACCCAGCCCACCTCTATGGCAGACATTTCTCCACTCTGGAGAAGCTCCTGTTCTGGTTTGGGGGGAGGGTTTTGATGCCACACCCAGCTGTACTCAGGGCTTACTCCCCACTCTACACTCAGGGATCATCTGGGGTATCAGGGAGCGAACCCAGGTGGGTCATATGTGAGGCAAGCACCTTACCTACCGTTCAATCACTCCAAACACTCATGTTCTCTTTTGAACATGTATTTCTCTTTCCCCTCACATCTTTCTAAGTAAATTTCTTTCAATAAAATATCTTCACTAAGAATACAAAAAAAGTAAATAAGGGCCAGAGCAATACTACAGGAGACAGGGCACTTGCCTTGCATACCTGACCCGGATTCTACCCCATTTGGCCTCCCATTTGGTCCCCCGAGCCTGACTATAAGTGAACCCTGAGCACAGAGCCAGGAGTAAGCCCTGAGCACTGCCAGGTGTGGGACCCCTCCCCAAAAGAAGCAAAATCTCTTCTCTCTCTTTCCCCTCCCTCCCTCGTTCCCTACCCCCCTCTCTCTATATATATAGATAATGTATATATATCTATATATAGGCTAGAATGTTTGAAGTGCCAACAGTAATAAAAATCTAGGCCAGAATACCTGATAACTTGATCCCTTTGCTGTGAAGATTTTGTTTGCTTGTTTAGGAATTTTAATTAAGCCACACCCGGCCGTTCTCAGGGTTTACTCTTGGCTCTGTGCTAGGGATCACTCCAGGAGGGGCTCAGGGGACCATATGGAGTGCGAGGGATGGAACCCTGGTCAGCCGCATTCAAGGCAAACGCCTTGCCCACAGTTATATCTCTCTGGTCTTTGCTTTTCAAAAAGCAAGTGTTTCACAGTAAGTCAATAAAAAAGAAAGAATGATGGGGGCCAGAAAGAAAGGTAGGGCGTATGTCTAGCAGGTGGCTACCAGTGTTCAATTCCCAGTATCCCATATGATCACCTGAGTACTTGAGTGACCTGAGTTTATACACGTAATTGTATTTCAATAAAACTGTTTTTTTAAAAATCCATTATTGTCCTGATACATTAGAAAAAAAGGTATTTTACATACAGTACCTACAAATTCCACATTTTTCACAATGATACTGCTTCTTGTCTTTGTCAAAGAGGTGGCATATACTACAATAATATTCTCCAAATAATGTGCTGCATTCTTCACAAGTCTGTTGGGCCTAAAATGACATATGTAATTAGAACTTGGAACAAATTTACAAAAATTACTATTTGAATATCCACAATTTGTTTAAAGTATATAGCTTTGCTTTTATAAGTTCGTAATCAAAGCAAAGATATTATTTACTCTAGAAGTTAAAAAGTTATCACAGTTGCAACATTCTCAGTTAGAAATGTATCATAAAATCTTACGTGCTGAATTTTTTCACAGTTTATGCACTGCACTTCCTTTACTTTAAAGCGATCTAGTTGATGATCCTCTTGGTTATCGTGACACAACCGGCAAGTATAAAGCTTTTCACAGCAAGGTGCCTAAACCCCAGGAAAGAAAAAGTTGTAAGAATCAAAAGAAGATAATTGTAAATGCAAAAAGAATTTTTTCCTTCCTCTCCTGGAATAGGCCAAAGACTAGAACCAATGGGATCAGTTGTTAAGCATCTCCTAAATATACTACCGCTCACTATTTCTGGCATGTTTCAATGATTTTCTTCAGCACTGTTATATCTGTCTGAAGTTTAACACAACCTCCTAGTTCTTAAAAACAAAGATTTACAATAGATGAAAATCCTGAGACTAAAAATCTAATACCACCACACACTTAACTCATTCCCAGTCTCACTGGCAACCAGGAAACTTCACAGATATCTTCAGACAATGTATCCCCAAAATAGTAAATAAAATAAAGATTATAGTTTAGCTCATTTGCACTATTCATCAATATTCCTGACAATTTAGGATGCAACAAATATAAGTCACACTTCTTGTTTTCATGATTAGCAAAGGCAAGTTGCCCACCCAAACTAATTCTCTCCTTCCTGGGCACATGATCACCAACCTATATGTAACAGTTCTCAGACATTCTGACTGTTAGTTTTTAAGTGATCATACCAAAGTTCATACCAACAGACCATGAATACAAAGCACGGCCACTCTTGGCTTAGATTATAAAATAATCTTCTCCAAGCTCCTTTAGCAGCAGATAAAACCTGAGCATGGCAACAAATTTGCTGATGGCTATAGGAGCTACAACATGGAGAAAAATACAAAGGAGAAATCCTGTCCTGGTGTAATACACCCCCCATCATGTAACCTAATTACTCATCTTGTAATTGGTAGAAGAGAAAAAACTTTTACTCTTATTTTTTTAAAAAATCATTGGATATGATTTACAAATTGATTATCATTTTAAAATTGTTCTAAATTTAACAACGGGAGGCACACCCAGCAACTTCAGGGGTTACTCCTGGCAGTGCTCGGGGACCAGATGTGATGCCAGTATCCAGTTGTAGTATCTCTGACCCCTAAATTTAACTGTATCACTGTCATCCGGTTGTTCATCGATTTACTCGAGCGGGCACCAGTAACGTCTCTACTCCTCTCAGCCCTGAGATTTTAGCAGCCTCTCCTTACTCGTCTTTCCCAACAATTGGAGGCTCTTCCAGGGTGAGGGGAATGAGACTTATCATTACTATTTTTGGCATATCGAAGACGCCCTGGGTAGCTTGCCAGGCTCTGCCCGTGTGGATGGGATACTCTCGGTAGCTTGCCGGGCTCTCCAAGATGTATGTATATACTGTCATCCCATTTTTTAAACAATTCTTAACCTACAGTACAGTCAGGTCTTTTTGTTAAAGTACCCAGCCTTACTCTAATGGATCAAAGTTTCCAAGTCAACAAGCTAACCCAGTATTTTCCATTGTACCATCATTATGCAGATTTATTTCTGAGGTCTTCCTTTGTCATGACTTAGCATAAATATAGTTCATTCCTTAAAGACTGTAATAGTCCACTCGTTTCCTTTCTCTCTAACACCCTACATCCCAGAGATATGCAAATCCACAATGGTAACTTCTAAATAATCTGAATTTTCAGTTCTTGATTTTCTCCCTTCCAGCGCCTTCGTCATCCAAGTTTCCTCAACTACATAGTCACCATCATACCGCAGAGGACTACTACTTACATATTTTGGCCTCACAATCCTTTCCAGTCTTAAACACTAAGAATTTCAAAGGGCTATTTTTCTTTTACCATTTTTATTGAGGTATCAAAATTTATAATACTGTTAATTAAACTTTTCGGCATTCATCATTCCAACACCACACCCACTACCAGACTTCTGCTTCCCTCCCCCAGTGTACAAACCAAAAAAGCTGAAGCTATATCCTAAACTAAAACTTACGTTTTTCTAATTACTTTCTTTTTTTAAAAAAAGTTAAAAGCCAATGTTAGTATAAATGCTTTGATGAAAATAACTGTTTTCCCCTAAAAAAGCTGACTCATTTCTGCTTCCATAACCAATCAATTTTGCTTGAAGTGCATAAAACAACTTTGGCCTGAAAGAAATATGTAGCTGGGGCTGGAGCAATAGTACAGTGCGGAGGGAGGGCATTTGCCTTGCAAGCGGCCGGCCCAGGTTCAATTCCCAGCATTCTGTATGGTCCCCTGAGGACCACCAGGAGTAATTCCTAAATGCAGAGCCTGGAGTAACCCCTGTGCATCGCTGGGTGTGACCCCCCCAAAAAAAACAAAGAAATATGCAGCTGGCTTTTCATAAAATTAAGGATCTTCTCTTGATTTTATACCAAAATTCAACAACTTATTGGTAAGTTGTTAGCTGCAAGAGAGATTATTCTCCTGTTATATGAATTTTTCTCCTTCTGTTACATAAAATTCCCCTGATCTAGACTTTGAATGGATCCTTTCACCGAGCACTGATCACTGGAAAATAATTACTTCATATAGATCTTACAAATGTTCACACATTGGACATGTAAGGAAAAATCACATTCATTAATATCATAATTCATTTCATCAGAAAAAGCTTTAGGTACTGGGAAGTTTTAAGCTACAGATACTAGAAGTTTTCGAAGATTCTAATTTTCACTTGAAATCATAAATCTTTAATCACTATTTTTCCTACATATCATGGTTTCATTTCCTTCCTTTTCAAGACAATACCCAATAAATACCTGTCTGAATAGTTACAATTCAAGTAAAAAATGTTGCACATGAAAATAACTATTTTGCAATCCAATTGTCAAAGCTGTTCCTCATGACAACCACCTAAGTTTTATTTTAGGGAGATGGGGGGCATATCTGCCGATGCTCAGGGGTTACTCCTGACTGTGCACTCAGGAATCACTTCAAGTGGTACTCAGGGGACTATATGAGATGCCGGAGATCGAACCCAGAGAGGCCATGTGCAAGGCACCCTATCTGCTGCACTCTTTCTCCAGCCCCAGACCACCACCTATGTTTAGTTTGGCAAAGTGCTTTTTGCAAATGTCCCATTTAAACAATATTAAATGAACAATGTAATATTATTTAAACACTGTCGTGTTTGTATAATACATTCAGTCGTCACTACTTTGCCAGCAGTTTTTATTATTGCTTTTCTAATAGTATCTTAGAAAGCCATTCTGATCTCCTAAAGGCTCCAAAAGGGCCTCCTGCAAGAATCCCCAAGACATCAGTCCACTTTGTGGTTTTGTTTTGTTTTGTTTTTGCTTTTTTGGGTCACACCAGGCAATGCTCAGTGGTTACTCCTGGCTCTGCATTCAGGAATTACTCCTGGCAGTGCTCAGGGGACCATGTGGGATGCTGGGAATCGAACCTGGGTCGGCCGCATGAAAGGCAAATGCCGTACCCACTGTGCTATCGCTCCAGCCCCATCGATCTACTTTGAAAACCGTTATCTTAGAACAAGAACTGAATCCTGTTTCTAACTTAATTTCAAACATGAAACTCTCAATCACTACCTCCTCTTTCCACTCATTCGAATTCTTGCCTTTCATGCACCCTAGGTTTCTTCTCTTTTGTTTTTGGGCCATACCAGGCACTGCTCAGGACGTACTCCTGCCAGTGCTGGGGGGTGGCGGGGGAGCACATGAGGTGCCTAGGAGGGGGAAGGCTTGGCAAGCACCTGTTCACGGCGCTGCCACTCCAGCTCCTCTTCTCTAATGTTCCACACACTCACTGTTCCAAAATCCCAACTCTTATTCAAAGCATTTCTCACAGGCTAACCTGATAAGGAACTGTGAATACAGCTAGAGAGCCACCATACTGAGTGGTACCACTTCCAAGTGCTAAGAACTGATGGAAAGTGTACCTTTCTACCATGTTCCACATCACCCATTCTTCTAAAGAGTACAGAACCTAGGATCCAGATGATTAACTTTGCATCTTCTTTTGGAACCTAATACTCTTATACTCTGTTGATGACCCTACTTCTTATTTTGCTGCAAATACAAATAATCAAGACGATCCTTCCACAAACTGGTTCAACATTGGTGAAAGTATTGATGGAAGAACTTCAGTACTGTCTTCCTTCTGCTACAGTCTACAGTCTATGTTTTGGTCCAAGACTTGTCATTAACCCCATCTTCTCTTCGTCTATTTAGGAAGAGTACTCCTACAGTTTTCCCTCTCCTTCCTGAACTATACAATAGTCTCATGCTATAGGGTCATTTCCAGGATGATACGAACATGTTGCAATACTTCTAATCTTAAAGAGAGTGGGGCGAGAGAAAAATCTCCCATTTAAAATCATAGTTTCTACAAGTCCCCCAAACTGCATACAAATGCTATTTCACTTTCGCTAAACCCATTCCATCTTGAACCTAACCCAAGCAGGCCTTGCCCCAACTTCTCCATTGAAAATTCTTGTCCAATCACCAGTGACCACCTCTAAAACACAAGCACAAGTGTGGTATGGAGTCAAAGAGTGGGCGTGCAAAGGCTGGGGCAAAATGTTGAGTTCAATTTTAGACCTCAAGGGGCTGCAGCAATAGCACAGCGGGTAGGGCGTTTGCCTTACACACGGCCAACCGGGTTGGAATCCCAGCATCCCATATGGTCCCCTGAGCACCGCCAGGAGTAATTCCTGAGTGCAGAGCCAAGAGTAACTTCTGAGCATCGCTGGGTGTGACCCAAAAAGAAAAAAAAAATTAAACCTCAAGTTTAGAAGAACATTTCTGTGGAAATGGAATAATTAGAAACAGGTTCCATTTCCTACACAATTCTAGATGAACCAACAAGAGCTTCACCCAGGGCGTGGGGAAGTTCACCAACCCCAGAGAAGGGGAGTGTGTGTTTTAAGTTGTCCTTGTGTGCCTCATCCTCTCGATCAAGGTGGGACTTCGATCTATTTTACAGAAAGCACTTATGAGAGCACCCCTGAAATCAATAATCGACGAAGGGGCTAAGTTAAAGGGGAAAAGGCTGCGGGACTGCAAATCTCAAAGCTTTCCTAGCCAATTTTCCAACTTCTAGCGCTGAAAAAATATATATATCTGCCAACTCGAACTGGATGGCTGCCGCTTCCAGATGGACCTGGAGGGTTTTTCCATCACCACGTAAACAAAACGTAAGCACGGGAACCCTTTCCCAGGCATAATTCCCAACTTCGCGGGAGCCGCCTGCGGGCCTCATTTCCCGGCTCCATCTATTTTCTCCTGGGCAGGTAAATTCAGGATGACACACTGCAGGCTCTGAAACGCAGCAAACGACTTCCTGCAGAACCTGAACCCACGACTCTCCCCGAGCGGGTCCCCCGGCTGTTATTTCATCATGCACCAGGGCCGGGGCGAGGGCAGCCTCCACTCCACGTCCTTCCGCGAGCGCCACACTCCAGAAACCCACGGGCCAGGTCGGCGACACGCGGGCCCGCAGCAACAGCATCGCGGGCGGGACCTGCCGTGCACGCGCGCCACCCGGGTTCGACCCCCCGGCGCCGCGGAAGGTCCCCCGCGCACCGCCCACCAAGAGCTCCCTGAGCACAGAGCCCGGAGTAACCCCAGAGCATCGCCGGGCGTGACCCCCTCCCTCCCTCCCCGCAAAGAAAAACAGGGGAGGGGGCGGGTGGCACCATGCAAACCCACGCTCTTCCGGTTTAAAACTCTCGGGGGGCCAGGGCGAGCCCGCGACGGAGCAGGTCCCTTGACAGACAGTTCCCAGGCACACCGGGGAGTCCGCCCCACGCCCCGCGCCGCGCCCGGCGGAAACGCCTCAAGAGCGGACTCCTACGCAGTCGTCACCTTCAGGATACATCCTCTCTCATAGTGCTCGCAGCCCCGCCGCCCGGCGCCATCTTTCAGGAGCGAGGCCGCCATGGCCAGCACCTCGCCACCGGCTCCTCGGACCCCGGCCCCTCGGGAAGGAAAGCCACGCCCAGAGGAGCGCCGCCGCTCCCGCACGCTCGCTCGCTCGCCCGCCGCCGCCGCCGCCGCCGCCGCCGCCACAGCCAAGATGGCGGCCGCGCACGTGACCCGGGGCAGCCGCACTTCCGGTTCCTGGGCCGACGGGGCGGAAGCGAAGGGAGACGCAATCTGTCGTCGATGTTAGTCGGTCCCTTCGCTACTAACGGTAATGACTCTGAGGTGGCCTCTTCCTTTACCCCCCCATGGCCGACCCGCCCAGCCCGTGTGTGTCCCGCGGGGCGAGGAGGACCGCAGTGGCGCCGAGGTGTCCCGCGGCCCCTGGAGGCCGGGACGCGCCGCGGTCGCCCCGGCACCTGTGACAGGGCGGCCCCTCCCTCGCTCCCTGGCTGCGGGCGCCGGGAGCCTCGAGGAGGGGGCGGAGCTTCCCGGCTTCCGGGCCCGGCGTGGGGGGCCGGGCGCGAGCCGGGGGGTCCTGCTGCCGTCGGCGCCCCGAACCGCCGCCTCCCCCGGGCCTGGCGCCGGGTCCTCCCAGACCGGCCCCCGCACACACGGCGCCCGTCACCTGCGAGGACGGGGGCGCAGCAGCGCGCGCCTCCGCCGCGCCCTCGGGGAGCAGCTGGACGTGGGGGCGGGGCGGTGGGCGGCGGGGAGACGCGGGGCTCGGAAACGCAGGTGGAGTCTCCGCCGTTGGCCGCGCCGCGCCCCCCGAGAGCTGAGCCGCGCCCCGACGGGGACGTTCCCCCCGCCCAGGACTCGGGCCGGCCCCAGAGCGCCGTCGTCGCGGGGCCCGACGGCCGTCGATCGCCCCTGCCCCCGCCCCCCTCGACGTGCACGTTTCCCACGTGAGACCGAGGTGGTCTCGTGTGCCCCTCCCACCCCACCCCTCGCCGGCCTGCCCCTGTCAGCCCTGACCAGTCTCGTTTTTTCTTTCCAGTTCTGGGATGAAGCGCTAAAATCATGGTGAAATGTTGCTCGGCCATTGGATGTGCTTCTCGCTGTTTGCCCAATTCCAAGTTAAAGGGATTGACATTTCACGTGTAAGATTCCGCTGTCGTTCAGCCTAGCACTCTCCCACGGAAAAAGCGCAAGCCAGTTCTGCTTAAGCCTTCCTGTTCGGACTTGAGTTTCCCCAGTACTTTTTTTAAAGGGGGGGGCAGGTGGGAGCAAAGTGGAGGACCACCCAGGTAGTGGGCAGGCCTGAGGGATGCTCCAGCAACTACAGAGGGGAGAGCAGGGGACCACCCCTCCCGGGCGCACCCCAGCGTCTAAGCTAGCTCCTTTCCCAAGTGCTTTTTAAGTAACTTTCTTAGTTAATTAGAATTGGCTTACACCGGACACTTTTGGAAATTAGAATGTTAGACACCGATATCTGTAGGATCACAGTCAACAGTCATCCCATTGCTCATCGATTTGCTCGCTGGGGCACCAGTAAGGGTTCATTGTAAGACTTATTTTTACTGTTTTTGGCATATAGAATACATCATGGGGAGCTTGCCAGGCTCTGCTGTCAGGGCCGGATACTCGGTAGCTTGCCGGGCTCTCCGAGAGGGGCAGAGGAATCTAACCCCGGTCAGCTGTGTGCAAGGCAAACACCCTACCGCTGTGCTATCGCTCCAGCAAATTAGAAGTTTAAGAAACCTTTTTAAGACATCAGAAACTGGTTTGAGAAAAATGCCATCAGACATTTGCTAATATATATAGTTTGCTAATATATTTACTTTAAATTGTAACATACCTTAAAAGAAATTCACTTTACATACAGTGTACAATATGAAGGAAGAATCTTTGCCTGAATAGATTCTGTTTTGTTTGGAAATAGATCAAGCTTAGATTGTAAAGAAAAATATGTAAGTATAAGTTCTAGCCAAGGGTTCTTTTCCTTGTATTGTAGATACAGCAGGATGATCCTTAATTAATGATTTAGCCAGTCCTCTGACAAGCATAGAAAGGAAAAAAATAAGAATTATTCGTTTACCAAATGTTTATTTTGCTGCTTTTTGTGCCAAGGGCTGTGCTGTGTACTCAAGAAAGATGTAATTACTTGCTAGGTATGAGGAAATAAAAAATTAGTGTGTATACCCTCTCTGATCTCAGAAAAAAAGATATGAACCATCTTAGGTACTAAGATGGGGGTATTGACTAAGAAACTACCTTAGAAACTAAGAAATGGGGTAAATTTCTTAGACTCTAAGAATGACTCTAATGTCCAGAACTCCAAACTCAGCATCATTTTTTCATTATATGCTAAACATTATAGATATGTGTCTATTAAATATGATGAGCATTTTTCTGATGCCGAGAGAAAAATGAAGTATAAAGGGAGCTATTCATATGGGAAAAGTTATGGAAATCGGTTCAGATAGAAAAAAGCTCAAGGGACTAGAGTGATAGCACAGGGGGTAGGGCATTTGCCTTGCACACAGCTGGCCTGGGTTCAATTCCCAGCATCCCATATGGTCCCCTGAGCACTGCCAGGAGTAATTCCTGAGTGCATGAGCCAGGAGTAACCCCTGTGCATTGCATGGTGTGACTCACAAAGCAAAAAACAAACAAACAAAAAGCTCAAGTGATTGTCTTATAAAACCTCCATTGTGGATCTTTCTCTCCTAAGTTGCTAAATTTCCATTGAAACATTCTTTATAATATAAGGATTAGTGAACTGAGAACTGTATATCTAGCATCATGAGTCATGGTGCTTTTTAAAATATTCCAGTTTTCTATAATAATAAACTAAAAAATCAAAGCATTTTCCTAATATGTATTGATATAGTGTGGTTTTTTAAAATATTTTTTTCTAGATTCCCCACAGATGAAAATGTCAAAAGAAAATGGGTATTAGCAATGAAAAGACTTGATGTGAATGCTGCAGGCATTTGGGAGCCTAAAAAAGGAGATGTATTATGTTCAAGGCACTTTAAGAAGACAGACTTTGACAGAAGTACTCCAAATATTAAATTAAAACCTGGAGTCGTACCTTCTGTCTTTGATGTCCCGTCTCACTTACAGGTCTGTATATAGAATACTGCGTACCTGGACTGAAGAAGTAATACAGGGGTCAAAGCACCAAGTTACCAACCCTGGTTCAGTCCCCAGCACTGCTTTTGGGGCCCCCAGGAATGATCCCTGAGCACAGCCAGAATAGCCCCAGAGCACCACCAGGGGTGGCCCAAGGTTTCCAAACTAGAGACTAACGGAGTCCAATATGGAAAATTCAGGGATTTCTTAGGGGTTTTCCACAGCATTAGTAATAAGTTTCAGTTGAAAATTATCTTTCCTCCTTGGCAGCTGGAAACAAGGGGAGGAGTTCAGAAGCAAACTTGTCCCGTGCTGTCTTGGTCACTTTGTGCACTTCTGACAGTTTAAGTAGACACCACCTCACATTCTCCCATGTTAGCAAATGTACATTAGCTCCTGTTGAATACTCTTCGGGGTTTTTTCCCCCACTACTGGCAAGACTGTTATGTTAAGAGGACTCAATGAAATAGCGTAATAACTCAAGCACAATAAAATTACTTTGAAAAACCAATACATCCTTCTAACAAAAACTTTTCATTATTCAAAATTGTATGGCACTGCAAAAGAGAATAGAAATAACAGTAGCCAGAGCTAATACTATGGACACTTTAATTCTGTGTTTTGTTTTTTTTGTTTGTTTGTTTCATTTTGTTTTGGTGCCATACCTGGCAGTGCTTTGGGGCTCAAATAGTGCCAGGGATTGAGCCCTGGATTCCTGCAGGCTGAGCATGTGTCCATCCTATTGAGCCATTTTAGGGCCCAATGGTGTAGTGCAGCACTTTAATCCATGTTTTCCCTACAGCATGTTCATGTTACATTCTTGGAAAAATATACTGTATCTTTTTGCTCTTTAAAAAAAAAAAACACTTCTATGTGCTTAATAGGTGCCAGACACCATTCTGAGCTCATGTAGTTCATGTAGTTCTCATAATAACCATGTGAAATAAGTAATGTATTAGTCACATTTTAAATGAGAACTTAAGGCAACTTAGGTCCAGAGAACTGGAATACCTTCCCCAGGCTCTTTAGTTGACAGAGGCGGGACCTGAGCTTGGACATTTTGACTCTTGGCCAAGGGATGTTGCTCAGCTATAGTGTATACACTTTGCATGTGTGAGACCCTAAGTCCAACCCCTGACATTGTAGGGGGAAAAAGTAATAAATGCAAAATCCTCTGTCCCATTCCCAGAGAATTTGAGCCCATATGCATTCCGTAAGTTGGGGCTGGCATTAAGGAATCGGCACTTTGATACATATATCCCCAAATAATGTTTGGAACACATTTGTACGAGAAATTTATTTTAAAAATCTTTAAACAAAATTTTTTTGGCAAGAACCACTACTAACTGAAGCTGGTCTGGTAATGCCAGTGGTGCTGGAGTTCCAGAAGGGCCATACCCAGTGTTGCTCAAGGGCCACCAGAACTACAGCCTTGAGGTATAGAGGAGACAACTCAGGGCCTTGCATGTGCTTTATTGCTTGAACTACATCTCTGGCCATAACCATCAATTTTTTTAAACTAAATTTTATATTGAAGTTCAGCACACATATGGAAAAATTATACATCATAAGTGTACAGAGCAACAACAGCTCAAAGTGATTTTATTCATGTAATTCTCCATATTAATTATTTCTAGTGCCCCAGCAGCCTCCGTGCTCTTTCCCTGTCACGACACCATGAAAGAGCTCTCCTGACTTCAGGCATCACTTGCATAAGTGGAGTTACACAGCACATGCTCTGGCTTTTGTAGCTCATTTTAAGTGCTCCACTGACACTGAAGTGTGATAGTAGTCCATTTGTTTTCTGTGCAATATAGTATTCTTGTGTACAGTCTGATTTCTCTGTTCTGTTGGTGAACATTTGAGTTGTTTTCACTTTGGAGTCATTATGAATGGTGCACCTATGAATGTTTTTCCACCAGAATGTTTTTTGGTGTACATTTGTACACATTTCTGTAGACTATCTTCACTGTTAAAAATGGAATTGCAGGGTCCTAGAGATATGTTTTTCAGTTTGCATAGATGGTGCCATAGTTTTCCAAAGCAGTTTCACCAATATGTATTCTGATCATCAGTATCAAAAAGTTCCTCTAGTTCCTCATCCTTCAGGCATTTGATAGTGTCAGTTTTATAACCAACCATCTAGGTTTTCATTTTCATAGGGACCACACCTAGTAGTGTTGGGGATAGGCATTCAGAGGTCACACCTAGAGATTCTTAACTCAGTGGTACAAGTCTTATAGGTTAGAGCTCAGACCTGTGTTTTTCTCATGCCACCAGGGCCACTCCCAGGGGTGCTTTAGGAGCCATCAGGTACTGAGATTAAATATGGGGCCTTGTGTGAACTAAGTATGTGCTCTGCCACTTGACCTATCTCTCTGTCCTCTTCTACTGCTTTAAACAGCACAGTGAAGAGGTTCATTCTAACTGGCTATTCATGCAATCTTTTATTTTCTTTAGATTCCTGTAAATGGTTGGACCAAAAGTATATACCCTTGGGTTCAAACTCCAGTACCATAAAAATTATTTCCTTTTCAACTTTTGCTTTCGGTAGAAGTCTCCTAAAGCCCCAGCAGAAAGCTCATGACAGTCTCTTCTCCCACTAAGCGTAAACGTGCCAATCAGCTTTATGCTCTGTGTTAGTTGTCATTTTTCGGCTTTTGTCTTTGGGGCCACACCCAGCAGTGCTCAGGGATCACTCTGGGCAGTGGTCAGGGAACTGTATGCAGTGCCAAGGATCAAGCTAGGGTCAGCTGTTTGCAAAGCAAATGTTTTACTCCAGTTATGGTCTCTATGGCCCTAAACTGTGTTTTTAACTTTGCAAAAACTGATAGCAAAATTGCATCTTAATTTCCTTAAATTTTAATTTCTATTTTAATTTGTGATTATTAGTTTTGGCATATTCCATGTCTTTCTTTTTTTTTCTTTATTTTATTTTATTTATTTATTTATTTTTGCTTTTTGGGTCACATCTGGCGATGCACAGGCGTCACTCCTAGTTCTGCACTCAGGAATTACCCCTGGTGGTGCTCAGGGGACCATATGGAATGCTGGGAATCGAACCCAGGTCGGCCACATGCAAGGCAAACGCCCTACCCACTGTGCTATCACTCCAGCCCCTAGTCCATGTCTTAATTAATTTGATCCTCTATTTTTATGTTTTTTCTAAACTATTATTAAATCATTTCATATTGAACTGTGAATTATTTACTGCATCTATGTTGTAATTGCTTTGTTTTTAATTTTAATTAGAGGGTTGGGGTTCTTTTTGGCTTTGGAAATTCAGGGGTTTTTTTAAGTTGTCAATATTACATTTTCATTTGAATTGATGTTAACTTTCGCTCCCTTAAGTTTATGTTAGTCATTCCTATTTTTTCCCTAATTCATTATTAATTTGTAGCACAGAACCTAGAGATAGTGCAGTGGGCAAGGTGCTTGATTTGTATGCAGTGACCCAGGTTTGATCCCTGTCACCATATATGACCCCCTGAGCAGAAAGCTTGAACTAAGCCTGAGCACCACTAGGTGCTCCGAAAACTCCCCAAATCAAAAATAAAGTTATGACCCCAGGTCCCCCCAATTAAAAATAAAATTTTAGCATGCAGAATTCTGTTTTGTTCATAAAATGATGATTTAATATTTATAGTCTTTCTTCACTTACTTAGAATGCTTTTTATAAAAATTACAAAGCCATTCTTCTACTTGAAAGTAGAAAAGTTTATTGGAAAGTAGAAGAGAAAGAAAAGGGGAAAATAACTTGTATAGGACTAAGTTCTTTTACTTGATCTGTTTATAGAATTTTTATCTGACCAGAGTGGCATATTCAACTATTGTTGCTGTGTAATATTTTTAGTAGTTGGCAGGTATATCTTCTCTCACTATTGCTCTTCTTTTTTCAGGAAATTTTTGTTTCCAAAGTATTTAGGGATAAATTTTCATCTTTGCCCCCAGTTTGGGTCCACACCTGGCTTACTGCGATGATCAGACCATCAGACTGAGGCCTCCTGCCTCAGCCCATTGAGTTATCATTGTTATTAAACTTCAATCTCAGGGAAAGTTAAAGTTTGCTGACTCTTAAAGGCAGTTTCGATTTAAAAAAAAATAAAAAAGTTGCATTTCTCTACAAAGATTAGAAGGAACAAAAAATTATGAAAAAACATCTGTAATGTGTGTTATTAACTATTTTTAACAGGAAAAAAGAGAAAAGCTTCATTGTAGAAAAAACTTCACCCTCAAAACCATCCCAGTGACAAACCACCAGCTTGTCGCTTCCACTTGTAGTGAAGAATTCCAGTCTCAGTTCATTTTTGTAAGTAAAATTTTATGTTGAATGTGTCATTTCCCCTGGTATTAAATTAGGGCTTTAAGCATTTGATAGGTAATTTTGTTTTGTTTCGTTTTATCTGGGGACCACACTCTGACACGCTCAGGGCTGTGCCTTCCTCTTCACTCAGGAGTTACTCCTGGCAGTGCTCGGAAGATCACATGGGATGCTGGGATTGATTCTGGGTCAGTCACACACAAGACAGACACCCTACCCATTGTACTGTCTCCAGCCCCATTATTTCTTTTTTATTTAATTTGAGCATTTTTTCTTGGGTTCATAATAATTTAATATAGAGGTAGTTAATTATTTCTTACATATTTAGCTAAAGAATGCTTTTGCAGGGATATTTCTGCCCCCAAAAGGCAATGACTAATTCCTTCCTCTTTAGGTTTTCTTAAAGAACATTCATATATAGGATATTCAGCTTGCATTTGTATATTCATCATATTTCCTTTTCATATTAAAGCAAGGCTGGATCTGTTTCAATATTTTGATTATCAGAAATTTTATATCACTGTCACTGTCATCCCGTTGCTCATCGATTTGCTCAAGCGGGCACCAGTAACATCTCCATTGTGAGACTTGTTACTGTTTTTGGCATATCGAAAACACCACAGTTAGCTTACCAGGCTCTGCCAGGCGGGCGAGATACTCTAGGTAGCTTGCTGGGCTCTCCGAGAGGGGTGGAGGAATTGAACCTGGGTTGGCCGCGTGCAAGGGCAAATGCCCTACCGCTGTGCTATCACTCAACGTTAGTCTTTCAACTTTGTTCTTTTTCAGAGTTTTTTTGAATATATTATAGGTCTTTTGAGACTCAGTTTGTTACATAAAAACTGCTAGAATTTTAGCTGGAATTGCATTGAATCTATAGAACCACATGGGAAGAATTGACATTTATTAAGACTATTTTAAGTTTTTATAGGCTGGAGAGGTTGTACAGTGGGTTAAGCATTTGCCTTGTACATGTCTGACCTGGGTTTAATCCCTGAGACCCCATATGGTCCTCCAGCCACACCAGAAGTGATTCTTTAGTGCAAAGCCAGGAGGAAAGCCCTGAGCACTTGTGGGTGTGGCCCAAAATTTAGAAATAAAAAGACTGTCTTTTCTTTTTATTTATTTATTGAATATCCATGAGACAGACCATTACAAAGCCATTACTGATTGAGTTTCAGTCATACAATGAACCAGCACCCGTCTCTCCACCAGTGTACATTTCCCAACACCAATGTCCACCATTTCCCTCCCACCATCCATCAACAACCCCCACTCCACCCTACCCCCCCACACACGCACACAGCCACCTGCCTCTATGGCAGACACTGTTCTTCTTTCTCTTTTTCTTTTTGTGCATTATGGTTTGCAATACAGGTACTGAGAGGTCATGGTGTTTGTTCAGGGCATTCAGTATTTTTATCGAGATGGTAAGGCTGTAGTAGCTTTTTAACTGGGTGACAGCTTTGGAGTGTGGACATGACTTCCAAAGCTTCTGAAACTACAGGGAGGTGGGGGGAGGTAACCCATCCTGGCCTTGAGAAAGCTTGGAGATTTCAGTCACAAAACCCGCAAGGAATTTTTAGCAGATTATATCTCGGTGAGGTTCGTCACTAAGGCAGTGGAGTCCGGTGAGGGGGCATGGCAGCGATTTTGGATTGTGGCAGCAAGTGGCTGCCAGGGGCTCTGCTCAGGGATCCTTTAAGTCTTTAACAATGAACTCATTATATGTCTTTATTAAAGGTTTTTATGTCTCCTTATATAGATGAAAGGCATTGAGTCATCACCACAGAGGATGCTAATCATAATAAGTTTTTTATGAAGTCCTTGTATTGATGGCCTAGTTCCTAGTTTGTCAAGAATTTTAATCAGAAACGAATGTTCTGTCGTTCACTTTTGTGTTCTAGGCAGTAGTGTTAGTATAGCAATTAGGGTTCTTGCATTATACATGGGTGCACCCAGGTTCATTTCCAGTCCTATATATGGTTCCCTAAACCCTCCAGGAGTGACCCCTGATTAGGATCAAGAATCCTGAGCACTGCTGGGCACCAGGTGTGGCCCAAAAACAAAGGAAAAAATTCTTTTTTGTGCTTATTAAGAGAGCATAATTTGGGGCCGGAGCGATAGCACAGCGGGTAGGGTGTTTGCCTTGCACACGGCCGACCCGGGTTCGATCCCCGGCATCCCATATGGTCCCCCAAGCATCGCCAGGAGTAATTCCTGAGTGCAAAGCCAGGAGTAACCCCTGAGCATCGCTGGGTGTGACCCAAAAAGCAAAAAAAAAAAAAAAAAGCATAATTTTTTAGTTCATTTTTAGTTTGATGATAGGATTTTGTTGTTGTTGGGTTTTGGCTTTAGGGCCTCCCCTGGCAGTGCTTGAGGATTACTCCTGCATCTGCAATCACGAGTCTTTTCTAGCAGTACTGGTACTAGGGGAGTCAAACTTGGGCCAGCCACATTCTCGACAAGCACCCTATTCTCTGTGCTATCTATTCAGCCCCAGTGTTAATAGTGATTTTTAAATGTGAAGTTGTCTTGTATTCCTTGAATAAACCCTACTTCTTCATGATGTATAAACTCTTTTTTGTTTATTTTATGGTTTTGTTTGTTTCTTTGGGGGGCCACATCTGTAATGTTCAGGAGTTACTCCGCACTCTGTACTCAAGAATTATTCCTAGTAGTGCTCAGGGTACAATATGGGATGCTGGAACTCAAACTTAGGTTGTGCATGTACAAGGCAAACACCCTAGTCTCAGTATTATCATTCAGTCTCTTCACTGCTACATTTTATAACAATATAAGGTTCTAAATATTTAGGATTATGTTACTTTTAAGAAATGGCTTACATTCCTGCCTGTCTCTGAAATCTACTTTGATAGCAGTATATCCAGTTTATCTCTTTTAAAATTTGTATTATATCAGCATTTCTTTTCCACCTCTTTTATTTTTAATCTATATATATCCTTTTATCTGCCTACTATACTATCTCCCACTCCTTGAGTTATTTAGAGCATTTATATTTTACTGTAAATATTCCATTATGATATCCTTTAGTGTTTCCTTCATGTTTCTTTTTTTTTTTTTTGCTTTTTTTGGGGTCACACCCAATAATACACAGGGGTTACTCCTGGCTCTGCACTCAGGAAATACTCCTGGCAGTGCTCAGAGGACCATATGGGATGCTGGGAATCGAACCTGGGTCGGCCGCATGCAAGGCAAACGCCCTACCCGCTGTGCTATTGCTCCAGCCCCTCCTTCATGTTTCTTGTTCTAGGGATTTGTTAAGATGCTTCATCTGTAGGTTTATATTTTTTATCAAACTTTGGAAAAATTGACCATGGTTTCTTTAAATACATTTTTCGATCTCAGCTTTTCTTTTTTCCAAGATTATAATTACATGTGTTCTCTACTTGGAAATTGTGCCATTGTACACTGCCACTTTATCTCCTCTCATGCCCCCCACCATGCCGCACCCCACTTTACTCTTTTTCATTTGTATTATTTGGGTTCTTTTTTTTTTAATTCTCTTTTCTCTTTGTTATCCAGTTGAATAGTTTGTATTATTGTGTCTTCACCTTCCCTATTCTTTCTGAAATGTCTGATATCCTATTAATTTCTTCAAATTTATTTTTCTCCTCCCATTTTGCCGGGGTTTTGTTTGGTTGGTGGTTTGGAGCCACACGCTCAGGGTTCACTCCTGACTCTGCACTCAGAAATCACTCTTGGCAGGCTCCCGTGACCATACAGGACACTAGGGGTCAAAACCCGGTCAGCTGAGCACAAGGCAATCACTTTAACCACTACGCTTTCTCCCCAACTCTCCCATTTCTAGTTTTATCTCTAGATGTTCTATTTGACTCTTTTTTGTATATTTCAAGTCTCTACTTATATTTTTACACATATGGAGTAAAGCTTAAATAACTTTTTTTTTGGGGGGGGGGGCTAATTTTAACAGTTACATCAGTTCCAGGTTGATTTCCACTGGTTTCTTTCATGGCTTTTTTTTTTTTTCCTGATTGCTTGCATGCCACTTTGTGTGGTAAATTTTGTGTTCCATGTCCCATGCACTGTACTTTCTTTAAAAAAAAAATTATTGGGGCTGGAGTGATAGCACAGCGAGTAGGGTGTTTGCCTTGCATGCGGCCGACCCGAGTTCGATTCCCAGCATCCCATATGGTCTCCTGAGCACCGCCAAGGGTGATTTCTGAGTATAAAGCCAGGAGTAACCCCTGTGCATCGCTGGGTGTGACCCAAAAAAAGCAAAAAAAAAAAAATTATTGAGTCGATAGGAGATAGACTCTTACAAAACTGTTCATGATTAGGTTTCAGTCATACAGTGTTCCAGTACCTATGCCTCAACCAGTGTACATTTCCCAGCACCAGTGTCCCCAGTTTCCCTCCCATCAACCCGCCACCCCACCTTCAGCCTGACTCTATGGCAGGCGCTTTACTTCTCCCTCTCTCCCCTCCCCCCACACGCCCCCCCCCCCCCTTGCGGGCATTGTGATTTGCAATAAAATTGTACTTTTCTTAATGCTGTATAGTTTTATGTCTTATGTTCTGGAACTTTGTTCTGGAATTTTCTTATTTGAAAATAGTTTGATTCTTTTAGGTTTTGCTTTGTTAGTTAGGGCTAGATAGTGCTCAGTCAAGAGCTACTGAGAAAAGGCCCACTGACTTTCTCTCGAATCTTGAATTTTTTTAGTCAGACTGATGAGGACATTGCCTGTGTTCTACGAGTACAGAGCAACTTTAATCTTATATGCCACACTTGCTTTTTATTCACTATCTTCAAAGTTCTTTTTTTGTCACTTGGCCGTGTTTTGGGTTTTTTAGATAGGAGTCAATCCAGTCTCTTACTCATCGGGATTGGAAGCAAAAGTCCTGTTCACTAACTTTATTATTGATGTTAAAAAATATATCTTAAAGTAGATTTACATGCCACTTTTATTTTCCCTATCTTCAAATGAAAAATGTCACCCAGAAAACTTGAGCATAGCCATTATAAATATTTAAATTATCTCTTAAATTCCAAGGCCAGAGTTCTCTCTAAATCAACACCCAGTCTGATCACCCACTCCAGTACTCCTTTTCCTATCATCCCTTATAAAGGGAAACATTTTTTAAAATTAAATAACATAGTTAAAAGTTTAATACTTCAGTTT
Organism: Sorex araneus; assembly: GCF_027595985.1. NCBI lineage: Eukaryota > Metazoa > Chordata > Mammalia > Eulipotyphla > Soricidae > Sorex > Sorex araneus. The sequence goes on from NC_073306.1 coordinate 198,641,499, forward strand.
AACACTTCAGTTGATAGGTAAGACTTAGCAGCCCACACTTGGGGAAGGAAAGCTGAATGGTAATCACGGTGCTCCTGGCAGTCATAGCAGATACCTACCCCTGGATAAGTGTTCCCAGTCATAGGATTTCACAGTATTTGTATAGCCTTAGACAAGAGAACTGTTGTTCTTTTTTTATTATTATTAGTTTCTTTCTTGGGCCACACCCAGTGATGCTCAAGGCCTACTCCTGGCTCTGCACTAAGGAATTACTCCTGGTGGTGGTGCATGACAGACCGTATGGGGCTGGGGATCCAATCCAGGTTGGCTGTATGCAAGGCAGACAGCTTACACGATGTACTAATCTCTCCAATCCCACAAGAGAACTGTTTTTTAACCCCTTCTTTCCTATGTTCTTTGTTTAAATCTCTTATTACCGACTGTTTGAACTTTCCTGTGCATCATAAATGGAGGCCAGCTGAGGCCTACTTATAAGCTATCTTCTGAGTCTTCTTTATCTCACTTAATATCTTCATGTTTGTGTTTTTAGGAACATAGCTACAGTGTAATGGACAGTCCAAAGAAACTTAAGCATAAATTAGATCATGTGATCAGCGAGCTAGAGGATACCAAGCAAAGTCTGCGGAATGTCTTAGACCGAGAAAAACGTTTCCAAAAATCGTTGAGGAAGACAATCAGGGAATTAAAGGATGAATGTCTCATCAGCCAAGAAACAGCAAATAGGCTGGAAGCTTTCTGTTGGGAATGTTGTCAGGAGAGCGTAGAACGAGACTATATTTCATGAAATAATTTCATGTTCTACTTAAAATTGACATTGGCACCGCTTTTTACAAAATAGTTTACCATTATTAAATAATACCCACCATTTAGAGAGCTTCTTTGGATTCTCTGCAGCATTGTGCGCTATAGATTGTTATCCAAAGACTTCTGAAACATGCAAATACTTGTGCTAGTTATCATGTCCTCGTATGACTTGTAACAATTATGTTTTTTTAGACCTAACTAGTGCCAGGTTACTCTTTTAAAGTGTTAAAAACTCAAGAAAACTCCAGAGGAGTAAGAAAATGGTATCAAATCAGCCACATAAAAGCTTTGCTAGTAAGAACTAGAAACCTGCAGCATGGTATTTTTCACTTCTGAGGAGGACCTTTATTTATGTAGGCTTCACGGTAAGTATGCTGGGTTGTACTTTAATTGTATTTTACTCTAAGTAGAATTCATTTGTAGCACATATCTGTTTGACAGCCAGTCCAAGAGGCTTTGTTACCAAAAATACCAAAAGGCCGTTTTCTGAGGCATGCCATAGTACTAATCCTGAGAGCAGCATATGATGCAGATCTGTTGACTTGAAAAGATTCTTGATGAGGCCGTGATTTTCCAGGATAGCACATCCTTCCTTCTCACTAGGCCCACATAGCATTAACATTTTTCAGGGCATAAATTTGATTTCTTTTTCTTTGTTTGGGGAGCCACACCTGGCAATTCTCCAGTTACTCCTAGATCTCCACTCAGGAATTACTCCTTGCTTGAGGGACCATGTGGGATTTCCGGAATTGAACCTGGGTCAGCTGCATACAAGGCAAGCACCTCAAACCCCTGTACTATCACTCCTGCCCATAAATTTGATATCTACATGGTTATCTGCTCTGACAGTTCTTCTGAAAATTTTGCTTCATGACTGTTATTTATGTTTTTAAAATCCAAATGTCAGTACTAGATGAATAATACTAAAGCTGTTCTGTATTTTATAGAAAGTAATATTGATGATATTTTTTTAAATGAAAAATATAGAAGAAACCATTAAAAAGCAATGATGCAGCTCTTCCAGTTGAAATCAGAATTGGAGAAAGGATTATAATGTTCTTTTTTAGGAATGTACAAGAGTTACTTTAATTAGGACTGTTCAGGGGTTTTTATTTAAATAGGTAGGTAAGAAAAAAAGCTTTAACATAGCTTCTCGATGAATATAGAAGAATGACAGTTACTTTTTTTACTGTTCCAAGTTTCAGAAATTTAGCTTTTCTTATAATTTCTTAGCAAAAACAACTGAAATTAAGTCATAAATATTGTAGATTGAAATACAGCTTACAGGCCCAGGTTAGAGATGTAGCAGAGTGGTGGTGCTCATGCATGACATGGATGAACCCTGGATTTGTGCCCCGACACCTGCCCCAAATTACTATCTGAAAGCCAGATTCTGCTTTGAGAACACCATGCATTTACAAACCTCAGTCAGACTTCTATGCTATAGTAGTTTTAACTTGATTATCAGTTGTTTGGGTTTCAGTGTTTTAACTAGAAATGAATTGAATTTTGTGCTTAAATATTTATTGTAATTTTGTTTTAATATCAGTTAGGTTATGGTTACTTGAATTTTTTTTATATATTTAAGAATTTTCTATTTTATGCATGTTATATTTTCATGTAATATTCCAAACATTTTTTAAGTGGGATACTACATTTGAGTGAACAACATTATACTAAGAAGAAATCATTGCGGTCATATCTTTTCATTACCTTAAAGAAATATTGATTAGTTAGCATTATTTATTTTACTTATTTAATTTTTAATTCATAGTGAGACTCTGAATAGGAAGTTTGGATATAATGTTAGGTTTCCTAGAGACTGCTTTTCTCTGTTCTTGAGCATAAAACTTAGTCAGCAGTGGACGAAAATAAGAGGATAGATCTCAACACCGTATGTCCAAATTCTATCTAAATACTAACTTTGTAGAATAAATCAAACCTAGGAGATCTTTTCTGGAGTCAGGTCTCAATTTTTGCCACTGGCAGAACTGCTACATTTACTTTTATTACTGGTGTTCAAGAACTCAGTTCTTGTCCTTTTCATTGGTCCTGGTATCACATAAAGATCTATAACTGCAGGCAAAATATTGGTATCAAGAACCCAGTTCTACAGATTTGTTCTTCATTCTTAAGAAGAAATTAAGATTTTGAATAGATGTTTGAAATAAATTAGGTCCTCCCTTCTGCCACCCCTAACAACTTCCTGAACACAATGTTTACCTCATACCTTTGTTCCCAAGAGATTCACACACACAAAAACAATCACTCCTCTATCCAGAGGGCCCTCAAGCAACTAATGCTCATCTGAAGGTTTCTCTTTGTAAAGTGTCCTATAGACACTGGGCTCAGCACTCACTAGGTACGACGGATTTGACATGGCATTTTCTCCAGAATAGTTTTAAATCTTTGGAAATTGACTTTGGTTGCTAAAGATAATCAGATGTATACTTTAGTCTTTAATTTGAGAAATTAAATGAATTAAAATGTATTAAAGTAATTTAAACAGTAAAATTAGTATAAGAATAAGGGATGAAGAATCCTTCATATATATATTTGACCAATGAAAACTTTTTCCAGTAATGTGCTTTCTGTGGTTTTGATACATTCAGTTACTCAATAAAGTGAGAAAAGAAAAATGGAGTGTAACAGTAGTTTTGTCTGATTTCTTTGACATTGTTTCCCTCTACTATAACTCTACTCTTTTTTGTTGTTCCTTTTTTTCATTGAATCACTTTGAGATATACAGTTACAAGTTGTTCATGATTGAGTCTCAGTTATACAATGTTCTAACACCCATCCCTTCACCAGTGCACTTTTTCCACCACCAGTGTTCGTAGTCTTCCTGTGCTTCTGTGGGCTTCCAGGGTCTGCTGGATTAGATGAACCTAGTGACAGCTCAGGCTTCCCCACACCAGATGTCTGCCACAGAGCCTTCTGCATGGGGCCTCACACAAAACTGGCAGCTTTTCATACCACCCCATATATAGATGGCTAGGAGCAGTGCTCTTTGGTGTGGCATATGTTGCTTTCAGAACTCAAAACCCTTTAGATGTTGTGCTTCCTTCTTCCTAGTAGCAGACGAAAGTTGTAATCATTTGTTACTTCATAAGAAACATTTAGTATCTCCTGATCACTAGACTCCTCTCCCAAAGTTCTGTTGATGTGGTAGGCCCTGATTGCCAGGTTTTATCTCACACTCTGAAGCACATGTTCTCCTTATGACTTCAGATTCATTTGTCACATCTTTTATGTGTGGTAAAGGGGTGTTGAGCCATACCCAGCCATCTTGAGGAATCACTCCTGGTGATACTGGAGGGACATATGTGTGCCATATGCAATGCCAGGTACGAAGGTGGGGTCAGCCACATGTACAGCAAGGGCCTTTGATTCTGTATGATCGCTCCAGTCCTGTTAGTCACAGCTTGCTCATTCCATTGGGGTAATAATTCATCGATATAATAAACAGTGATTTTCTGTAGAATGTTCTAGGACTCAGTTATATTTTAACTGAAGCAAGAACATTAATGTGGCCTGTGGTTTCACGTGACTGAACTGTTTCTGATCCTATTTTCTTGTAGAAATGGAAAAGCATGCACCCACCAGATCAGTGGTCACAAATCATGTACCCATAGCCATGTACTCTAACAAAAATAACACTTCTGGCCCAGCACTTGTACTGAAAGCTATTCTTTCACTGACTTTGCCTTAATCCATTGATATCCTTGCTACCTTTGGCAAGGGCCAGATAGGTGAAGTAAATACATATGATGGGAACCACTGCTCCTGCATCCTACTCCAGCTTCACAGATATCTGGGTCTGGTGTGGTGAGAAAGGTCTATTCTCAGAAAGACCTGCCACCAGAGGCTCTTGGGGAGTGATGTGGGAACATAGATTTGGGGAGGAAGGGTTCACATCCTTCCCTGACAGATAAAAGAAGCTCACTCTGCCTAAAGTTTGTTTATAGAAACTGTGGGTTTTTTGCTGAACCCACTTTCCTTCTGAGAATCTAATGTTTGGAAATGTATTAGGAAGAGGATACCTGCATGATCTGTGGAACAAAAACCCACAATAAAAATATATTAATTTATTTTTTAAAGAGTTTCCCTGTTAGATAACACTTCATGTATGTTAACACAGTTCACTGCATATAGATACTCTGCCAGACTCACCACCCAAAATACAATAATCATCCCTCATCCAGCTTTGTTTTACAATGTCAGTTAACCTGTGGTCAAATGCAGTGAAAAAAAAATTGTATATTTTATAAAGACGCCACATTTACATGGGCTGGAGTGATAGCACAGCGGTAGGGCATTCACCTTTCACGCCACCGACCCGTGTTCGATTCCTCTGCCCCTCTCGGAGAGCTCGGCAAGCTACCGAGAGTATCGAGCCCTCTCGGCAGACCTGGTAAGCTACCCGTGCGTATTAGATATGCCAAAAACAGTAAGAATAAGTCTCTAAATGAGAGACGTTACAGGTGCCCGCTCGAACAAATTGATGAGTAACGGGATGACAGTGACAGTGACCACATTTATATATCCTTTGGGCGGTGGGCATCAGGGCTAGGGACTGAATTCAAATCACATATGCAACACTACTGTTCTGCCACTGAGCCACATCCCTGGCCCCTCATATAACTTGTTCATCGTGTCAGAATTGTTCTGTCATGTTATTATTGTTAATCTCTTAACTGATTTATACATAAAACTTTATTGCAGTATGTAGATAGTAGGAAATTACAGTACATATACTCTCAGTGGCTTCAGACTGACTGGGTCTTAGAGAATTCCCATGGACTCCTGTATTCCTAGGAAGGTCAGAGTGTAACTGGCTCCTCCACTGTGTTGATGGGGATACTGAAGTGAGGTCAGTAGTCTCAGTAGTCTGAGAGGGGAGCTAGCCCGCTTCTTACACGGGGGTACCTGAGCCAGTGCGAGTGTTGGCTACCTTTTCTGTGGTTCTCGTGGTCTTTCATATTGCTCCCTCAAACTTCATTTCACCAATCACCATGCTCAGAAGAAACAGCTGTCGCCCTGCTTCCACAACTCTCCCCTTTCTCTAACCAGTGCTTCTGATCATCAGAAGAATTCTGCCTGATGCAAAGCCTGAGTTTTAAGAGAGAAATGGGGAGGGAAAAAACATTGGATCAGAAATCCAAAAAACAAAAGGCACAGTTTGTAATCTCAGAACTCTATGGAGATTGATAGCACTAACAACCAGTTAGAGGAAATATTGAAGATTTAGCATTCCTTTAGAAATTGAACTTCCATTTGACCCAGCAATACCACTGCTGGGAATATACCTCGGAGAAGAAGAAAAGTATAGTCAAAATGACATCTGCACTTATATGTTCATCCCAGCACTGTTTACAGTAGCCAGAATCTGGAAAAAATCCGTGTGCCCTAGAACAGATGACTTGTTAATGAAACTTTGGTACATCTATATAATGGAATACTATGCAGCTGTTAGAAAAAAATGAAGTCATGAACGTTGCATATAAGTGAATCAACATGGAAAGTATGTATCATGCTAAGTGAAATGAGTCAGAAAGAGAGAGAGACACAGAAAGATTGCACTCATCTGTGGAATAATAACAGAGTAGGAGACTAGAACCCAAGAATAGTAGAAATAAATACCAGGAGGTTGGCTCCGTGGCTTGGAAGCTGGCCTCACATTCTGGGGAGAGGGCAGCTCAGATAGAGAAGGGAACACCAAGAAAAATGTGGTTGGAGACCACGCGCGGGAAGGGTGATGCGTGCTGAAAGTAGACTAGAGACTGAACACAATGGCCACTCAACACCCCTATTGCAAACCATAACACCCAATTGGAGAGAGAACAAAAGGGAATACCCTGCCACAGAGGCAGGGTGGGGTGGGGGGAGATGGGGTGGGGGATGGGAGGGATACTGGGTTTATTGGTGGTGGAGAATGGGCATTGGTAAAGGGATGGGTTCTCGAACATTGTATGAGGGAAACATGAGCTCGAAAATGTGTAAATCTGTAACTGTACCCACACGGTGATTCACTAATTAAAAAATAAATAAATTTGAGGCTGGAGCAATAGCACAGCAGGTAGGGTGTTTGCCTTGCACACGGCCAACCCAGGTTCGATTCCCAGCATCCCATATGGTCCCCTGAGCACCGCCAGGGGTGGTTCCTGAGTGCAGAGCCAGGAGTAACCCCTGTGCATTGCCGGGTGTGATCAAAAAAGCAAAAAAGTAAATAAATAAAATTAATTGATTAATAATAATAAAAATTAAAAAATAAAAAGATTTAGCATTCCTGACATTTCCACAGATCTTTTCTGAGTACCAGGAATGGTATGTCAGGGAATTTGGAGAAACAAGACCCAATTCCTGCCCCCATGGAGAATATAGACTGGTAAGAAGTTCCAAAAGCCATAATCCAGATCCCCTTGGCATGGCCTCAAGACTGTGACTGCCTGGTGACTGTCTTCCCACTGTGCGATGCTTTATTGAACCACACACATGCTCAATGGATTTTACACCACACATTGAGGTTCATTTCACTCTTAATAACTCTTACCCATTTAATATTTATCTTAGGCACATAAACAAGCTCACAGAATAACAATATAATAATCCATCAAGTTCCCACAGACTGAAATAGAGGAGAAAAATGCATTAAATGATAGTGACTGATAGTGGTACAGGTAGAATATTTAATGTGAATGGTATCACTCATCCACTGAAAGGAAATTTTGTTTCATCAACTTCCCCATTTTCTCATCTCAACCCTGAAGTGTCATTTACTCCATCTTACATTTGTCATTATTCATTCAGCTACATGAAGCACATTAGTACCACTCAGAATGTTCATAGACCAGAGTACATGTCAGTGTACAAGCCTGCACCGGAATGTAGGTCACCTGCATAGCAAAACATACTTGTTCAGTCACTACATTTTCCACAGCAAGAATTTTTCAGTGAGTTGACTCTGAAGTGATTTGATTTACATGCTGGAATGTGAGCCTTAATTTACTCGACCTGTGATCAGGAATTCACAGGCCAGCTACTTCGGCAATTCTGTCTCTGAATCAAGTCACTTCATAGACAGTTCAACTAGCCTGAGCCCAATCTATGATTCGTAGTCAGTTGACAGCAGAGCAGATTAGAAGGGATTTGTGTCAGATAAATTTCCCAGGCTCTTGCAGTAGAGCTTATGCAATGATAAAATCTCATCTGACTCAGCAGATGTGGGCTTCGTGCTTTTTTTTTTTTTAAAAAAAAAAAAAGCATATATTTTTATTAAAGATCACCAGGAGTCCAGGCTTTGTGGGGTGCCCACCACAAAAACTGGTGAGGAGCTCCTGCACAAACAGGCAGTCAGGAATTCATCCATGGACTTGCCAACTATGCAGACCAACACACAGTTTACCTCATAATGAAGAACACTGGCTCTCCACCCAGACAAGACCCCGAGCGGCCCCACATGAACGGCTCCTCCGCTCCTAAACGACCATGATCCCGGAAGCCCACTAACCAATTTCAGAACTCAGCAGCTTCTTCCAGAAATACCTCTAGGCTGTGAACTAAGCTATGGCCCCTTGCTGCTCCGGGAGGGGAAAGGTTTTTCTCTCTCGGCCTTTCCTTTTGGCGGCTGCAGCGGAGTGGCGACTGCCATCTTTTGGAACCCTTTAGATAGAGGTACAAGCTTGCAGTGACACGGCTTCTGGCAGAAGTTTCCTCTGGACTTAATTACTAAAATACCAGAAATCCAAAACTGCGCGGCCGCTCTCGCAGCCTCAAGACCTCATATGCTTTTCATTCTCAGCAATGGAAAACAAATTATCAAATGATGCTTTTTCGGCAGGTCTGATCATTGGGGGGAAATTCCAAATAATAATAGTGAGTGTTCTGTCAAAATATTGAATGTAATCAAAGTATAGAGAGAGTAAAGTGAAGATTATTAGCCACACAGGTGGGTGGTGGGTAGGATGGGAGGTATACTGGGGTTTTTGGTGGTGGAACATGTGCATTGGTGAAGGGATGGGTTTTTGATCATTGTATCACTGAGGCTTAAACCTGAAAGCTTTGTAACTTTTCTCATGGTGATTCAATTAAAAAAAAAAATCCACACCAAAAAATTGAAGAACACTGCTGGTTACAGGAGCATTTGATTTTTCTAATTGTCCAAAATATTACCAGTTACTGTTGAAGACATAACAGTTGTAGAACACTTCCGTAGTGTGCGTGTGATTCCTGGGTTTGATCTTCAAACATGCACCTCCCCTCTTCCAGCAAAAAAGTAAAATAAGTGTTGCCAGGCTCTAGAGCTAAAGGATTCCTGCCGAAATCCTGAATATTTCCAAAACTGTTTTGATGGCCACTCTCACTAAACACTAATAGATGGACCTCAATGTTTTACTGGGATCACTTATTTTACCTCTGTGTAGTATGACCATTATTTGATCATATTTTATGGAGAAGCCTGGAAATTTTACTTTAACCAGAAATGTGAGACTATCGAAAGAATCAAACTTTCAGGGAATGGGGAGGTCTGGAAGGGCGAGCACTGGGGGCCTCGGGTACATTTGGATGTGGGTACACTGGCGATGTAAATGTAAGTAACAGTACTGTAAATCAATAAAGTTTTTTTTAATCAAAACTCACAAAGATCCCATTCAACTTGGTAAATATTATAATGAGATAAAAACGTATTTTATAATTTAAATCTAAAACCAGTCTCAGTAAGTGATTATTTTGTTTTGCTGAGACAGGTAGGGTTGGGATGCACCCCAGGGTACTCAGCTCTCTGTACTAAGGAGTGACCATGCAGTGTTCTGGGGGTCGTCTGTGATACCAGGAATTAAAATATGGGTCAGCTACATGCTAGGCTGCACCTTACCTACCATACTATTTTTTATTTTCCTCATGACAAAGGAACAATGCATGTGTCCAAAGAAGGCTATGGGAAGGATCGATTGTAAGACAGAAAATGGTAAGCAACCCAAATTCCATTAAGTGGTGAATGAGTATATAAAACTGTGGGACACCTACATATTGCAATATTAAGGAACAATTCAAAAGATATTAGCCTACATGTTTTGATATGAAAAGTTATACTCTGAAAATAACAGAAAATTCAACATTCCACTTAAAAAAAATTCAGTCAGTACAAAAAACTTTTTCAGGGGGCCAGAGCAATAGTACAGTGTGTAGGGCATTTGCCTTGCACATGGCCGACCTGGGTTCAATTCCTGGCATCCTATATGGTCCCCCAGGAACTGCCAGGAGTAGTTCCTGAATGCAGAGCCATGAATAACCCTTGAACATTGCTGGGTGGGACCCAAAAAGAAAAAAGTTTTTCAGTTTGTAAATATCTTGAAAAAGAAGTCAAAGAAGATTGTTAAAATTGGTTTTTGAAAAATCAGTCAGACACATGGCTCAGGCGTAAATTACCTGAGCGCCAGGCACAAGACTTGGGTTCTGTCCCTAGCACTAGCAAGGTGGGGGTGATTTCTTTTGCTGAGGAGAGTATATTTGTTGGAGACAGAGAGGAAGAGAAAGGAAAAGAAAAGAAAGTAGGGAAATTGAGAATTGTAATCACGGCATTTTACAATTTTAACTTCAGTGTATTTCATCTCTGAAGACTAGGGCTTGCTTATTTTCACCATCATCTCCTTGAGATATTCACTACAGTTGGGTCCAACTCTTGAATTATTACCACTTTCTATGACCCCTAAATATTTCAAAGAAATCTCTCAAACCTCTGCCAGCTTTGATATTGAGATGCACAGGAACTATTTTCTGTGTATGTATGGTTATGAGATTTAAGTTAACTTGCCTATGACTCCTCCTATTAAAAAAAAAGGTAAAACATCTAGATTGTCTGCTGAGACTCAAGTATAAACTTGATACCTCAGAAAACTGAAAAAGATGACTTCAGAGGGGGCTGGAGCAATAGCACAGTGGGTAGGGCGTTTGCCTTGCACACGGCCGACACAGGCTCGATTCCCAGCATCCCATATGGTCCCCAACACCAGCAGGAGTAACTCCTGAGTGCAGAGCCAGCAGTAACCCCTAAGCATTGCTGGGTATCACTGTATCACTGCCATCCCTTTGCTCATCGATTTGCTCGAGCGGGCACCAGTAACGTCTCCACTGTAAGACTTGTTGTTACTGTTTTGGCATATTGGATACGCCACGGGTAGCTTGCCAGGCTCTCCAGTGCGGGCAAGATACTCTCGGTAGCTTGCCGGGCTCTCCGAGTGGGATGGAGAAATCAAACCCGGGTCGGCCTTTGCAAGGCAAACGCCCTACCCGCTGAGCATTGCTGGATGTGACCCAAAAAGGAAAAAAAATAAAGAAGATGACTTCACAGTATTGTTATCTGAGGGAGTATTATTTATTCTCAAAGAACTTTTCATACCTTAATAAATTCTCTCTGTTTCAGGTTTTCAAGTTCTAGAGGAAATATTTGTTCAATGAAAAAAAAATTTTATTCAATAATAATGAGAGCTACCATTAGAAAGTGCTAGTCTCTGCTCACCATGTTTAAATGTTATTAACTCAGTTAACCTCAGAACTCTGAGGTGGACACTATTCGTTTCACTGTATAGATAAGGGAATTAAAGTTAGATAGCTTCTCAGAGGTCTGAACACTGCTGTAGTCTTGTCCATATACTATATACTATCACCTTCCTGCTCTTTAACACCAGACTCAGGGATTTTAATTCACTAAATGGTCAATTGAGCGTTCACACCTGAGACTAGACTTCAGTCATTCCATTCAGAAGCTCTAGTTGAGACAGGTAGAGATAGAAGGATAAAATATGAACTCATCCTGTGTCTAAAGATGGGGAAAGCCCACAATTACTCATTACCACAATCTGGATCTGTCTGTTACTCTCATCACAAACAGGGTGGTGAAGTCACCTTACCACGAGGAAGCATTCACACATCCATGAGCTTCATCTGCAAAGGAGTCTCTCTAATCACCAGGTTTTATTCTCAGCTCCTAGGTTGAATGCATGATGTGACCAAAGGATCAAACTTAACATCACTGTATCACTGTATTACTGTCATCCCATTAATCATCGATTTGCTCAAGCAGGCGCCAGTAGCGTGTCCACTCATCCTAGCCCCGAGATTTTAGCAGCCTCTCTTTACTCATTATTTCCAGCAGTGCCACATTGGAAGCTCTTTCAGTGTAAGGGGAATGAGACCCATCATTGTTACTGTATTTGGCATATCGAATATGCCACAGAGAGCTTGCCAGGCTCTGCCAATTGTGAACTACTTTATATTTTTTTTTAAAAATCATAATAAAATTATTGCTTCCAAAATAAATAGATGCACTCATACCAATCAGCCTAATCGTAACCTATCTTGCTTTTCAGCTTTATTCCTCTTGTTTTACAGCTATATTAAGAAGAAAATAAGATTCCCGGACCAGAGTCTGAAATGATATATAGCGGTAGGGCGTTTGCCTTGCACGCAGCTGACCTGGGTTCGATTCCCAGCATCCCATATGGTCCCCCGGGCATCTCCAAGACTAATCCCTGAGTACAAAGCCAGGAGTAATCCCTGAACATCGCCGGATGTGACCCAAAAAGAAAAAAAAAGATTGCTGGACCAGTTAAATAATTTCGGTCACAAAGCACACATTTTAAGTGCCATGTTTCTCTTATGTTCTCTGGCTACAAAGGGTCGTGTATAAGGCTCCTGCTATCCTCCACATTTGCATTCTTCCACTCTTCTATCTACTTCACTTCAACCTCCACGGGGCAGAGACGACAGGAAGTGTAGCAAGAATGACACAGGACTTCACCGAAATAGCTTAGTTGGGAGAGTGTTAAATTGAAGATCAAACTTGACATAGATTAAATAATTAACATAATTTTCTATTCATTGACTATATCTTTAGTTTATAATAAAATAAGAGTATAGTTGATCAAAACAACAACAATAATATAGGGGCTGGAGCGATAGCACAGCGGGTAGGGCGTTTGCCTTGCACTCGGCCGACCCGGGTTCGAATCCCAGCATCCCATATGGTCCCCTGAGCACCGCCAAGAGTAATTCCTGAGTGTAGAACCAGGAGTAACCCCTGTGCATCGCCGGGTGTGACCCAAAGAGCAAAACAACAACAACAACAACAAAAAACAATAATATAAATGCTACTTGTTGATTGGTGGGAGTAGGTTATAGACGATCTCGGAGCCAGGAAAGTAGGGAAATGATGGCTCCCTGGTGGGAAGTCAGAGAAGTAGGACGGATGTTGGATGGATGATGAGAATATAGTTTTAGACTGGAATGAAGGTTTTTGTGTTTATCTCTTTGAGTTCATTTTTCTACCAGGATAGTGGGAACACTATAGGAAGACTTTGGCACTTGTTTTCATACTATATAACACTGTTTTTTGTTTGTTTGTTGTTTGGGGGCCACACCTGGGCTTACTTCTGGCTCTGCACTCAGGGATCACTCCTGGAAAGACTCAGGGGACCATATGTGGTGCCGGGAATTGAAACCACATCTGCCATGTGTAAGACAAGCATCTAAGATATCTATTGTACTATGGCTCTAGCCCACAAGACAACACTGCATTTTTAACACAGTTTGCCTAGCTAGGAAGCATGCAATCATTTTATCTTATTTGCTCTAGAAATACAGTTCTATACCAGATCTTTTGACAGGATCCTGATCTTTTATTTTCTAGTTCTCTGTAGACCAAGTTCATTCACCCTCATTCATTCATATACGCAGCCATTTGTTCAATACAGAAGAATACCACATATCTGCCATGTGGAAAATTACATCCTTCAAAGGTGAATCTTCATCTTTTACTTCTTCAATCTTCTTCTTCTACTATCCCTGTAGAATAGGCCCTGAATGCTTTTGGTATTTCTAATACAAAAAAAGAAATATATGCAGAGAGGTTTTTTTTAATGTTATGTAATGGAAAGTTTCAAACAAAGAGTACATTAAACTCCAATGTGCCACTCTCCCAACTTCAATTATTAAACCTGCTTAATCTTGTTCTATCATATCCACATTTTACTCCCCAATGTCTATTTTTTTTTGCTTTTTTTTGGGTCACACCTGGCGATGCACAGGGGTTACTCCTGGCTCTGCACTCAGGAATTACTCCTGGCGGTGCTCAGGGGACCATATGGGATGCTGGGGATCGAACCCGGGTCGGCCGCGTGCAAGGCAAATGCCCTACCCGCTGTGCTATTGCTCCAGCCCCCCAATGTCTATTTTTGAAGCAATTCTTAGACAGCATATAATTAGTAAATATTTCAGCATCTAAAAGGTAAATACTTCTTTTATTTCTACAGGCATTTAAGTTACTAATACAGGGGCTGGAGCAGTAGCACAGTGGGAAGGGCATTTGCCTTGCACGTGGACGATCTGGGTTCGATTCCCAGCATCCCATATGGTCCCCGGAGCACCGCCAGGAGTAATTCCTGAGTGCAGAGCCAGGAGTAACCCCTGTCCATAGCCATGTAACCCCACCCAAAAATTACTAATACATCTATAATAATTCATTAATATAAAATATCTGTGCATATATTATTCCAGGTTTTTTTTACAATTTGTCATTATAAACGGTAACCAAATAAAACATTGTAATTGGCTGATATATATACAAATACAAAAATATCTCTTAAATATTTTACATTTATTTTGGGACACCCCTGATGAAGGCTTGTTGAAAAAGACATCCCCAATCTCCCTGCCACACCTAATATTTATATGTGAGGCCCTGAATATTTTATATACATATTTTATATTATATATAAAATATATAAGTATATATAATTATAAAATATAAAAATAATTATATATACAATACATAATATAGAAAATGGGACTGGAGCGATAGCATAGCAGGTAGGGTGTTTGCCTTGCACGTGGCCAACCTGGGTTCGATTCCTCTATCCCTCTCGGTATAGAGAGCCCGGCAAGCTACCGAGAGTATCCTGCCTGAGCGCCAGAACCTGGCAAGCTACCTGTGGCATATTCGATATGCCAAAAACAGTAACAACAAGTCTCACAATGAAGAGGTTACTGGTGCACACTTGAGCAAATCTATGAACAATGGAATGACAGTGACAGGTATATATGACATATATATATGTATATATATATATATATATAAAATCTCTGTCTTCTTTCCCCTTTGTCTCTTTATTGGGGGAAAGGGTGATACCCAATGGCACTCAGGGCTTGCTTCTGGCTCTCTGCTCAGGGATCATTCCTGACAAGACTCAGGGGGTGCTGGGAATTGAGCGTAGTTGGCCACGTGCTAGGCAAGGCCCCTACCCACTCTGCTATCTCTCCATCCCCACCCCTTTGCCTCTTTTTGTTTGTTAATTTAACATATCTTGAAAATAATTTAAACCAAGATGTTGTTGTTGTTGTGTTTTTATTTTTTATGTCCTGTACTAGATGGATAAATTTTATGGTTACTTTCCCCGAGCATTTACAGAAATAAGCTGTTACAAAGAATACCTAGCAAAATGACTAAGAGTAAGAAATTCTGGACTTGAACTTCTGGGTTCAGTTCAGGTCCTGCAACTTAATAGCCACCTGACTGACTCTCCCTATCCTCGGTTTTCCTACCTTTAAATTAGAGGTAACAATAGTATTTGATTCATTGGGTTGCTTTGAGAACTCAATGGCTAAATATAGACAATAAAACAGTGATGCTTAGACTACAGTGCAGACATGTACAGATGAGGAAACAGCGCCACTGAGGCTGACTGATGCGAGGTGTCAGTGTTATTTGGCGGTAGGGCACCAATTACGCTGTATACTGAACTATCCCGCTGATTCAATGTCATTTCAACCACTAATAAATGAGGCTTCACACTAACCAGAACCAGAATGGCATTGCCTTTCTGCTGCTAATTAACTGGCTTGATTTTTAGAAAATTTCTCTTGGCCTCAGTCTCCTGATCTGCTAAAGGGGACAGGCAGATGTGATGAAGGTGAAATCCCAGCAGAAAATGCCCCAACAAGCTTTCGCCAGCGGTGCCACCAAACTCACCATAGAGCAGTGCCTCTGAATCGACACTAACCACACATGCAGTACCATAGACCCTCCAGGAACTGCTTCCAGCAGAGAGCCTGTGCCAAAGCTAGCCCAGGCCTCCAGGAAATAAGCTTCCGGAGCCCAACCCTACGACCCATTCAGACTCGGGCTGGCTGGCACCAACCACTCCCCAAGCTCGCTGGCACACATAATCCTGACTCACACATGGTCGCTGTCTCGATTATTCACTGTGGCCAGTGGAGGGAGGGAGCGGCCTCTCAGGGCCAGCGTCAGCAGTTTCTGCAGTGGGAGACTAGCTTCACTGGACACGCGTGTGGCTCACCTTTGCCTCTTTGAGGCTTCAGGACTGCAAAAAAGGACAATGCAAGGGTCAGTTGACCCATTCCCAGGAAGATGCCCTAGTGGGCCCTCGAGTCTGGGAAAGGCGAGACCATGGAGCAGCCCCAAAAGCTGCAGATGGGGGCTGGGGCGATAGGACCAGAGGGAAGGGCGCTTGACTTGCACACGGCCAACCTGGATTCAATCCCCAGCACCCCATAAGGTCCTCTAAACACCTCCAGGAGTAATTCCTGAGCGCAGAGGCAGGAGTAAGTCCTGAGCATTGCCAGCATGGCCCAGAAAAAAATTAAATAGCTGGCACAGCCTTGGCACCCCAGCACTGCTGCTCTGAACTACTAGGGCTGCGTTCTTTACCCTCTGGAACTGTTTGTTTTCATTTCCATTAATAGGGGAGGGTGGTTGGTGTTGTCTCAATTTTAGCACCTAAAATAATTTAGTTGAGCCAGACAGATAGTACAGTGAGTAGGGTTTGTGCTTTACATGCGTCTGACCTGGGTTCAATCCCTGACATCCTGTATGGTTTCCTGAACGCTACCAGGAGTGATCCCTGAGCACAAAGCCAGGAGTAAGTCCGAAGCACTGCCAGGTGTGACCCCAAAAGTTTTAATTGGCTCATTTAATTATGGAGGATAGCAAATGCAAAAAATTGCAGGGTATACTGGCAGGATGGAGGTGAAGAGAAGAAAGAATTTGAGACAAGTTCAGTCAAGTTCAAGGGCCCTCTCCTGAAGATTCTCTCTTATACTTTTTTTTTGGGGGGGAGGAGGTAATTTGTTTATGTTATTTGGTCCTCCACCTATTTGGAAGAAGCCCATCCACTTTGGGCAATATGCTTGAACCCAAACCCATCTATTTAAGTGTTCATAGTTTCCAGGGATATTCTTATAGGAACCTCTGGAATAAATTTGACCAAGTATCTGGGCACCACATCCCAGCCAAGCTGACATAAAGTTAACCATCATCGGGGTACAAGTGGGAAGATAAAGAAAGACAACATATCCCTGAGCAACTGCCCCAAAGCAGGGGGAGGCAGAGCCCGGGACAGACACTATCCCCTGCCAAACACCTGGGCTGCCTGAACACGTGAGCCCCGCCCTGCTGGCCATCTTCCTGTGCCAGCACCGAGGCACCAGCTGCTGTCCAGACCCAGCTCTCCTATATGTTGGAAAATCTCAGGACACCTTCGATATGATATATACCTGACCATACTGAAAATACAAGGTGACTCAGAGGATGGGGAGTGAGCTCCAAGGGCTGGTGGGTAGAAATCTCATTCACAAGGTCCTGCTCTCAATACCCCACTGAGCACCACCCAGGGAGACCACAAAGTTGAGTGAATAAAAGACTCAGTTGTGGGCTGGAGCGGTAGTGCAGTGGGTAGGGCATTTGCCTTGCATGCGGCTGACCCGGGTTCAATCTCCAGTATCCCATATGGTCCCCCAAGCACCTCCAGGAGTCATTCCTGAATGCAGAGCCGGGAGTAACCCCTGAGCATCGCTGGGTGTGACCAAAAAAAGCACAAAAGGGGCTGGAGCAATAGCACAGTGGATAGGGCATTTGCCTTGCACAGAGATGACCCGGATTCGATTCCCAGCATCCCATATAGTCCCCTGAGCACTGCCAGGGGTAACTCCTGAGTGCATGAGCCAGGAGTAACCCCTGTGCAATGCCAGGTGTGACCCAAAAAGAAAAGAAAAAAAAGTACACACACACACACACACACACACACACAAAAAAAAAAAAAAAAAACCTCAGTTGCTGCCACAGAGAGGACAGATACAAGGCAGCTTCCATGGAGAGCACTGCACAGGGGGAGTCAGACAATGGCCCAGGGCCTCGTGCGCCCACAGACACTGCCCCGATCACCGAGTTCGCCCCTTCCGGTATCAGCCGAACAGCTCAGGGTAGAAGGTCACCTGCACCCGGCCCGTTGATCACAGTGAGAACATACAAGGCCCTGCAGTACACACCCAAGGACACTTACTTTACAGAAAAAAGGAAACATTTGAAAATTCAATTTTAGTCCCGATTACACCTAATGGCAGCAGTCTAGTATTCAGACCAAAGACCTTCGGGGTTACGGATGACACCCCTAACTCATCCGGAAATCCCGTCGACTCTTCCTTCAGAATACCCTGAGCGCCCTCAGAATTCCCCTACTTCCCTCTGCGCCCTTCCCGCTTTGAGTCACCATCATCTCCTCGGCCGCAGACCACTGAGGGGGTCAGTGGTTTTCATGAACTGCCTGTTTCCAACTTTAGCTGCCCCGCAGCCCACACAGTGATCACAACGGGCCTTCCAAGTGTCAGGGACTCTCTCACGTGGCTACACCATCCTTCAGTGGCTTCCCGTTGCCCTCGGGATAGCCACCTGACCTCCCCCGGCTGCTGGCTTTGATCCTCACACTGACCCAACTTACTCTGCTCTGCCCCAACCCACTCATTACTGTTGTTTGTTGCGTGCCAAGCCTGTCCCATCTCAGATGCCCAAACTGTTCCCTCTGCTCATGTACTCTGCCCAACAGCCTCTGTGAAGCACTTCCCCGTGGCCCTTGGGGGCCATGGGACCACCCAATAATAACTAGCTCCATGGGTCCTCGCCCCTAACACACTGACAAACATGTTTTTTGCTTTCTTGACATGAAAATAGAATTCTCCATTAGATTCCTTAGGAGCCTTCAACTAAATGATAATGTTATGATGAATTAATTTTAATGCATATAAATGATAAGGATGTTGTTATCAAAATCACTGCATTTGAGGGCCAGAGTACTTGCCTTGCATGGGGCCAACATTGGTCCTATCCCCAGTGCCAACTATGATTCTCTGAGCCCTGCCAGGAGCCAGGAGTAAGCCATGAGCACTACTGGGTATCCACCCCCCAAAAAATAAAAATTACTGCATTTGAAATAAGATCTCAATTTTTTTCAGGTAAATATGGATCTGAATCAATAGTTTCACTGATTTTTATTTGTCAAACACATGCTTTTGTTATAACATCACTATCACTATCACTATCATCCCGTTGATTGTCAGTTTGCTCAAGCGGGCCCAGTAACGTCTCCATTCATCCTAGCCCTGAGATTTTAGCAGCTTCTCTTTACTTGTCCTTCCCAACAGTGCCACATTAGAGGCTCTTTCGGGGTCAGGAGAATGAGACCCATCATTGTTACTGTATTTGGCATGTGAATACGCCACAGGGAGCTTGCCAGGCTCTCCCGTGCGATCAGTAAACTCTCGGTATCTTGTCAGGTTCTCCAAGAGGGAGAACTAGGCTATAAGATATATAGCAGACTAATAAATAAGGTGTGACCAGACTAAGTTACTCTACACACCATTAGTAAGAAATAAGTGAGAATCTTCTGTTAATAATTTGATCATTTTAGGGGCTGGAGTGATAGCACAGCATCTTACATGCGGCCGACCCTGGTTCGATTCCCAGAACCCCATATGGTCCCGAGCACTGCCAGGAGTAACTCCTCAGTGCAGTCAGGTGTAACCCCTATGCATCGCTGGGTGTGACTCAAAAAACAAATCATCATCATCATCATCATCATCATCATCATCATCATCATCATTCCATTGATCGTTGAATTTCTCGAGCGGTTTCAGTAATGTCTCCATTTGTCCTAGCCCTGAGATTTTAGAAGCCTCTCTTTACTCATCCTTCCCAACGATGCTGCATTAGAGACTCTTTAAGGGTCAGGGGAATGAGATCCAGCATTGTTACTGGTTTTGGCATATGAATACACCACAAGGAACTTGCCAGGCTCTCCCATGTGGGCAGGAAACTCTCGGTAGCCTGCTGGTTCTCCCAGAGGGAGAACTAGCTATAAGATGTCTTCTGGGAGCTTGGTTTTAAGTCTCTGGATGTTAGCCATTGGTGGGATTACAGGGTGCTGGGGGGCAGTACCTGAGTGTGACTGCCTAGCTACTGGAAAATGGGAAATCTGGGGGGAAAGATGCCCAGTCCCAATCCCAGCAGGCTTGGAGGTCTCAGCCCCGGGTCCCACATACCTAGGTTCCTCTGCCGGTACCTTCATGCGTGAGGCTCATCCCTACAGGGTCTCGAGTACATGAGTGGTGCTAAGGGAGGTAACAATGTGTACTAAAATCTGACCTGTCAGTTAACAATAATGGTGCAGGGGCACAAGGAATGTCAGACCAGAGTGGACGTGGGACTGGGTGGGTGGGTAGGGTCATGGGCACTTCTGTGGCAGAGGTGTACAGTAGCTTTGTACATCAATACCAGGAACTTGAAACTCACATTTTTGTAACTGTCACCTAAACTACAATTTAAAAAAACAAGCTTTGTTGTTTGTTTGGGGACCATACTCCTGGCTCTGCACTCAGGAATCAATCACTCCTGAGGTGCTCATGGGACCATATAGGTTGCTGGCGGATTAAACCCAGGTCTGCCACATGCAAGGCAAACTCCTTACCTGCTGTACTGTCACTCTGGCAACCTTTACCCCCTCCAATTTTGTTTTGGTGGGGGGTGATGCGCTGAGGTTAATCTTGACTGCAATCAGGAATCACTTCTGGTGGTGCCCAGGGGACCATGTGGGATGCCGGGATTTGAACCCAGGTTGGCCACGTGCAAGGTAAAGTGCCTCACCTGCTGTACTATAATTCCAGTTCCCCAGCCCATCCCCACACCCTCCCACCTTCCCAAACTTCTTTAATGAAGGAGACACAAAGCATAGCAGGTCTGTTAGCAGGTTTGATGGGGGGCTTGCAAGTGACCCGAGCGGGCCTGAAGGTTTTGGACAAGGCCAACAACGCAAAGGCAGCAGTGCACTGCATTTCCTGTCTAAAGAGAAGGCACTGCATGGGGAGCTCAGAAGGAATGAAAGGGCTGGTGAAGGCGTGGCTGTCCACCATCCGACTCCAGGGAGAGTTGAAAGGGGTTTGGCCCGGTCATTCCCAAAGCTGCTGGTTGATAAATACTGTCTGGAATTTCCTTGCTTAGCCTCACACCGCAGGCCCTGATCCCGGTGGTCCACTATGCAGATGCAAATTACCCGAGTCAGGCTGCAGGTGACTCACCCCGGCCCCTTAAAGCCAGGTGAGGTTCCCCGGTGGTGACTGCGGAGGGCAGAGCCATGGCTCACACAGGCGCCTTCTCCTGCCTTCTGCTCTCCTGGCTGCTGGCGGCTGTGGCGGAAGGTAAGGCTTTTGCTTTCATGCTTCCATGAGCCCGTAATTAATTAATGTTTCATGAACGTATTCTGAGTTGTGTGAAGGGACGAAGGAGGACTCTATGATTATCCATATCCTTAAATTAGACGCTTCTCTGTCAGCTTCCATCAGCCTGTGAGGTGAAAGAGAGAGAGAAGCTGCATCTGGCCATCCGAATTCTAGCGCCGTGACTTCCCCCAGGTTGAGTCTCTGGCATGTGTCTGCTCAGGCGTGAGGGGACGGGAGGATTAGCATTCCCTGTGCTAAGCGGCTGGCTGGTGAGGAACAAATGTGCTATCACTTCGGGAAAATTCTTGGAGCTTCAAGCACCACCCGGTTCTGAGTTATCCTTGTTGTAAAGCTGTTTCCATCCTGAAGGACAGCATTCCCCACCTCAGTACCCCTCTCCGAACTCCCCTGCCCACCCCAGCACTGCCCTCGGTACATGGTGGGTGTTTCATCCATTCATTCTTTGATGAGTCACACAGTCGTGTCTTGCTACGACTAGAGGTGAGCGTAGATTCCCTTTCTTGGGATTATATTAGATTCAATTCTCCACTCGTGTTCGCTTCAGATCTCTCTGTCCTCCCCCCTGCCGGACCCCCCCCTACAAAAGCACCAATCTGAGCCTGAGGATGAGTTCCCTGGGGGACGTCAGAGGGGCTGGGGAAGGCGAGCCGAAGGGCAGAGAGAATGCCAGAACTACACTCTGTTCGGGGCGGAGGGGCCGCCAGAGTCCCGTGAATTGTTTCTTCACATGCCCCCCGGCTTCTCAGGCGCTCAGCTCCGTGTTTGTCACCCCCGACAAGTTTCCCCACTCTCATGCCCAGGATGAAGAGGGGCAGCGAGCACCAGGGTGCTCCCCTCGCCAGCTGTCCTCTGTGCCAGCTCCAGGGACTAAGCGGGGGAGTATGAATCACAGCTAATCGTGCCCCAGTTCCCAACTCAGGGCCACCTCCCTTCCCCCAGCGCCCCCTACCCAGCACCCCTGCTGCAGGGAGCAACTGAGAGAGCCTATAAAACTGGACTAGCCATTTGACACGTAAGGAGGGAGCAAAACAAGCTATCAATATGATTAAAGGTGTATGCACATCAAAAACAAAATACTAAACACCATTTAAAATAGCAGCCTCGGGGCTGGAGCGATAGCACAGCGGGTAGGGCGTTTGCCTTGCACAAGGCCGACCCGGGTTCGATTTCCAGCATCTCATATGGTCCCCTGAGCACCACCAGGAGTAGTTCCTGAGTGCAGAGCCAGGAGTAGCCCCTGTGCATCGCCAGGTGTGACTCAAAAAGCAAAATAAAATAAAATAAAATAAAATAGCAGCCTTCCTGCCAGTTCACAGGCACCTTCCTTCACTGGGCCAAGACTCTGCCAGTGACGTTTAATGTCGCTATAAGTAGCACCTTTACAGAGGTTTTCTAAAAGCAGTTTTAAAATTTCTGTCACTCTCCCCCTTCTCTGACTTCTTTGAATGCGTCCGGCAATTAGCATCACCCAAGGCCCTCACTGAGCAGAGATCTGTTAGCAATGCAGGTAGAGCAAATCCCATTTCTCAGCTTTTGTATCATCTCTGTATTTGTCACAGCACCTAACGAAGGATCCTGCACACGGTTGAAAGTTAGAGCATAGAGAGATGCGGTCTTTTCTGCACCAAATCCTTTACCAATAAAATGAGAGCTTTAGTATACGAGTCAGCCATTCTGTGTATCTACAAAATTCAGTTAACGTTATTGTGAGTAAATTAATTACAGAATTTATTTCTTTTGGGTTCAAATCTGAAAGCATGTAAGAATGCTTGTAATAGTACAGGTCCCGTGAAGAGAAAGTGCAGCATACCTCTACATCAGAGAGTTAAACTCTCTTAAATATCAGTAGTCTCTAAAAACCACAGACAACAAGCAGTTATAAAAAAAAGCTCTTTTCATCATTACTTATTTTTTTAAGTACTAGTTGTTGGTAAGCTATAAATACTACTCATGTCTAGACTATAATATGCCCATTTAAAATTGATATCTAAACTCCAAGCATTATTGTGCCTTGATATTTTGTTGGGCTGGAGCAAAAGCACAGCGGTTGGGCATTCGCCTTTCACGCAGCCAACCCGAGTTCGATTCCTCCACCCCTCTCGGAGAGCCTGGCAAGCTACCGAGAGTATTGAGCCCACGAGGCAGAGCCTGGCAAGCTACCCGTGCGTATTGGATATGTCAAAACAGTAACAATAAGTCTCTCAATGAGAGACGTTACTGGTGTCTGCTTGAACAAATCGATGAGCAATGGGATGACAGTGACAGTGACAGTGATATTTTGTTATACTTTGATTTTATTTATACCTTGATTTTATTTATTTATTTATTTATTTATTACTTTTTGGGTCACACCTGGCTATGCACAAGGGTTACTCCTGGATCATGCACTCAGAAATTACTCCTGGCAGTGCTCGGGGCACCATATGGGATGCTGGGAATCGAACCCAGGCCAGCCGCGTTCAAGGCAAACGCCCTACTTGCTGTGCTATCACTCTAGCCCCTATACCTTGATTTTAAATATTAGTAATGGTTGTAAGTTTTATGGTCCTTGAATTAAATATTCAATGAGTTCCACAAAACTATACAGAAAGGAATTCTTGGCGTATATCTGATTTTTCACCAACTATGCACTAGACCTACTACAAACCAAGGCCTGTTTTACATACCAGGCACAGAGCAGTGGCCAACTCAGTCAGCAGACCTTTCTTTCATGGAGGTCTGGTCTTTATATATATATATATATATATATATATATATATATATATATATACATATCTTGGTTTTGGGGCCACAACCAGGTGCTCCGGGCTTACTCTGACTCTGCACTCATGGATCACTCCTAGCAGGCTAGGGGGACCATATGGGATGCCAGGGATAGAACACAGGTCAGTCACATACAAATGCCCTACCCACTGTACTATCTCTCCAATCCCCACGGAGGTCTTTACTAATATCATCTGTATCTAAGTGCTCATCCAGTTAAGATGGGCCCTCGCTGGAGATACACAGGACTCAGGCTATCAGAATTTTTCCATAATACTCAAGATCAATAGAAACAGTAGCTAACTCCAAGTAGTTCATGTGTCAGACATGCTCAGAACACACTGAAGACTTTTGTATCAGGGAGCTCTGTAGAGCTGAGAGGTTAGAGTTCAGTTCCAAGAGGTAAATCCATGTGGTAGAGTTCAGTACCCAGCACGGGGGGAAAAAAGTAAATTCATAATTATATGTAGGAAAAATGGGATTAACAAACGTGTGGACTTCCGTTTGAAATGAGAGAAGTGGAAACAAAGAAGTTCATGACAGGCTACTGAAATTTTTTCTTGGAAATATGAAGCTAAGAATTCTATTTAGAAAATCAGAGAATGGCCCTGAAAGCACAGTGGTAAAGGCACTTGCCTTGCACATGGCCTACCCAGTCCAGTCCCTGGCTCTGCGTGTACTCTCATGAGCACACCACCAGTAATCCCTGAGCACACAGCCAGGAGTAAGTCCTCAGCACTGCCAGCACTGCAACCCCTCAAACCCCGCAAAAGGGGTCCACTTGTAATGAGAATCTTCAAATGAATGAAAATGATCATTTTTAAGAGACTTTAAGGATATCAAACATTTAAATGTCAATGGGAACAAAGGAGATCAAAGATAAAAGAATAAAGGAAGTGCTGAGGGTGTAGGTCAAAGCGGTAGAGTACATGCCTAGCATATGCAGGGCCTGGGTTCACCCTCTCAAAGTACCCTGGAAACAGAAAGGAAGGAAGGAAGGAAGGAAGGAAGGAAGGAAGGAAGGAAGGAAGGAAGGAAGGAAGGAAGGAAGGAAGGAAGGAAGGAAGGAAGGAAGGAAGGAAGGAAGGAAGGAAGGAAGGGAGGGAGGGAGGGAGGGAGGGAGGGAGGGAGGGAGGGAGGGAGGAAGAGAGGAAGGGAGGGAGGAAGGGAGGAAGGAAGGAAGGAAGGAAGGAAGGAAGGAAGGAAGGAAGGAAGGAAGGAAGGAAGGAAGGAAGGAAGGAAGGAAGGAAGGAAGGAAGGAAGGAAGGAAGGAAGGAACGGAGGGACAAGGTATCAAGGTATTGAGGGAGGGAGGGAGGGATAAGCTGTAACTCAGATGCATCCTGGAAGGGTGTGAGAGGTCTCCAAGTCAGTGCATATATCTCAGGGTTGAGGGGGAGGGGGAGGGATGTGAACCACACATAGCGGCGCTCAGAGTGATGCTCCTGGCACTCTGCTCAAGGGATCATTCCTGGTAGTGCTCAGGGAGCCATACTGGATAACAGGAATTGAGCCAGGATTGGCATTGTGCAAGGCAAGTGACTTATGCCCCTGTGCTTTCTCTCTAGTCCCGGTGTGTGCTCTTTGGGGTTTAACTTCTCTTGCTTAACATACATGGGACTCACGCATGTCACTGTAATTTGTGGCTCTTCCTTTTCATTGCTGAGTCATATTTCCTTGTATGAATACACACTATTTTATCTAGTCATTCTCCTACTGGACCCTGATATCATTCCCAGGCTTAGGCTCTAGTAAATAAAGCTACTACAAACTTTCTTCTGAGATCAAATCCCATCAGGGAAGCCGAAGAAGAGCACAGTGGGTAAGTTGCTGTCTTGCACAGCTGTACCTGGGTTGATCCCCCTGGAACTCTTGACCCCATACAGTCCCCTGAGTCCACTAGGAGTGATCCCTGAGCACAGAGCCAAGAATAAACCCTGAATACTGCCGGGTATGTCCCCCCAAAACAACAACAACAACAACAACAATAATAACAACTTTAAAAAACTCACCCAGGGGGTCGTATATTTCAGGGCGGTATCACGAAGAGTCTCACCTAGGTCTTTGAACTCATGTCCTTCACGCTCTCAGATGACTTCCTCAAAGAGGAAATGCTGGATAACTAGGTGTGTCCCTGTGTTATGGGGCTAGATCTTGGCACTTCTTTCCAATATGCCTTTTTGGGATCTCTTTCTCTCTTCCAGTCTCTCTCTCCCGCCCCCGCTCTCAGGTCTGTGTCCTGACTCATAGTTCTCTCTCCACAGGACAGGACACTCCTCCCGGAGTGGACCCGACAGACTGCCAGATCTTCACCCTCACTCCTCCGCCCGTCACAAGGCACCCAGTGACAAGGTTCCCGCCCATTATCAGGACACCCAAGTGTCCCATCCATTTTTTTCCACCGCAAAGGCCCAGAGTCCACGTTCCATTTCCCTTTCCAAACAGACCTTTTGTGCCTCCCAGGTGCAACCACCGTGTTCACTTCCAGCCAGTTTGGAGACCACAGAATCGCCTTCCTCCTCGTTATAACTATTTCCCCATAAGGCAGCTCCAGAAAGGAAGCTCCTCTGAGGAGAGCAGGGAGAAAAGAGAAGCCCCTCGCAAGCTGAAGCAGAAGAAACGAATGCTTCAGAAAAGGCTAAAATGAAGACCTTTGTTTTCTATGCTCAAACTAAAACTACTGGATTTGAAGATTAAGAATATTTTGTTTGGGGGCGGGAGCAATAGTACAGCAGACAAGACCTTGCATGTGGCCAACCTGGGTTGCATCCTCTGTATCCCAAATGGTCCTCTGAGCACGCCAGGAGTAATTCCTGAGTGCAGAGCTAGGAGTAACCCCTGAGCATTAGCGGGTGTGACCCAAAAAGCTGAAAAAAAATGTTTTTGTTTGTTGGGGGAGGTACCCAGGATTTATTCTTGACTTTCTTCTCAGGGATCACTCTTTACAAGCTCAGGGACCCATGATTGAACTGGGGTGAGCCACCAAGGCAAGTGGACAGTGGACAAGTGTCTTAACCTCGGTACTATCTCTCTGATCCTTTGACGAGAAACTGTTTTCCTTGTCAACAGTAAAGATATTGGTTTATTGGAGATTCATGATTGCAAAATAGGAGCAATGACTGCATTGTTATTGTTCATAGCTTTTTATAATCAAAGAGATGGTGTTGAGAATAAAATCCTACGCCTGCTGGTTCCAGTTATTCCTGTCCATACTGAGATGCCGGATGGACCCAGTCCCTAATCTAAAGTGAAGAGCTTTTCAATAAACTGACATCATTATAAGCCCAATGAAAACAGCGTGACGCCTTTTTGTAGTCTTCGGACAACATACATAGCACAGCACACTCACAATAAAAGCTTTAGGAGAAGTTCTACAATTTGCAAAGGCAAAGTTACAGGAATTTGGATTATACATGGCACTTCATTTTGTTTTGTTTGCAGGGGCCCCAATCCACAGTGAGGCCTCCTCTCTTGCCTCAGTGCTTGGAGGGTTTGTCCAGCACTGTCCAGGGACCACCCTGAGCTCGTACCCAACCTGGGTCCTGCATGCAAAGCCAGCACTCCAACCATTGCCCCAGTACCCTGTACCCTAATACATGAAACAATATCGTAAATACCCAAATTGGTTTTTTTTATTTTTGCTTTGGGGCCATACTCTGCTATGCTCAGTGCTTCCACCTGACTCTGTACTCAGGGGTCACTGCTGGCAGGGCTCAGGGGTCCGTATGGGATGGTGGGGATCAAATCCTGGTCAGCTGTGCAAGACAAGCCTCCTACCCCGTGTATTATCACTGCAGCCACAAAACTTTTTTTTTTGTTTTTTGCTTTTTGGGTCACACCTGGCAATGCACAGGGGTTACTCCTGGCTCTGCACTCAGGAATTACTCCTGGTGGTGCTCAGGGGACCATTTGGGATGCTGGGAATCGAACCTGGGTTGACCGCGTGCAAGGCAAACGCCCTACCCGCTGTGCTATAGATCCAGCCCCAAAACATTTTTTTTTAATTGTGATCTTTCAATTGACATTGTTATTGTTGTTATTGGGGCTTCCCCAGCAGGGCTGGGGGTCACCAGGACGCCACCCCGGGGGGCTTCAGAGGCTAAAATACTCCAGCCTCTTGAGCTATCTCCCCAGTTGTTATAAATTTACTTTAATGTGAACTTTTTAAGCAACCAATGTAAATTAAAATCCCTGTTTCTTTGTTGTTATCGAGTCAATATTAGCATAAATGATACACTCCCTCTAAAACTGTCCATATGGGTCCAAGCTCAAGTCTGATGAAAAGGTTACACGGACGTTTTATAACCCCAGTACTACAAGACATAATTCACGGGAAGATCTGAGCCTTGGCAGAGGCTGCAGTGCAAGTAACAAATCCCACACATTGGCCTTCGCTGGTTATTTCTTTGGCAGCTTCTTCAAACACTGCTTGTGTCGATGCCACTCATTGTGCCTGTAACATCACCTTCGGGTTTGCATTTGTGGTCATGACTTCCATTTGTTTACCCCAAGGACTGCATGCAAAAGTTGCTGCTGATGTTTCTGCAAGGTAACAGAAAAACAGTTGGAACTATTGCCTGGAAGAAAGAAAGCAAAAATCCTTGTGCTGTGCTTCTATACTATATTGAAAGATAAAAACGATTTCCTTTCCTTCCTTTCTAGCAAAGCTCATTAAGAGATTGGATATAGGCTTCAAAATCACAGGCATCAATAAAAATTGTATTTGGAATCCTCCTTAAGAAACTCTGTTTTGGGGCTGGAGTGATAGCACAGCGGGTAGGGCATTTGCCTTGCACGCAGTTGACAGGGGTTCGATTCCCAGCATCCCATATGGTCCCCTGAGCACCACCAGGAGTAATTCCTAAGTGCAGAGCCAGGAGTAACCCCTGTGCATCGCTGGGTGTGACCCAAAAATAAAAAAAAAGAAACTCTGTTTTGGGGAGCTGGAGTGAGTGTACAGCGGGTAGGGCATTTGCCTTGCACACAGCCGACCCAGGTTTGATCACCCATATAGTCTCCCAGGAGCACAGCCGGGATTAATTCCTGTGCATCGCTGGGTGTGACCCAGGAAACTAAAGAACAAACAATAAAAACCTGTTTTTGTAATATAAGCTTACTTTCTTTTGGCTTTCTTTGAGGAGAAGTGGGGATAAAAAGGAAAGCGCCAGCGTCGGCGCATTTGAAGACTGAGAAAGGTTGATGATGGAGTCCCGCTTGCAATGCCGGGCCTGATCCCATAAGGCATGCACACTGCTCACCCTCGGCGCCTCTGCCTCCCATAATCAACTGAGCTTGGACGGGGCTTTCTCTCCCCCAAACATAAGAACTTTCTCAATTCCGAACTTCTGGGAAACCTCGTCTCTGGAGGTCTTGCTTCGTGATAGGGAAAACAGAGGAGCTAAAGGTGAACAACTTAAAGCGTTAGTCACGGCATCATTATAAACAGCGGGCTGCAGCTAGTGTGTCATCCTGGGGGCCTTTTCCGCAACAACCTTTTTTTGTTTTGTCTTGTTTTGGTTTTTGTTTGGGGGCTACACCTGGTGATGCTCAGGGTTTACTCCTGAACCTGCACTCAGGTAATACTCCTGGCAGTGCAGAGGAAACTGTAAGGGATAGAACCCGGGTCTGCTGCATTCCCCTACCCACCCCTCCAGCCCCAGCTGACACATTGTGTTTGCTTGGGGTCCACACCAGCGAGTGGTCCAGGTGGTGTTTGGGCATCACATGCTATGGGAGTTGAACCCAGATTTCCTGCATGTAAGGACACACTGCAGACCTTTCAACTATCCTTCAGGTCCCACAAGTGACACATTTTTTAAAATGTGAACCTGTTGGGGACTGCTCAGGACCCTGAACAAAAGAGGACCCCGAAATCTTTACCCTGGACAAACCGGAAAATTCCATTACCAGCTTTGCATAACCTGAGGCACAGGTGCCCTTGTGACAAAGGAAATAGCTAAACTCAAGAAGTAAAAGTAGCCCAGGGCAGTTAACTAAGAGACCCCAAAAAGCCCGTAGAGTGCCTTCCTCTACACTAAAAGCCTTGTGCATTCCTCCTGACAGATGCTCCTGCCAGATAAACCCTTGTCTTCCCCTCCCCACTATTTCTCAACCTACTCTTGGAGAATGTTGTAAGCCCACCAAAGTACGCCCCAAACCTTTCCTTATTTGGTCTGAGAAGACACTTCCCTGATGATTGACAACTCATGTACCAACCCCCTGCTAAGAAAAGTATAAAACCAGCATGGCTGTTAAAAAAGTTGCCCTTGATTGGCATGTGTCGCCTTGGGCCCCCTGTTTACTAACCTCACTAGTCTTATTTCAGATCGGGACCGCTCACAGAATCCACCCAATTAGGAGCGCTTTCCACTGCTGTCTCTCCACGGGCCGGAGAGATCTCCGGGGGAACGCGCATAAACCAAGTGTTAAAAAATGGAATTATATCAAAGCTAATTTTTCTGAATTAGATAACTGTAAGAGAATACCCTGTTCTTAGGAAATACTGCAAATAGTTGTATTAAAGGAGTATGACCTCTTAGAGCAAATATCAAACTCTTTAGGAGTTAAACCAAAGAGAGAGAGAAAGAGAGAGGAAGAAAGAGAGAAAGAGAGAGAGAGAGTGGCGGCAGATGTGGGCAGAAGGAAGGAGAGTGGAATAAAGCAAAAATAGCAAAAAAAATTAGAATGAATGTGATCTGGGAGTTCTTTGTAATCTGCCATAGTTTGCAATTACTTCAAAATGACAGGGAAAAGACACTGTAAAATTCAATTTAAAAGCACACAGGCCTTAGTGGCAGGGCGGGTCACCAGCCTGGATTTAGCTGTGGGTGAAAGTGACCAGTTTGGGACTTCAAGGGAATTTCTGCAACTGCTGGCAGAAATTCCTCTGGACTTAGTTACTAAAATACTAAAATACAGAAATCCAAAATCTCGCGGCCACTATTGTGGCCACACGACCTCATATCTCTTCATTCTCAGCAATGGAAAACAAATGATCAAATGCTCCTTTCCAGCAGGTCCGACTCTGGGGGTGGGGGGGCAAACTCCAAACAATAATAGTGAGTTTTTTGTTTGAATTTAATCAAAATAAAGAGAAAGTAAAGTGAAATTTATCAGCTACACAGGCTGGGTGAGGGGCTGGGGAGGTGGGGGGGTGGGGGGAGGTTTACTGTGGTTCTTGGTGGTGGAATATGTGCACTGGTGAAGGGATGGGTGTTCTGAGCATTGTGTAACTGAGACTTGAGCCTGAAAGCTTTGTAACTTTCCACTTGGTGATTCAATAAAAAAAATAAGAAAGATTAAAAACAAAACAAAAAAACAAAACAATCTTTGGATCCTGGCGCCAGTGATGGAAGTTTCCCCCGTAGCCCCAAGAGGCGGCACTGTGCCAGCTGCTCCAAGCCTGGCTGCTCCACCTGTCCCCAGACGGAGCCTCCCCTCCAAGGGCTGGTCTCTGCCCAGCTTTGCTTGGGAGGCAGAGGGGAGGGCAGGGAAGAAGCGGGGAAGGCTCAGGGTGTGAAACAGGTGCCGGAAAAGAGCCCCTAGAATCTCCCCGGCTCACGACTGCAGGGGACCCTTGAACTTGCCCGTCCTAGCAGCCGTAGAAAGTGCTCAGCACAAAAGGGTGCCGTATGCTGGTTTAAAAGAGTCATTTCACATCCTTCAGATCATTGGCCAGGAATGGGATGGAGGAGCACGTGGCATTCCACTTTACGTTTTTAAGGAATCCGCATAGCTTTTCCCAGAGAGGCTGCAGCACTTTCCCACCAATATAGAAGATTCCTCCCCACCCCCCACCCCACCTGTGCGCAGGCTGACCCTCCTCAGTCTTTTTGAGACAGGGCGTTCTCAACAGTGGGAGATATTATCTCACTGTGGTTATTGTGGGTAGGGCTTGCATTTCTACCTGAGATAATTTTGCTTCTTTCATTTCTTCTTTTAAAACTTCCTTTGCTTTTTTTTTCCTCAGTGTACTTAGCTAAGCGCTTGCCATTTTTGTCTTTCAAAGAGCTAGCTCTTGGCTTCACTGTTCTTTGTCCTGTGTTTTTAGTTTCAAGACTGCTTGTTTGAGACATTCTTCCTTACTTATGTGAGCCTCTGTTTCTTTGAACTTTCCTCTAACTGCTGCTTCTGCGTCATCCCATAATTGATGGCCTACTTATCTTTTTCATTCACCTCCAGATAACTTTTAATTTTTTCTGTGATTTCTTCATTTAGCCAATGAAACATGTTTAATCTCCACGTTTGAGCTTTTTCTTTTTGTGGTTTAGTTATAATGTAGTGCATCCTCTCAGCTTATTGTCTCATTTGGGGGGTGATTACTAATATTTGGGGATTAATTTCTACCATTTAACTTTTGTTTTCCAGTTCTTTTATGTTTTTGGCGTTTCTTTTGCTTATGAAAAGAGCATTTGCACCTTGTAGGGTTTAAGTGTTACTCCTGGCAGTGCTTAGATTCTAATTTTGTGATTACAGTAGGACTAAATAAGATGTTCTATTTTTGAGAAAGACTATTGTTCTGGTGTAGGCTTGAGATTTTTATTGTTGCATGTTTTTGTTTCATTTGGGGGCCATACCCAGAAGTGCTCAGGATTTACTCTGGCACGGCTCAGAAAACTTTACTGAATCAGGTCGGTCCTATGCAAGGCAAGCACCTTACCCACTGTACTATTTATTCTTGAATTCTGACTTGATGTTTTAAAATTAAGAGTCTGTCTTATTCCTCCTCTTCAATGTTTAGTTGTTGTCTTTTTAAATTCTTATTTATATTTTTAATTCTGTATTACTTATTATTTTGTTCAAGGTTTTGTAGTTTTTGTTTTTTCTTTTCCTGTTAAAGAAATTCATTCAACAAAATCTGGTGGTGGTGAACTTCCCTAGTTTTGAATATCTGGGAAACTTTATTTATATTTGATGTTGCTTGGTATATTTTTATGGGCAGAATGTTATTGGATGGATGTTTTTATCCTTGAGAATTATTATGTCATACCACTCTCCCCTAGACTGTAATTTCTCCTCAGAAATTTGGTGATAATCTTATTTAGAGGCCTATTACATGTTTTTTCCTAGCAGTATCGAACTATTTTTCCTTATATTGGCCTTTAGTAATTTGATGTCTTGGTGTTTTGGCATTTAGAATTTTTCATCAAAATGCCATAATTTACAAAGTTGTTCTTAAATATAGTTGTCTTAAGACTACAGTGTTCCAACACTAAACCCACCTCTAATGTGACCTTCCCTCCACCAATGTCCCCAGTTTCTCTCCCACCTCCCAGCCTGTCCTCTTGGCAGACACAAATGAATTTACTTCATATTTCTTGCTCCAACAAAACTTAAAGCAATGGAAAATTGAATTAGCACAAAATAAGTTGATAAAGGTCAAATTGTGGTGACTGGTTACTATACAGCATTTGGATGGCCTATCAACTTCCTGCACTTCTCTGATTAAATGGTTAGGTTTTTTCTTTACGTTTGGGGAGTTTGTGGTCATTATATCTTTGAATAAACCCACTTTAAAAAATAAATTTATTTGTTGGATCACCGTGAAAACGGTTACAAAGCTTTTGGGTTTAAGTCTCAGTCATACAATGATAAAACACCCGTCCTTCACCAGTGCACATTTTCTACCACCAAAAACCCCAGTATACCCCAGTATAGCCTCCCCCCACCCATGTAGCAAATGATTTCCACATTACTCTCTCTCTACTTTGATTACATTCAATATTTCTACACCAGCCTCACAATTATTATTTGGTATTTTCTTCCAACACTCAGACCTACCGAAAAGGCAACATTAGACAATTTGTTTTCTATTGCTGATTACGAATAGCATATGATTTCAGGAATTCTGAAATTTTAATAATTGAATATGGAGGGATTTCTTCCAAAAGCCGCTGGGTTCCAAGTTTCACTTGTGTGTCTCTGGGTTCATGGCCATTAAGCAGCTTGATCAGTAGCCGGAGGGACTGTTTGTAGGCAAAGACTCGGGGTCTCATTGGGGTGGGAGAAAACAAAATAAACCCACTTCTATAGGAGATGATTTTGTATGCCAAAATAGAGTAAGAAATATTTAAATAAAACTGGGGTGGGGGGCTGGAACGATAGTACAGCGGGTAGGGCGTTTGCCTTGCACGCGGTCGACCTGGGTTCGATTCCCAGCATTCCATATGGTCCTCCGAGCACTGCCAGGAGTAATTCCTGAGTACAGAGCCAGGAGAAGCCCCTGTACATCGCCGGTGTGACCCAGAGGAAAAAGAAAACAAAAAACAAAAAACTGGGTGGGGGGGGCACCTTGCGGGGAGAACTCTGAAAACAAGGGGAAAGACATTTTGTGGATGGTTTTGTTGTTGTTATTGTTGTTGGCTTGGTTTTGAGGCCATAGCCAGTGGTATTCAGGGCTTACTCCAAGGGTCACTAACTTATGGATTCAGGGTCACTCCTGCTATGCTCAGAGGGCCATAAATGATGCTGGAATTTAAGCCCTTCTCATATTTACAGCCTCATGTAAAGCAGGTGCTTCAACCTCTGTACTATCTCTCTAGCTGTGATTTGTTTTGTTTCAAGAAAATTTCTGGGTGTACACTAGTAAAGGAAGGGGTGTTGGAACATTATATAACTGAAACCCAATCATGAACAGCCTTGTAACTGTGTGTCTCACTGTGGTTCAATTTTTTAAAAAAAATTTAAAATAGAAAAGAAAATTTCTGTAGTTGAAGAGATAGTAGGGCAGGTAGGGCATTTTCCTTACACTTGAGTTTGATTCTGGCACCCCAAATGATACCATGAGAATCACCAGAAGAAATACTTGAGCATCTCCTGGTGTGGCCCAACCGACCCCATAAAGAAATTGAAGTTAAAGAAAATTTCTTAGGATACAATAATATATTCAATAACATATTCACTAACATTCAGAAGCAAATGATCTAATCATTCCTAGGTATTTATTCAAATGATATGAAAACTCTGATTAAAAAATATTTTCATTGATATATTCATAGCAGCTTTATTTATAACAGCTAAATTTCAAGTTACTTAAAATTCAAGTCAGGATTTGTGGTTAAGAGACTTCTCAGAAGAGCATGTTAAGAAACAGGTAAGCTGCCCCTTAATTACATTTTCAAGTTATTTCATGTCTTAATCAAAATAAAAAGAATAAAATTAGAAAGCAATATGAGAACATAATGTTCTATCCACATGAAGTGTCAAGGGTCTCTTATTAACATAAAAACATGGAGAGAAAATCCATTCAATCTGTCTCTTCACTGCTCTGATGCCTTTGGAGAATTGGGCTCAGTGTTTCGAATTTCCTGCTAGTTAGGATACACAGAGAAGCATTTAGTCAAATCATGTTTAAGTTTAGTCTCTTACTGTCTTTTCATATCAGAGTGCAGCAAAGGTTTAAGAATCAATAATGAGAGGGCAACTGAGTAGGACCAGAGAAACGGCTTGGTGGTGAAGTGCTTGCCTTACATGTGTGAGGGCCTCCTGGTTCAATCCCTAGCACAGGAAGGGAGGGAGAGAGGGAGGGAGGGAGGAAGGAAGGAAAGAAGGAAGGAAGGAAGGAAGGAAGGAAGGAAGGAAGGAAGGAAGGAAGGAAGGAAGGAAGGAAGGAAGGAAGGAAGGAAGGAAGGAAGGAAGGAAGGAAGGAAGGAAGGAAGGGAGGGAGGGAGGAAGGAAGGAAGGAAGGAAGGGAGGGAGGGAGGGAGGGAGAGGGAGGGAGGGAGGGAGGGAGGGAGGGAGGGAGGGAGGGAGGAAAGAAAGAAAGGAGGGAGGGAGGGAGGAAGGAAAGAAGGAAGGAAGAGGGGAGAGGGGATTGGAGATTGTGCTTATTTTAAGTGAAATAAACTGAGGAAGTGAAAAACCAGTACTCTGATTGCACCCATATCTGGAATTTAAATAACCAAAGTAAACGATACCCTGCCCTGACTAATTCCTAGACTTTGTGAAAACTATGGAAAACTGTCAGAGGGAACAGGGAGAGGAATGGATGGAGGTGCCTTTTTGGTGTTGGGATGACACTAAATGTTTGATAATGGGTGCAATAAATTTTATATGGATACATATATATAAATGAATACCCTGAAATAGTATTGTTAAACCAATAATAAAATTTAAAAATGCAAGAGCACAAAGAAAATGTTCTCACAGCAATAGGAAGTCAGCAAGGGATTTTCAATCAAGAGAACAACATTCTTTTTTTTCAATTTTATTGATTCACCGTGAGATATAGTTAGAAGCTTTCATATTTGAGTTACAGTCACACAATGATCAAACACCCATCCCCACATCAGTGCACATTCCCCACCACCACCAATGTCCCTGGTACACCCCCCTTTCCCACCCTCCCCCTGCCTCCATGGCAGACAATATTCCTCATACTCTCTCTCTACTTTTGGACATTATGGTTTGTAATGCAGATACTGAGAGGTCATCATGTTTGGTCCTTTATCTACTTTCGGCACACATCTCCCATCCCTACCAATTCCTCCAACCATCCTTTTCTTAATGATCTTTTCTCTATTCCAGCTGTTCTCTCCCCAGCCACTCATGAGGCAGGCTTCCAACTATGGAGCAATCTCCTGACCCTTCTATCTACTGTCCTTGGGTGTCGGTCTTGTGTTATTTTGTACTCCACAAATGAGTGCAGTCCTTCTGTATCTGTCCCTCTCTTTCTGACTCATTTCACATAGCATGATACTCTCCATGTCTATCCACTTATAAGCAAATTTCATGACTTCATCTCTCCTACCAGCTGCATAGTATTCCATTGTGTAGATGTACAAAAGTTTCTTTAACTAGTCATCTGTTCTTGGACACTTGGGTTGTTTCCACATTTTGGCTACTGTGAACAGTGCTGAACACATAGGTACAGATGTCATTTCCACTGTGCTTTTTTGCACCCTCGGGATATATTTCCAGAAGTGGTATTACGGGGCCAGGTGGAAACTCAATTTCTAGTTTTTGAAGGACTGTCCATACTGTTTTGCAAAAAGGCTGGACCAGTCAGCATTCCCACTAACGGTGAAAGAGCGTCCCGTTTTCCCCACATCCACGCCAGCACTGGTTGCTTTTGTTCTTTTGAATGTGTGCCCGTCTCTGTGGAGTGAGATGATTTCTCATTGTTGTTTTGATTTGCATCTCCCTGATGATTAGCAATGTGGAGCATTTTTTCATGTGCCTTTTTGGCCATTTGCATTTCTTTTTTGAGGAAGCTTCTGAGAACAATATTCTAAATCTGATTCTGTCAATCTTTTTTCTCATTAGATATTATGGCACTGTTACTCACTTTATTACTCTTGCTGAGTTTCAAGGTATACCATGTTCCAGCACCAATCCCACCACCAGTATCACCTTTCCTCCACCAGCGTCACCAGGTTCCCTCCCACACCCTGGCCTGCATCTTTGACAGGTGCATTTTAAAGTTTGATTGTTGGGGGCTGGAGCAATAGCACAGCGGGTAGGGCATTTGCCTTGCATGCGGCCGACCTGGGTTCGATTCCCAGCATCCCATATGGTCCCCTGAGCACTGCCAGGAGTAGTTCCTGAGTGCAAAGCCAGGAGTGACCCCTGTGCATCACCAGGTGTGACCCAAAAAGCAAAAAAATTAAAATTAAAATTAAAAAATAAAATTTGATTGTTGTACTTTGGATTTCATACTTACAATATTGTTGGCTCTTAAGTTTAGATATACACACACATTTACCTGTCACAACTTTAATCAGGCCATCTCTACAAGCTGTGCTGTTTTAAACAAGGCTACTTGGCTTGAATCACTGACCTTAAATCCTATATCCAAATTTTCAAAAAGATTAACAGATTATTTAAAACGCATTTGTTAAATATATGCTGTAGAGTGTTGTATATGTTTTTATAGTCTCTTAATTAGAGGGAAATAAGAAGTTGTGGCTGATGCAGGAGTGCCCAACTCTGAGCACTGCCAGACACACACCCTCACACCTGCCCCCCAAAAGAACCAGTTGTGGAATTCAGTAAGACACAGTAATATTTATTAATTCAAAAATACATACACACAGCAAGCTCATTTCCCTTGACCAGCACAAACATATATTTTCTATCAGTACATGATTTTATCATACCCTTGTAAAGTGAAGCACAATGAATTATTTTGGTTCTGTACCTTAGTCCCAGTTTGCAAAAACACTCCCAACTGTTCTTTGAGTACTTCTGTCAGGGTTTTAAGCAAGTAGAATCTTTAAGTCTTTTTTGGTTTTGTTTTGGAGCCACATCCAGCCATACTTAGGGCTTATTCCCGACTCTGCACTCAGGAATCACTCCTGGAAGGCCCTGGAGGACCATATGGGATGCTGGCGATTGAACCTGGGTTGGCCGCGTGCAAGGCAAGCGCCCTACCCACTGTCTTCTCTCTCCAGCCTGGATCCTCAATCTTAACTTAGATTCATAATAAATAATTCCTAGTTCCTTGATTCTAAGGTTCGTAAAACACGTTCGAAAGAAAAGATGCACAAAGCAAACCTGGAAATGGAAGGCAACTGATCTAAGATGCTGGGACGCTGAGGTGCTGTTTTCATACTGATCTTTAAAGTAACCTTGGGGGCAGAGAGATTGCACAGCAGGTGGAGAATGTGCCTTGCATGGGGCTGTGCCGGGTTCTGTCCCTGGAGCCCCGTATGGTCCCCCGAGTCCACCAGGAGTGACCCCTGAGCACAGAACAAGGATTAACCCTGAGCACCACGTGGTGTGGCTCAAATATAAAAGCAAAAACAAAAACCCATTGAAATCAGAGCCACTTGGCTTTTTAAGTCTTGTCTGCTTTCTGTTCTAGAGAGTTGGCAACATTTTTCAAAATAAAAATAATATTTTAATTGAATCTTACAAATGCCTACACATTAATTTTGATCATTTTAACCATAACAATCTAATCTGGTCAAAGGTTAAAGGAAGAATGTCAAAATTAGACCAAATTTTCATTGACCTGCCATAAATTTATACATTTATATACCTTATTTTTGACTCTTTCTGAACATCCTACTCTTTTGAAGCCAAGTTTTCTAAGGGCAGAATTTCAATATAAAGCTTCTGAGAGTTAAAAAAAAAGTGTTAAATTCTTGTGCTAAACTCTAGCCAATAACTTTTGAAATACACAATACACTACTAATAGGTCTGGTTAAAATTTTTTAAAAAAGACAAAAAAACCAAACATGCAATTTTTTTCCCTTACCGTAATAATCACTATCTAAATGATAAATGCAGAACATGACTAGAAACCCAGAAACCAAAAACTTGGAGCTAAATGATTTTAACTCTCCCATCTCAAAGTTATAGATTAAAAACTGGACTAGGAAAGATATGTGGAGTGTAGGTAAATTACATGGAGCGTGGGTAAATAATTCTGTACCTTAGTAAAAAGTTTTTGGGAAGCACTAGGTGTTTAAAGAAACTAGGAGACAGGAACACCCCTGAGTTCTAAAACAAACCTCAGTGGACAGGATTAATGTTCAAAACAGGAACTCTTCTTAGCTGGGGAGTTTGATCCAAATGGGCCCAGGAGAGTTATTAGTTCCAGTCATGGTAACCCTGTGTGCCATCTCTTAATTTTTATATATACCTTGTCCCTCTCAATTAGAAGCATAGTACCAACTCCACGACATTTAAAAAATTTTTTTAATTTACCACTATAGTTCATACAAAAACAGCAGCACCAGAATCTAAAAACACAAAGAACTATCCAGTGACAGAGTTGTATAAAATCATTAGAAATAAAAGCTTCCTCTTCCAAATATCTTTTTTGGAAATTGTAGCATGTTTCTTATAAGAGACCAGTTTTCAGTAAAACACTGATCATAGTGTAACAATAATCACAGGGAACAAAGATATACAGCTATCCACAGAAAGTAGATACATTGACTCCCAAGGTTAGAAACAAGGAAAACCCACATGTTAAAATGTGCTTTTACAGTTAAGTTAGAATAAAAAAAACATTTTCTTTTACTGATCCTAGGGTTGTTTTTGTTTTCATTTTCTCCAGCTGATTCTACCATTTATTACCTACCTCCACTAAGCGCACTTTACACAAACACAGACATTTATACCAACGCCGAGTTCAGTTCAATGCACGAACACTCCCCCCACTACATTTCTCCCTACCTTTTTACTTTTACTCACATGTAATTTGAGAGTTTTAAATATACAATCAACTAATAGTAAATACACACTCATGTAACAAGAGCCACCGTAATTTTGCTGGATATATCTTGAAATAGCTTCAGGGGTCTCCAGACACTTGCTCGGTGTTCCTCTGAAACGTCTGGAGTCTTTAATTGGCCCTCTTTGGCAAGGACTTTCTCAGAAAACCGAGGCAGTTCAAAAGCAAACCATGAAGCTTGTAAATCTCTTCTTCTGCGATGTCAGCGTTCCGTTGCCAGAGGATATTAGCACAAGTGCCAGAGCAGCATCTAAAAAGCACAGAGACGAGTGAGCAAAGATTCTACCTAAGGTATTTTTAGAAATAAATTCTCTTGGGGCTGGAGCGATAGCATAGCGGGTAGGGCGTTTGCCTTGCATGTGGCCGACCCGGGTTCGAATCCCAGCATCCCATATGGTCCCCTGAGCACCGCCAGGAGTAATTCCTGAGTGCAAAGCCAGGAGTAACCCCTGTGCATCGCTGGGGTGTGACCCCAAAAGCAAAATTTAAAAAAAAAGGAAAGAAATTCTCTTTCAGCGCTTTGTCAGTGTTGTGTGTGCAATAGTCGCCCGTCATCTGTGAGAGGCATGTTCCAGGGTTCAAGGGGCTGAGGGAACCACAGAGAATGACCCCCCTTATGGGCTCTCTAGTGTTCTTATAGGGACATACCTGAATGGAAGTTCCATTTCTAAACTGGGCGCAGTAGGAAATTAACTATAGTCATAACGTTAGAACAATGATAGCAATTCATAATAAAAGCTCTAGGAAATATCTCTCAAACAATTTGGGGGCAGTGCTCAGAGTTAACTCCTGGCTCTGCACTCAGGAGTGACTCCTGGCAGGTTCACGGAACCATATGGGGTGCCAGGGATGGAACCTGGGTTGGCTGTATGCAAGTCAAGAGTCCTACCCACGGTACTATTGCTCCAATCCCTCGCAAACAATTTTTTAATTGTGACTAGGACCATGCCCAAAGGTTCTTGGGGGACCAATAGAGTCACATCCAGCTATACTTAAGGGTCATGAAGTACTTGGGGTCAACTCCAGGGCCTTGTATATGCAAGGCATGTGGTCTATTATTGGAGTCACATCCCTGGTTCTTCTGAAAAAAATCTGTGGTAAATACTGCAACTACAGCTGGTAATTAAAACTATAGGACAAAAATCTCGGACAAGGGTAAATTAACATATTGATTGATATTTTTGGGTAAATGAGATGTAAAAAACCTTAGTTTACAAGTATAAGCACTGTAGCACTGTCATCCCGTTGTTCATTGATTTGCTCAAGCAGGCACGAGTAACGTCTCCATTGTGAGACTTGTTTTTACTGTTTTTGGCATACCGAATATGCCAGGCTTTGCCGTGAGGGTGGGATACTCTCGGTAGCTTGCTGGGCTCTCCGACAGGGTCGGAGGAATCGAACCAGGTCGGCCTCATGCAAGGCAAACACCCTATCTGCTGTGCTATTACTCCAGTCTGGAGTGATAGTTTACAAGTATAGAAAACAAAATTTAAATTTTAGGATAATTAGGAACCAAATTTATTATGTATAACATACCAGCTCCTTTTATGTGAATAATTGCAATGTTTGACAAAACTGATTCAAGTTTTGTGGAACCTGTAGTTTAGATAGTTGTGTAAATTACTTACTCACAACTCATATCAAGAAACTCAAGTAAATAAATGACAAAGACTTCTCCCAAAATCTTGGAAGGGGTCTGTGCAAATGAGGGAATAACACTTACATTTTGGGGGCCTTGCCTCACTACAGCAATAGTACAGCAGGTAGGGCACTTGCCTTGCATGCAACCAACCTGGATTCACTCCCTGGTACCCTGTGTGGCACCACATATGGCCTCCTGAGCCCTGTTAGAAGTGAACCTGGAGGGCAAAGCCAAGATTAACTCCTGAGCACCACCAGGTGGGGCCAAATATAAACAAAACCAAAAAACTTCCATTTTGTTTACTGCATAGTAAATTCAAATCTGATGCAGGTTCTAAACTAAGCAATAATGATAATGTGACATTTTATTATCACCACATTTTACAGAATTAATGAGAAGTAGACTTGAATGGCTTCACTAAGGTCACATGGCAAAGTATTACTAATAAAACATGCACCGTATCTTTTTGTTTTCATCACTGTCACTGTCATCCCATT
This sequence comes from Sorex araneus, assembly GCF_027595985.1. Lineage (NCBI taxonomy): Eukaryota > Metazoa > Chordata > Mammalia > Eulipotyphla > Soricidae > Sorex > Sorex araneus. The sequence goes on from NC_073306.1 coordinate 198,683,968, forward strand.
GCTCATCGATTCGCTCGAGCGGGCACCAGTAACATCTCCATTGTGAGACTTGTTGTTACTGTTTTTGGCATATCCAATATGCACGGGTAGCTTGCCAGGCTCTCCAAGAGGGGCAGAGGAATCGAACACGGGTCGGCCGCATGAAAGGCGAACGCCCAACCGCTGTGCTCCAGCCCAAAAGAAAAAGGGGGGGCCACATATTGTCCTAAATTCACATTTCCCTGTTCAATATAATATGAGATTAATTTAAGAGTAAGAAAGGGCTAGAGCTATAGTACGGCGGGTAGGGCCTTATTATATAGGGCCTTGCACAAGGCCAACCCGGGTTTGATTCCCAGTATCCAGCACCGCCAGGAGTAATTCCTGAGTGCAGAGCCAGGAGTAACCCTTGTGCGTTGCTGGATGTGACCCAAAAAGTAAACAAAACAAAACAAAACAAACAAACAAAAAAGAGTAAGGAAAATTTACTCTATAGAAAGCAATTTCATCCCAGAGAAAAAAAACTGTTTTTTTTTAAGTAGCAAACTTGGGGGCTCAAGAGACACTGTAGTGGGAAGGGCACTTGCCTTGCACGCGTCCCACCCTGTTTTGATCCCAGCATTCATATGGTCCCTTGAGCACCACAAGGAGTAATTATTGAGTGCAGAATCAGGAATAAGCCCTGAGCATTGTGGGTGTGGCACCAAAACCTAAAAGTAATCTTAAAAAATAAAATAAAAATAAAGTGGCACTACTTGAGTCCCTCAGGAGTTCTCATGGGACCTGTTGATTGGAGAATGTTTAGACTAAGAAATTTGGTCTTTATCAGGCTAGATAATATTTTGCATGTAAAGATTCACAGCTTTAAGTGTAACAAATCCCACCTACCTGGTTTAGAACCAAACTGATTCAGTGCTGGTGTTCCACCCGAGGTAAATCAGCCTCTGGATTATCTGATAGAGGAGATCTTGATACCTAGAAAGTAATAATTAAACATTTTAGAGTCAAAAGTTCCACTCCTTTAAAGTTACAACATTCTGGTTGACCAATTATCAGATGTCCCAAACAGACTTTTTAAAGCTCAAGTAGCTTGCAGAAAATAATGCAGTTAGTTCTATTTCAACCTCTGTTTATTCACATGGTAAAAGATGCTTCCCATGCACTAGGACAGTATAAAACCATTATAACTAATCTCTCCTACTTATTATCAAACAAATGAAAGCCTTTTGAGAAAGAAAGAACTGCATATGGAGGAAAGGAGTCATAACATAGAGCTGTGACTTCAACATAGAGGTAGTTTGTAATTTTGTTTTATACTCTTATTGACTGCTCAAAGGCCAGATCCTAGTCTTAAAATAGTAAAGAAGAGCAAGAAGCTAAATGTCTGGAGGTAGAAACAAATCTCACCTTTATTGCTAGAAAAAAAAAATAGGAGAGGGGCTGGAGCGATAGTACAGCAGGTAGGGCATTTGCCTTGCACGCGGGTGACCAGGTTCAATTCCCAGCATCCCATACGGTCCCCCGAGCACCGCCAGGAGTGATTCCTGAGTGCAGAGCCAGGAGTCAGCCCTGAGCATCACTGGGTGTGACCCAAAAAGCCAAAAAGTAAAAAATAAAATAGGAGAACAGTCAATCCAAAACGTACACAAGGAATTTTGGAGGAAGAGATCTAGGGAGCGAATCCTCTAAAGCTGTGTATATTGTTTAGTTATTAAAGCCAGGGCTTCTGCAAGGTAAATGCTCGACTACTGAGCTACATCCCTCACCCTAGCTCCGTGTCTCAGTGCTGCACACATAGGATAGCTCTAAAACAGTATAACAAAGACCCAGAAAACTGAACTGAGGTTTGAATTATCTGAACAAGTCTCTGACTGACCCCCAACTAATACAAGTGCAGGAAAGATGCTAATTTGTATACGAAAAAATTTGGAGTGACTGGAGAATTAGCACAGCGGGTGGGACATTTGCCTTGCACTCGGCCAACCCGGGTTCGATTCCCAGCATCCCATATGGTCCCCTGAGCATTGCCAGGAGTAATTTCTGAGTGCGGAGCCAGGAGTAACCCCTGTGCATCACCAGGTGTGACCCAAAAAAAGGAAAAAAAGAAAAAGTTTGGAAACTAAGATTTGAACCACCTTGCACAGAAAGTAAGGTAGAATTTATAGGATAAGCAACACTTGGATGACTCCTGCTGAAGCAAGAATCTCTTCACCAGAGGGGCCAGGGAGACACTCAAGAGGCTGGAGCGCATGCTTGGCCTGTGGGAACCTTACGTTCAATCCCCAGCAATGCAAGGTTGGCCCCTGAATACCAGGAGTTGCCTTGAAGTCCCCCCAGGTATGGACCCAAAATTTTAAAAAAATTAAATGAAGCCTCAAATTAATAAAATTAATAAAATCTATAACAACCTAGAGACTACCAGTAGAATATTCACAATGATCTGGATGCACTGTAGCACTGTTGTCCTGTTGTTCATCGATTTGCTCGAGCGGGCACCAATAACGTCTCCATTGTGAGACTTGTTACTGTTTTTGGCATATCGAATACACCACGGGTAGCTTTCCAGGCTCTGCTGTGCCGGTGGGATACTCTCAGTAGCTTGCTGGCTCTCTGAGAGGGGCAGAGGAATCGAACCCGGGTTGGCCGCATGCAAGGCAAATGCCCTATCCGCTGTGCTATCGCTGCAGTCCAATGATCGAAATAGTATGGTTGGGTAGGGGACTTGTATTGCACAAGGCAGACCAAGGTTCCATCTTCAACATCCTAAATATTGTCCCCCAAACCCACCAGGAGTGACCCGAGTACAGAGACAGAAGTAACTCCTGAGCACCACCCAGTGTGGTCCACTAATAACAACAACAGAAAGGTAAAGTGTGATCAACTCTCAAGGGAAAATGAAATTAACCAACATTAATCATAAGACAGCCCAACTGAAATTTTATATGCATAGTAATAACAGACACACTTGAAGCAGGCATTATAATTATGATACATGAAGGAAAACATAGTTGAAATTAATGAAGTGGCAGAAATAAGAATTAGAGAAGCACTAATGAAGAAGCAAGTGGATACTTTCAGACAAAAAATATACAGCATCTAAATTTTTTTAAATGATTAAGTGATTAGAGTAAAAATGGCAAAAGTCAAAGAATTTGAAGATTGAGCAGTAGAAATTTCATTTTAAGTAAATTTTGGTAGTTTGTCATTTCCAAGGTCCATTTCATCCAAATTTTAAAAAGTTTATGTTCATTGTTCCTTATGATCTTTCTAACACTTGGTGGGGTCTGTAGCAATACCTTTGAGCTTAATTTCTAATGTGGATAACTTGTCTCTCCTCTTTTCCCTTTTTCAGTCTTGTTAGAGATTTATCCATTTTACTCATCTAAAAACCTTTCAGTTTCATTAATTTTTCTACATTGTTTTTATGGTTTCAATTGGTTGATTCTGGCTCTTAAATTCCTTATTTAGAGCGGGAGGAATCAATAGTACAGTGGGTAAGCCACTAGCATTGCATGTGGCAGACCCGAGTTCAATCCCTGCGTGCAGAACCAAGAGTCAACCCTGAGCATCCACTCCACCACCGCGATTTCTTATTGACTTTTTTTCTCCTTGGAGTCTACTGTGTTCTTCCTTTTCTATATTCTTGAAGTTAAAACTTTGGCTACTGACTTGAGACTATTTCTTCTTAAAAGATACAAGCACTTAAAATAAAAAGATATAAGCACGTAGGGCTGGAGGTAAAATTAAGGCACAATGAAGTCACCTCAGAAGCAAAATAATTTGTCATCATCAGACCTGCTCTGTCTAATGCTGAAGATAGTTTTCCGGGAGCGGGAGAGCACTGCACGCCGCTGACCTCACACCACTGCCAGGGCAACAACGCCCGGGCACGGGGCTGCCAGTCGCTCCAGCCAGGAGGGAATCTGCGCTGGATGTAAGGGGAGGAGCGACAAGGAACTTCCTGACACCCTGTAGTTCCTATAGGGTCGCGCATCTTCCTGCCCTCGGGAATCCACTCTTCCCGGCTACTCCTCCACCCTCGGCGGGGCTGTTCTCGTGTCCACCTTGGATGAGCCGCCAAACAGGGCCGGTGGGAAACGTAGCCGAGCATCCGAATTTCCTCCAAGTGGTGGCTTTTGTTCCAGAAAGTCCGTATCTGAGTCAGGCCCAGGCCCCAGGGCCCGAGTCGGGAAGGCGCCAGCCTTGCACGCAGCCCATTCGAGTTCGGTCCCCAGCGCGGGTAGAGCAGCCGCGTAACCCCTGAGATAGACGTGTTCTCCCTCCCTCAATAAGCAAGAAAGGAAAAGAAGACCCTGGCCCTAGCAAGGCGCCTAAGTTGCACTGGGAAACCTCCCAGAAAGGGGAAACTGAGTCTGCGCAGACAGGGAAGAAGGAAGCGCCTTGCTTAGCAGATGCCCGCCCCCTCACAGAGGGCCCAGGCTCTGGCGGTGCTACTGGGTTCTTTTTTTTTTTTTTTTTTTTGAGTCACACCTGGCGATGCACAGGGGTTACTCCTGGCTCTGCACTCAGGAACTACCCCCTGGCAGTGCTCAGGGGACCACATGGGATGCTGGGAATTGAACCGGGGTTGGCCATGTGCAAGGCAAATGCCCTACCCGCTGTGCTATTTCTGCAGCCCCTCTGGCAGTGCTATTGGGGTTTCACAGCGAAGAAAAGTCCTGCTGAGAGCACCGAGTTCCCACGGAATAAATACTCCAGAGCATCTTAGAGAATACTGAGTAAGATGTGGCAACACTGTGGACCTGAGGTGGTGGGCACGAGCCCGCAGTGCCCGTTAGTAGTTTGGATGAATACAGCACCGTCTCTTAGGGTGGAGATGCTCTGCTGAGTGGGACGGGGACAGCATCCAGGCCACTCAGCGACCCATCATGAAGCTTCTCACAGGGAAGCTGGCAATGGGCCCTGCTGTCCACGAACTCCAAGTCCTTTCGGTCATTTCACCCAAGACCCCGCGTGGGACGCCTCCCACGGTCCCCACCCCCAGCCCCCAAAGGCTTGCTGACTACCCGGAGAACGCCACTATGCACTCTCAGCGCCTCAGCAAAAAAGGCGCTGGCTCAGGACATTCAGGCTGAGAAAAGGGACATTCCTCTGTAGAAGACACTCAGGCCGCGCGGAATGACACAAACTGAGTGAATCTCAGGGGGAACACCAGAATTACCCACAGACTGGTGCCCGAGGGGTCCCTGGTTATCAGAGGTGGCAGGGACAGCTGCCTCAGAGCTCCTCGCCCATGAAGCGTCACCCCAGGCTGGTTAAGTGTCCCAGGGAAGGAAGAAGGCTCCGGAGTCAGAATCAAGCCCTGCACGGTTAGCCTCTGAAACGTGCTGACCGTGGGCCTCATGTCCTTGGCTGGTTTTCCCGGGCAGATCGTACTGGGAAAACTGGATTCCTGAGCGGCCTTATCGGGAAGGTGACCGCAGATCCCGGTTCACTGCTGCACGTTTTGTTCTCCACTAGCAGACAGCAGCCTCTTTCCCGCGAAAGCCTCCTGATTCGAAAGCTGAAGTGCACTGTCTCGTGCCACCCACACCGTGCCTCCCTTGGCTGCGTGGAGGTGCACAGGGTGTCATCCCCTGCCCCTCCCTGACTCTCAGAAGGCTCCCAGCGTCTTCGACTCCTTAGGATTGCAAGGGCGCTGAGGTAAGAATGTGCCTACGACACGAAGTGGTCTCATTCCTAAAGTAGTAGAGGAATTATTTATTTTAGATGCCATTTGGTGGGCTGAAAAAGAATTCAAAGGGGGCCGGAGCGATAGCATAGCAGGTAGGGCATGTACCTGGCATGAGGCCTACCTAGGTTTGGTCCCCAGCACCGACATGGCCCCTTGAACCAGCCAGGAGTACTCTAAGGGCACAGAGCCAGGAGTAAGTCCTGAGCACCGAGTACATTTCAAAGCACTTTGCCTTCCTTTGCTAAACCAAACCCCTACAAACTCAAATTATTTGGGGCTGGAGCAATAGCACAGCGGATATGGTGTTTGCCTTGCATGCAGCCGACCTGGGTTCAATTCCCAGCATCCTATATGGTCCCCTGAGCACCGCCAGGCGTGATTCCTGAGTGCAGAGCCAGGAGTAATCCCTGTGCATTGCCAGGTGTGACCCCAAAAAAAAAAAAACTCAAATTATTCTCTGGAAGCACTTTTATAATGAAAAAGAGAGAACTGGGGCAAGGGAGAGCGTTGAAAGGGCGGGAGTGCACCTTCATACCACACTGGCCCCCAACCGCCATAAAAGAGAAAACAAATAAATGTAGTTCCAGAGCTCCGCTCTTTGAAAGATTAAATTGCAAGTGAATGCAGTGATACAATAAACAATATGGTGAGGCGAACACAAACACAGCCTTGAGTCCATTCAGAGAGGTGTCCTTTGCAGGCTGGGAGAAGTGCAGCAGTCAGAGTGGCACACACGGGCACACGCCAGGCTACTTTTGACTTCTGGCTTCCGAAGCATCGCTGGGTGTGGCCCTGGAGGCCCCGCACAGCAAGTCTGAGCAACTTCGTGTCTTTGCATTCTTTTGTTGAGCCACAAGAATCACAGTGGACTCGGGCCCAGATGAGATCCGGAGCAGCCGCGCATGACACGGCCCCCTCTGCTCCTTAAAGACTATGATCCGGGAGGTCTACTAACCCATTTTGGCACCCAGAGACTTATAGAAATACATCTAGACTGTAATCTGAGCTAAAACAACAGAAATCCAAAACCGCGAGGCCGCTGTGCGCTATAATCTTCATTCTCAGCAATAGAAAACAAACTTTCAAATGATGCCTTTTCAGCAGGTTTGATTGTTGGGGGAAAATTCCAAATAATAATAGTCAGTTCTCTGTTGAAATATTGAATGTATCCAAAGAATAGAGAGAATAAAGTGAAGATCATTGGCCACTCAGGTGCGGGGTAGGTGCGGGAGGGGGGTATATTGGGGTTCTTGGTGGGGGAACAGGTGCACTGGTGAAGGGATGGGGGTCTGATCATTATATGACTGAGACTTAAACCTGAAAGCTTTGTAACTTTTGTCACGGTGATTCAATAAAATAAAATTTAAAAAAAAAATCACAGTGGACTCCTGGGCCTCCAGAGTACCACTTAGGAGCCCCCCAATAAATTAACAACTAAATATGATTGTTTGGGGCTGGATTGACAGCACAGTGGGTGGGTCGTTTGCCTTGCATGCAGCCAACCTGGGTTCAATTCCCAGCATCTCATATGGTCCCCCAGCACTGCCAGGAATAATAGGAATTACTATTCCTATTATTCCTATTATTAGTGCAGAGCCAGGAGTAACCCCTGTGCATCGCTGGGTGTGACCCAAAAATCAAATACATAAATAAGTAAATAACTTTATAAAATAAAAGCCAAAACATTAACACTATGACAATGTTATCATAATTATAAAATTAATTTTTATAAGCTAAAATATGTAGTTATGGTACTTAGTATAAAGAACAATACAACAAATTTTTACTAGCAAAACAGTTTTTTTAATTTCAATTTTTCGTTGTTTTTGGGCCACATGTGGCTGTGCTTAGGACTTACTCCCACCTTTGTGCTCAGGGATCACTCCTAGTGGTGCCTAAAGAACCAAAATGGGTACTAGAGATTGAGCTTGGATCAGCTGCATGCAAGGCAAGTGTCCTGTTTTCTGTACTGTTGCTCCAGCTTCAAACATTTTTGCAGGGGAAAGAGAGTCACACCCAGCAGTGCTCAGGACCTACCCATGGCTCTGTGCCCAGGGATCACTCTTGGTGGGGCCCAGGGGACCATATGTGGTGACTGAACCCAAGTCAGCTGCATGCCAGGCATGGGCTTTTCCTGTTGTACCATCTCACTATGCAATGCCAAAACCAGTAACAATAAGTCTCCCAATGAGAGACGTTACTGGTGCCCGCTCGAGCAAATCAATGAGCAACGGGATGACAGTGACAGTGACAGTGACCATCTCACTAGCCTCACAAGCAAAATTTTTTAGATCCCCTAAGTAAACCTGTCTAGTCAATAGCAAAATCACTCTAAATACTTTACAGGGAGTATGAGAGACCCAAATCCTATCCAGCTCACAAAAAGTATTACCTGATATAATGCAATACTTGACGCATGAAGTTCAAGAGTGGCCAGAGAGGGAATTCGAGATTCTGAAAGATTTCTGTTCTCTTTTCTTATTAGCCTGGACTGTGTAGCTAAATATAACCAAAAACATAGCAATAAAAATTTAGACTTTTTTGTTTTAAAACTCTATATCTGTTCCTCAGTAAGTACTTACTGTACATAAAAAGTCTGTTATTTCTTAAATATTATGAAGTTTTATATTGAATGTTCTGTTTAACATACATTTTAAGTAATATGAAACAAAAAGCTAATAAATTTAAATACTATAAAATACCTATGCCTTCCAAAGCTCTTAGTTCAGGGAGATGATTATAGTTTAGTTCAGGCAAACGGACATCTGTCTTTGAGTATTCTCTTCTTTTCTTATTTGCTTGAAGAATATTCTTTTCACTGGTGACCTGGTATGATCAAAATGGTTAGTGCAAATGAATTAACTTCCTAGTGAGCAAAGCCTTCTCTCTTTTGTAACTATGTTTATCTCCTAAAATTATGGAACTGAAGGACTAGCATAAAACAAAATCTTAAGAGTAGCAAATAGGGGCCGGAACAATAGTACAGCGGGTAGTGTGTGCCTTGCATGCGGCTGATCTGGGTTCGATACCCAGCATCCCATATGGTCCCCCAAACACTGCCAGGAGTGATTCTTTTTTTCCCCTTGCTTTTTGGGTCACACCCGGCGATGCACAGGGGTTACTCCTGGCTCTGCACTCAGGAATTACCACTGGTGGTGCTCAGGGGACCATATGGGATGCTGGGAATCAAACCTGGGTTGGCCGCATGCAAGCAAACGCCCTACCTGCTCCAGCCCCAAGAGTGATTCCTGAGTGCAGAGCCAGGAGTAACCTCTGAGCATTGCTGGGTGTGACCCAAAAAGAAAAAAAAAGTAGTAAGTAACACAGAAAACATTTTCATTGAAATTTTTCAAATCACTTTGTCATTTAATAAAAATAGCTAACAAGTGAGTTATTTGGTTGCTATGAGCTTTTTTTCTTCTCTGCTGATAATGTTTAAAAATAGTAAAGTGAATCGTAGCAGTAGTTCTTCAGTCCTGCATCTTTCTAAATTTGATATTTTCCCAATCTACTTGAAGCTCAGAGTCAAGATTATTTGCCACATTTTCAAAATAAATTTACTTTGCTAAAAGAGAGGAATCATATGTATCCAATGAAATTATATGTATTTGTAGACAACATCTAAGCTTATGTCACGAAGCACACGCATGTTTAATGGCAATATGAGGTCAGAGAGGCTCCTGGACTCCTTGAGCTTCATAGTCCGTGAATTGTGCCTCTGTGGCAACAAAGAGACTTTGGGAGTCCGATAATGAGCTTTGGAATTTCTCAAAAGAAGTAGTGGCTTGCTCTCTTAAATAGAACCAGTGTCTGGGGCTGGAGTGATAGCACAGGGGGTAGGGCGTTTGCCTTGCACTCGGCCAACCCAGGTTCGATTCCCAGCATCCCATATGGTCCCCCGAGCACCGCCAGGAGTAATTCCTGAGTGCAGAGCCAGGAGTGACCCCTGAGCATAGCTGGGTGTGACCCAAAAAGCAAAAAAAAAAAAAAACAAAAAAAAACTAGAACTGGTGTGAAGGTCATAAAATAAAATAGTTACATGTATTAAATTTACATACTCAAAGTGTGACAAAAATGTGCAAGAAATGTTTATAGTAATATATTTATTCACTTTTCTCATAATTAGGGCACAGGAGAGGGTACTTATCTTCAACCCAGAAGTTGAAGAGAGGCTTAGGCTTCAGTCTGCCTCCGTCAATTTTCATTAAGGAAAACGTGTATAGAATATATAAATCTTCCCCCCACTGACATTTATCTCCTTTCTTGATTGCCTCTTCCAAAGGAGAATAAAGAGAGAAAAATCTGAAAGTACCAGCCAGCACCGATTTTCTGCAATGCCTGAATGAAGGCTAATTTCAATTTCGGAAAAGTGCTATTGAGTCAGCTAGTTTGAAAAGCCTTTCTAATCAAAACAGTCTCCCAAGCAGACCAGGAATGTGAACTAGAAATATCCGCAAAGGAATCAGTAGGGGATACAAAAAAAGAAAAGTGCTATGAATATAGAAAATTTAGGGTGAGAATAATAAAAAGACAAACAAATGTAATATCTAAGTTATGAGACATTAAAGAAAAAGAATAAAATTTTCAAATGTCAATACTCCCCAAAACATAATACAGATTCAATGAGGCCCCTATAAGGATACCCATGGCATTCTTCAAAGAAATAAACAAAACATTCCTGAAATTCATATGGAACAATAAAGCCCCATGAGTAACTAAAGCAATCCTTGGGAAAAAGGAGGTGGGTGGCATCACTTTCCCCCACTTCAAACTGTACAAAGCAGTCACTGTCACTGTCACTGTTATCCCATTGCTCATTGATTTGTTCAAGCGGGCACCAGTATCCTCTCATTGTGAGACTTACTTGTTACTGTTTTTGGCATATCCAATATACTATGGGTAGCTCATCAGGCTCTGCCATGTGGGCTCGATACTCTCGGTAGCTTGCCAGGCTCTCCGAGAGGGGCAGAGAAATCGAACATGGGTCGGCCGAGTGAAAGGCGAACGCTACCGCTGTGCTGTCGTTCCAGCTCGTACAAAGCAGTAGTAATTAAAATAGCACATGATATCAGAATAGAAACAGACCCACAGACCAATGGAACAGAGTTTAATATTCGGTCACAGACTCAAATATATGGTCACTTAATCTTTGATAAAGGAGCAACAAAAGTGAAGTGGAGCAAGGAAAGCCTCTTCAACAAATGGTGCTGGGAAAACTGAAGAGCAACTTGCAAAAAAATGAACTCAGACCTCTGTCTAACACCAGGCACAAAACTCAGATCAAAGTGGATTAAAAACCTCAATATCAGACCTGAATCCATAAGGTACATGGAGGAAAATGAAGGCAGAACCCTCCATGACACTGAAGCTAAAGGCATCTTTAAGGATGAAACACCACTGACTAAGCACGTGAAACAAACATAAACAAAGGGACTACTTTAAACTAAAAGCTTTTGCACCACAAAAGAAACAGTGAACAAAATACAGAGAGAGACCACTGAATGGGAAAAATTATTTACCCAATACCCATCAGATAAGGGGTTAATATCCAGGATATACAAGACATTCGTAGAGATGTAAAAGAAAAGACCTCCAACTCCAGCAAAAACAAGGAGAAGAAATGAATAGAAACTTCCTCAAAAAAGAAATAAAAATGATCAAAAGTCACATTAAAAAAATGCTCCACATTGCTAATCATCAGGGAGATGCAAATCAAAACAACAGTGAGATATCATCTTATACACAGAGACTGGCACACATCAAAATGAGCAAAACAACCAGAGTTGGCACGGATGTGGGGAGAATGGGACTCTCTTTCATCGTTGGTGGGAATGCCAACTGGACCAGTCCTTGTGGAAAACAATATGACATTCCTCAAAAAACTAGAAATTGAGCTTCCATATGACCCTGCAATACTACTTCTGGAAATATGTCCCAGGGTGCAAAAAGGCACAGAAGAAATGACATCTGCACCTGTATGTTGATTGCAGCACTATTCACAATAGCCAGAATCTGGAAACAACCCAAGTATGGTACATGTACACTATGTAATACTACGCAGCTGTTAGGAAAGATGAAGTCATGAAATTTGCTTATAAGAAATGGATATGGAGTGTCATTCTAAGCAAAATGAGTCAGAGAGGGACAGACATAGAATAATGGCATTCATTTGTGGGACATAAAATAATATAACATGAGACTAACTACCCAAGGACAGTAGAGACAAGGGCCAGGAAGATTGCTTCACAGTTGGAAGCCTGTCTTATGTTCTGGGGGAGAAGGCAGCTGGGATAGAGAAGGGATCACTAAGTCAATGATGGTTGGAGGGATCACTCAGGATGGGAGGTGTGTGCTGAAAGTAGATAAAGGACCAAACATGATGGCCTTTCAGTATCTGTATTGCAAACAATAATGCCCCAAAGAGAGAGTATAAGAACGAAATTGTCTGCCAGAGAGGCAGGGGATAGGGTGGAGGGAGGGATACTAGGAACACTGGTGGTGGGAAATACGCACTGGTGGAGGGATGGGTGTTCGATCATTGTATGACTGAAACTCAATCATGAAAACTTTGTAACTATATCTTATAGTAATTAATTTAAATAAATAAAATGGGGAAAAGTGCAAAAAAAACGAAAAATAAAATTTTCAACCTTAAAGATGATGAGAGAAAGAAAATTTATGAGAAAAATACAACCTTTGGTTATGTGTCTATATCTCCATTTCTTTAGCAGAAGAATTCATATACCATGTTTCTTAAGTTGCTTCAATATACTAAGGCACTAGGTCCAGATAAATCCGGAGCTGCTGAGAGCGAAACGGACCCTCTGCGCCTAAAGACTTTGATTCCAGAGACCTTCTAACACATTTTGGCATCCAGCGCAGCTTCTTACAGCAATGCCTGGGACTGTGAGATGGGCTATGCAATTTCTGGCAGAATTTTCCCTGGACTTTATACAGAAATCCAAAACCGCAACTTAACATCTCTTAATTGTCAGAAATGTGAAATGGTTCCTTTTTAGCAGGTCTGACTTTGGGGGGGAAACTCCAAATAATAACAGTGCGTTTTTTGTTGAAATATTGAAGGTAATCAAAGTAGCAGCCATTTCTCTAGACTGTGAACTAAGCAACAGCCCCACGCCAGCCGAGAAGAGGAAATATCTCTCTTCTCTCGGTTGCTTCCCATTTTCAGGGAGAAACTCGGTGTGGCGTCCACCATACTATGAGGCGCGGGAAGGAGGATGAAGGGGGGGGGGGAAGGAAAAGGAAAAAGGAAAAAAAAAGGAGTTATGTACTTGGAGCAGTGGGGCTACATATCTCTTCATTCTAAGCAATGGAAAACTAATTATCGAATGCTTCCTTGGTAGTAGGGCTGTCCTTCTTGGGGGGAAACTCCAACAACAATAGTGAGTTTTGTGTTAAAATATGGAATGTAATCAAGGTAAAGAGAAAATGAAGTGAAATTCATCAGTTATGCAGTTGGGGGAGGGGGGACACGGGCGGGAGGTATACTGGGGTTTTTGGTGGTGGAATATGGGCACTGGTGAAGGGATGGGTGTTTGAATGTTGTATAACTGAGACATAAGCCTGAGAACTTTGTAACTTTCCACATGGTGATTCAATAAATAAATAAATAAATAAAACAAAAAAAGACCTAGTAATTTCCACTGCCAAAAAAAAAAAAAAAACTAAGGCAGTGATTTAGGTGTGGCCTAGAGCAGACAGAAAAGCAAACCCAGCACAAATCCTTGCCCTGGATATTTACAGTCCAGGGAGGGAAGACAGACAATATAGAGAGTTCTAGATTTTTTGTCCCCATTGCATATAGCAATGGGGACAAAAAATTAAAAAATGGGGATAGTGTAATGGGGAAGTAAATGGGTCACGAAATGGGAAGATCTCACGATAAGGTGACATGTGAGCTGAGGAAAGATTCGTGCTCTCTTGGCAAAGAATGTTCCAGAGCATGGGGAAATACAAAACCCCAGCGCGGGGAACACCTGGTCCTATTCTGGGTGTATCAGGGAAATCGGTGTGGTGTGCGACAGAGGAGTCGAGAATGAGGAGCGCTGGAGGAGCAAGGGACCCCGGACCCGAGGGCTACGCGGGCTCCCAGAAGCTCCTTCAGGAAAAACCCTCCGGCGGTGCTGAGTGAAGAGGCCGCTGGACTGAACCCCGAGAACGCGGCCACCCCGGGGAAGTTCAGCCCTCACAGCCTCTCCACACCGCCGTGCCCGAATTCCAGAAGGGCTGAAGGAGCCCTTGGGCGCAGCGTGCTCCTCGGCAGCGCCCAGACAGCAGCAACAGCATCTCTTGAGAAGGAAGCGCCTCTGCACCTTCCCATCACCTTGGACAGGCTTCATTTTCATTTCTTTTTTTTTTTTTTTTTGCTTTTTGGGTCACACCCGGCGATGCACAGGGCTTACTCCTGGCTCATGCACTCAGGATTACTCCTGGCGGCGCTCAGGAGACCATATGGGATACTGGGAATCGAACCCGGGTCTGCCGCTTGCAAGGCAACCGCCCTACCCGCTGTGCTATTGCTCCAGCCCCGGTTTGGGGGCCAACTTGGTGGTGCTCAGGGCTTGCTCCTGGCTCTGAGCTCAGGGGTCACTCCTGCTGGGCACTGGGGGACGAAATGGGGTGCTGGGGACTTGAAGGTGGACCACAGGCACGGGACTGCCCTACTGGCTATGTTCTCTCTCTCTCTCTCTCTCTCTCTCTCTCTCTCTCTCTCTCTCTCTCTCTCTCTCTCTTTCTCTCTCTCTCTCTCTCTCTCTCTCTCTCTCTCTCTCTCTCACACACACACACACACACACACACAGAAACTGATCACTAAGCATTGTGATAAGAGAAGGTACTGTTACTGGAGAAATTAAAATAAAAGCCACTTAAAAGCATCTTACATTTAAACTTCAAAACTTAGGACTTGTTTAACCTTTAAGAAATTCACAGTATTGGGGGTTTGGGGCAGGGGGCATACTGGGGATTTTGGTGGTGGAATATGGGCACTGGTGAAGGGATGGTGTTTGAATATTGTATAACTGAGACATAAACCTGAAAACTTTGTAACTTTCCACATGGTGATAAAATAAAAATTAAAAAAAAGAAATTCACAGTATTATTAAAACAGTAGGATGATACATATACACAATTCTCAGTTATTCACTATCAGTTACTATTAACAAAAGTCTAGGAATCACTGTCGTTTGAGCTTCTGTCAAAGAGAGCAGTTTACTTACTGAGGAGGTCACATTCATATTACAAATGCCTGCTGGAGATTGCTTATTTGGTTTCACAAACGGAATATAGTACTTCTTGGTTTTATCATTCATTCTGTGATAATAAGAACAATAAAGAATTTAAAGTCAGAATCAGCAACAACTCTTTCCAAGGACAGAAACCAAACAATAGAGCGCCAAGTGACATTCAATTTATCAGAACTTAATGATTACTCTTAAAAAGTATGCACAGGTGTGATGGAATAGTCTATCTTTTACTACTTCATGCCCCCCATGGAGATTTTAATTTTTTCTTTCAGCAAAATTCCCCAAAGGAGCTTTTTCTAGAGCACTAAAGGTTCACAGCTATCCCGGTCATGAAGGCCCTTAAAACTAGTAATCACTATATAATTAGCTATAGATTTGCTCCACCTAAAGCAACTCTGCTTTCTTATAACTCTGATGAATTTTTCAAAATCAAATGCCAATACTTTTTAATATAGTCAAAACTTCCTTTGAGGCAGCAACGTGACAAGCATGAAGAGCACCATGTTTAGGGACTCCCAAAGTATATTCCCAGGAGTGGTATTGCTGGGTCATACGGAAGCGCCATTGTTAGGTTTTTGAGGAATGCCCATCTTATTTTCCGAAAAGGCTGGAGCAGTCGGCATTCCCACCAACAATGAACTCCCACCAGCAGAGGGACTTTCTTCCCTTCCTCCCCTCATCTGAGCCAGCACTAGTTGTTCTTGTTCTTTCCAATGTGGGCCAGTCTCTGTGGTGTGAGATGATATCTCATTTTTGTTTTGATTTGCATCTCCCTGATTAGTGATGTAGAGCAATTTTTTATGTGCCTTTTGGGCATTTATATTTCTTCTTCGTGGACGTTTCTTATCATTTCTTCTCCCCATATTTTGATGGGCTTGGATTTTTTTTATTGTAAAGATCTAACACTGCCTTATATATCTTTGATATTAACCCCTGATCAGATGAATTTTGGGTAAATAATTTTTCCCATCCCATGGGATGTCTTTGTATCTTGGTCATGGTTTCTTCTGAGGTACAGAAGCTTCTTAATCTAATGTAGTTCCATTTTTTTTTTGTAGTTCCATTTGTTTATCTTTGTTTCCACTTGCTTGGTCAGTGGTTTTCATCTTTGAAAATGCCCTTAGCTTCAATGTCATGGAGAGTTCTGCAGAAAAAACATCTGCATTTCTATGTTCATTGCAGCACTGTTCACAATAGGCAAAATCTGGAAACAACCTGAGTGCCTGAGAACAGATGTCTAGGTAAAGAAACTATGGTATGTCTACACAATGGAATACTAAGCAGCCATCAGGAAAAATGAAGTCAATTGTCCATGTCTATAAATGGACAGACATGGAGAGTATCATGGACAGATATGGAGAGTATCATGATGAATGAAATGAGTCAGAGGGAGAGGGACAGACCTAGAATGATTGAACTGAATTGTGGGAAGTAACAACAACAACAACAACAACAAAACACATAGTATGAGACTACTACCCAAGGATAGTAGAATCAAGGGCCAGGAGGATTGGTCCACAGTTGGAAATCTGCCTTGAGTGCTGGGGAGAGAAGGCAGTTGGAATAGAGAAGGGATCGCTATGACAGTGACAGTTGGAAATGGTCACTTTGTATAAGACTGCGTGCTCTAAGTAGGTAGAGGAACAGAACATGATAAACTCTTAGTATCTAGGTTGCAAACCATAATGCCCAAAAGGATGAGAGACAGAGAGAGTGAGGTGGGGGGGGACAGAGATAGAGACAGAAGAAAGTGCCTGCAATACAGCACTATTCACAATAGCCAGAATCTGGAAAAAACCCGAGTGCCCTAGAACAGATGAAGAAATTTTGGTACATCTATACAATGGAATACTATGCAGCTGTTAGAAAAAAATGAGGTCATGAACTTTGCATATAAGTGAATCAGCCTGGAAAGTATCATGCTAAGTGAAATGAGTCAGAAAGAGAGAGACAGACATAGAAAGATTGCACTCATCTGTGGAATATAGAATAACAGAGTAGGAGACTAACACCCAAGAATAGTAGAAATAAGTACCAGGAGGTTGACTCCATGACTTGGAAGCTGGCCTCACATTCTGGGGAGAGGGCAACTCAGATAGAGAAGAGAACACCAAGTAAAATGTGGTGGGAGGTCATGCGGGGAAGGGTGATGCGTGCTGAATGTAGACTAGAGACTGAACACAATGGCCACTCAACACCTTTATTGCAAACCACAACACCTAATTAGAGAGAGAGAACAAAAGGAAATACTCTGCCACAGTGGCAAGGTGGGGTGGGGGGAGATGGGATTGGGGGGGTGGGAGGGATGCTGGGTTTATTTGTGGTGGAGAATGGGCACTGGTGAAGGGATGGGTTCTCGAACTTTGTATGAGGGAAACATGAGCACAAAAATGTATAAATCTGTAACTGTACCCTCACGGTGATTCACTAATTAAAAAATAAATTAATTAATTAAAAAAAAGTGCCTGCGATAGATGCAGCTAGGGACGGGGGTAACAGGGGGGGTCTGGGGACACTGCTGGTGGGAAATGTACACAGGTGTTAGCATAGGTGTTGGAACATCGTATGACTGAAATCCAATTATAAACAGCTTTGTAACAGTGTATCTCATGGTGATTCGATTTTTAAAAATTAAAAAAAAAAGGATGAAGAGCACCTATAAGTCTAATAGCAAGGCAATGTGGCTGAATTGACCACTTTCATTTGCAATTTGTATTTAACATTTTCCTAACACATACCTGTAAGTCTGAACGCCTGGGACAGTCCCTATCACAGAATTAAAGGCGGGAGGCACTGCAGAAAGGTTGTGTGCCAGAGGGGGAATTGCCATGCCCGCATTTCTTGTGTTATCCACATGGCCACAGCTGCCCGCTTTGAGGTTCGTTGAAGGTGCTGCTTTCATGTGGCTCGTCCAGTTGTCCTGAAGGCAGCCAGCATTTGGGGCGCGACTGACCTTTTCAGCTTTCTCTCCATCAATATTAGGTCCTCTGAGCTTAAATACTTTGGACTCCTTAGCTTTGGGATCAGCATTAGTATCCTGTCAATGATAAAAATATCAATAACATTAGTGACCTGAGAGAATGAAAGATCACCTCTTTCTTTACCTTGTCAGCTACAGCAGAATTTTATGGATTTGACTTTATTGTGCCTTTGTTTTCTTTTTCTCTTCTTTGTTTTGCTTTTAGTTTTGGGTGAGATCCAATGGTGCTCAGGGTTTATTCCTAATTCAGTGCTTAGGGATCACTACCGGTGATATTCAGGGCACTACATGCAGTGCCAGGAATCAAACAAGGGCCCACCGCATGCAAGGTAAGTGCTTTAACCCCAGTACTCTCTCTCTGACTCCAGTGTTCTTGTTTACTTAGTTCTATCTGTGGAATTAAAACTGAATTCTTGGTCAGACATTTATTTTTAGTTAAATACGATTTATAGCAGCTCTTTGTTTGTGTAGATCATATATAGATCTGGGGCTGGAGCGATAGCACAGCGGTTGGGCTTTCGCCTTTCACGAGGCTAACCTGAGTTCGATTCCTCTGCCCCTCTCGGAGAGCCCGGCAAGCTACCGAGAGTATCAAGCCCGAGTGGCAGAGCCTGGCAGGCTACCCGTGCATATTGGATATGCCAAAAACAGTAACAATAAGTCTCTCAATGAGAGATGTTACTGGTGCCCGCTCGAACAAATCGATGAGCAAAGGGATGACAGTTATATAGATCTGATATCTAGATAAGATTTTAATGCCATTTCTATATACAATTTATATCTATATAGAGAGAGTAAACATGAAAGAGAAATGAAACATGACCCCTTTTTTCCCCTAGGTATTTAGAATCAGAGAAAACAAAATTGAGTTCTTTCTTCCTTAGATTCACTTGAGGAAATGGAAAAAGATGTGAAAGATGTGAATTACTTTATTAACAACAGATCCTGAATATTATACCAGGAAAAGTAAACTTAAAATAAATCAAATATGCAACTCTAAATGAAAATATGCAAGATTGTGGTTTTAAAATGTTCAACTTTATAATAAATTTCTAAAAAATCATATTTTTTTCTCCAATCATTTAAGGAAAGAAATGGTGGTGGTGGTTGTGGTGGTGTGTGTGTGTATGTGTGTGTGTCTGTGTGTCTGTGTGTGTCTGTGTTTATCCATGTGCCTATATGTCTGCACACAGGGTGCAAGTAATCTTAGAAGTGTAGTTTCCTGAAAAATTCCATTGCTCATTCTGGTGCACAGCCTGGAACATAGCAAGCACTTAATATATGATATGCAAATACTTTTTAACTGTAACTACCAGTAGAGGAAATACTGCTAATAAACAACTAGTTGAAAATTATACATTGTTTACTAATCTCAAATTTTCTCCCAAAATGTTAATTTTTTTCAACATATAGATATTTTAATACTAGGCACTGTGATTTGCAGTGCGATTCATGACAATTTCATGCATACAGTGTTCTAATTCCACACCCCCCCCCCCGTCAGCATCCACTTCCTCCCACCACTGTCTCTGTTTCAGGGTGCTCCTCTCTTTCCATCTCCCTTATGCCCCCCACATGTCCCCCTATGGTAAGCTCAGCTCTAAAGGTCACTTCTGAGGTTCTGTAGCCTTTGCCACTTGTTACTCCCTCACTATATTTGTTTAGGTCCCACAGATGAGAGAGCTCATTCTAGATCTGTCCTTTTTCAGGTATCTCCCTTGTCTTACAATGTGGCTGACCCTGGTCCAATCCCCGGCACCACATATGGTCCGTAGAGCACCACCGGTAGCGGCCTTTGGGCACTGCCAGGTTTGCCCCCCACAGAAAACTCCCCCCAATAAAATAAAAAAGAACAGATATACTATATTTAATTTTTAATACATTAAAACATGAACATTTACCTGTACAATGAATGCTTTTCTCTCGTCACCTAAGGAATCATCTTTTTCCTTTTTTCTGTTTTGAAATTTTTTAGATGAAGTAGTACTTCTGGCATCCTTTTGTACTTTTAACTGTAGTTCCCTGGAAAATCTACATTTAAAAAACTACTTGTCAATAAAATAGAATTGTAGGAAATATGAGTTTTAAAATGGTCTTCGATAATAGGGTTAAAGTTTGTAGTGACGTGTAATTTCTGGCTGTACTTTCCCTGGACTTTATACAGAAATTCAAAGCCACGAGGCCGCTGCCATGGCCGCACAACCTATTGTCATTTAATCATCACCAATATGAAATGGTTCCTTCTTAACGGGTCGGACTTTGGTGGGAAATCCTAACAAGAATAGTAAGTCTTTTGCTGAAATATTGAAGGCTACCAAAGTGGTAGCCATCTCTATAGACTGAACTAAGCCATATCCCCACGCTGGCTGAGAAGAAATATCCTTCTTTCTCGGGAAGAAACGCGGCGTGGCGTTAACCATAGTATGATGTCCATTAAGTTGACACGGACCTGGTGGCGTGGGAATGGGATACAAGGGAATAAATTATTATGTACTTGGAACAGCGGGACGCTGGTGGAATCTCGAGCCAGGGCCGATACCAGCATATTACCTTTGGTTCCAGAAACTGCTTGCAGACATTCTACCAGACTATCAACTAAGCCAGAGCCCCACGTAGGCTGATGACGGGAAATAACCATCTTTTTTGGTTTGTTTTCCCTTTGTCAGGCAGCGTGGTGATTACTAAACAGGCATGATCTCGGTGGCGCAGGACGAGGGGGGAAAAAAATAGAAAAGTTATGTAACAAACAGCGGGACTTAATATCTCTACATTCTCAGCAATGGAGAGCCATCAAATGCTTCCTTGACAGTGGGACTGTCTTTTCTTTTTTGGGGGAAACCCTAGCAACAATAGTGAGTTATGTGTTGAAACATGGACTGTAACCAAGATAAAGCGTAAACGAAGTGAAACTTATCACTTACAAGGGCGGGGACTGGGGGGGTGGGAGGGAGCGGGAGGTTTAATGGGGTGGTTGGTGATAGAATATGGGCACGGGTGAAGGGAAGGGTGTTTGAGTATTGTATAACTGACATAATCCTGAGAACTATGTAACCCTCCACATGGTGATTCAATAAAATTTAAATTAAAAAAAATAAATAAATAAAAAAATAAAATGGTCTTCGAGGTATGCATTTTTTTAAAAATGAAGTATAAAACTAGATTCATTTAAAATGAGAAAATTCTGGGTCCAGATGAACAATACTTGAAAGTTAGTCTACCCATCCCCAGAATTCCTGAAAGATTTTCAGGAGCTTCACAAAGTCAGAGCTCTGTGAAAGAACCTGGTTTAATCAAAGAGATGTCTGCGGGAAGGGAGACAATATTTGCACATCATACACTGACAAAGGGCTAATATCTGAGATTATAAAGCACTCACAAAGCTCAACAACCACAAAATCAGACAAACAAACACAAAACAAAGACTTTTTTTAAACAAAGGGGAGGAGATGGGGCCGGAGCAATAGCACATCGGGTAGGGCATTTGCCTTGCACGTGGCCGACCAGGTTCAGTCCCCGGCATCCCATAAGGTTCCCCCAGCACCTCCAGAAGTAATTCCTGAGTGTGGAGCCAGGAGTAACCCCTGAGCATCGCTGAGTGTGACCCAAAAAGCAAAAAAAAGGTGAGGGGATGTGGGGGGCAAGGAGATAACCCAGGGTTGGGCAACAGGGAGCAACCCCTGTGTATTGAGCCAGAAACAACCCTAAACTCTTCCAGGTCAAACCAAAAATAAGTAAGTCAATAAATGGGGCACAGACCTGCATGGACACTCCTCTATGGGAGACACGCAGATGGGCAACAAGCACAAGAAACAATGCTCATCACCACTGATGACCAGCGACATGCAAATCAAAAGGACAAGGAATGATTGCTCACGCCAGTGAAAAGGATTTGTAGCTTAAAAAAAACCCTAAAACTGCAAGTGCTGGTAGGGAAGCAGTGAAAAGAGGTCCTCGGTCACTCCTGGTGAAACATAAACTGGTTCCGCGGTTATGGGAAACAGCATGGGAACTCTCCAAACATTGAAATTAGAACTGCCAAATACCAGGTGACCTCACTCATAGGTGGTATATAATGAAGTGAAATGAAGGACTAAACAATGTCTAATGAAAACAAACCCTGAGACCCTGACCAAGGGGTTACCAAGGGAATGGGGGAAGTGGTGGGAAGGGTCTAATGGATTGTGGATATGGAATAGTGGCACTTTGGTGTCAAAAGTAATGTGTTAACATTATACCCTAAAATATAGTAACATATACTCTTCTAAACCAGCATTGCTTCAATTTAAAAAACAACAACAACACCTTAATAAAGAACAATGTCCCTGTTGAAGCAGCAAAAGAGAATTAATTTTATGAGATCTAAACTCTGAGATGAATTTTTTCCTATTGTGTGACCAGTTGGAACTATGAAGCACCTCTGCTACCCAGCAAAGTGCCAAGGTTATATTAAGAAAAGATTTGGGGGGCTGGAGCAATAGCACAGCGGGTAGGCCGTTTGCCTTGCACGTGGCCGACCCGGGTTCGATTCCCAGCATCCCATATGGTCCCCTGAGCACTGCCAGGGGTAATTCCTGAGTGCAGAGCCAGGAGCAACCCCTGTGCATCGCCGGGTGTGACCCAAAAAGCAAAAAAAAAAAAAAAAAGATTTGGGCTTGGGGCAAGAGAGATAGGACAGTGGGCAGGGCATGTCTTGTACATGGCCAACCTAGGTTCAATTCTCGGCACCACACATGGTCCCCAAGCCCACAAGGAGTGATCCCTGAGCACCGCTGGGTGGCAAACCAAACCTCCCTCTCCACCCCCCTGCCATTAAAAAGCATTTAGGAAACAGCTGTATTCTAAGTTAAATCTTTAATACTGACCTAAAGCAGGGGAAAGAAGAGAGGAGGAAAGTAGGTATTATGTTCATGGGATAAACTTTTACCTGAAAGATTTTCAAATTGTTATGACTATTTAGACTTGGGTGTTGGAAGACATGACCATTCGTCTCCTTTTTTTTAATGTTTTAAGTTTTTGGTATGTGCAGGGGACATGCAGCAGTGTTCAGAGGCTACTCCAAGCGCTGTGCTCATGGACCATTTTCTACAGTGCTCAGGGCACCATGCAGTGCCAGAGATCGAAGCTGAGCCTTCCATAGAGCAAAGCCTGAGCTCCCTGGCCCCTGCCAAGCATTTCCTTGAAAAAAAAAAATGAACAGGGAACACATCTCATAATAACATTTTAATGCAAAAATTAGAATCCTGCTAAACTATAAATTCATAAAAACTACTATGAGTTTATTATTCCTGATACTTAAACTTTCTGATAAAGAGATTAACTTTTTTACTTGTATGATACATAATTTTTATATTTATTTATTTATTTATTTATTTTTGCTTTTTGGGTGACACCCAACGATGCACAGGGGTCACTCTTGGCTCTGCACTCAGGAATTACCCCTGGTGGTGCTCAGGGGACCATATGGGATGCTGGGAATCGAACCCAGGTCGGCCACGTGCAAGGCAAACGCCCTACCTGCTGTGCTATCGCTCCAGCCCCGATACATAATTTTTAAATCTATGTAACAGATTTCCAAATATACCAATAATTTTCAAACAACCATTCATCGTTACAAGCCTGCATGGGTTAAAAAAAAATCTGTTCAACATGAAATAGAATACAGGTAAAATTAAAGTTAGTAGGGCAATGCCTTCAGATTCCACAATGCAATTATCCTTTAAAAAGCGATCACTGTCAAGTGTCAGAGTATCAAAGATTTTAGAATAGACTGAAAGAAGAACACCCATCACTAGTTAAAAAGAACCATTAAAATATTCTATTTCCCAGACCAGAGCGACAGTACAGTGGGTAGGACACTTGTCTTGTATGTGGCCAATCCAGATTCAATCCCTGGCACCCCAATACGGTCCTCTGAGCCCACCAGAAGCCAGGAGCAACCCCTGAGCACACAGGGTTCGGCCAAAACAACAAATTCTTCCATTCCCAACTCTTTCTATATCTGAGTGAGTTTCTTCCTGGTCTCCAATGAAAACAACACACCAGGCAGAAGCATACTGAGAATTCAGCTCTCGCTAGACTCGATCTGAAACAGGCTTGCAAATCTATCAAGTCTTGGCATTCATCTCTCTAAATTTTTTTGGTAAGTTACATGGACGCCAGCAGCTGGAACAGCACAAGCAGCCAGACCAGCTCTGCCGAGGCACCGTGTAAAGGACAGCCTGCAGTGGGTGCTCAGTGACAGGAGGTGACACTTTTGCAACTGCGTCATCACTCGAGATGATGAGACGACAACAGCATCACACACTTAGAAATAAGAGGCCCCAAGAGGCAGCACTCACTGCAGGAAGGGAAGAAAAGAAAAAGGAAACCCAGGAAGTGACTGGATCGGGGAAACAAAGAACTCTGATTTTGGGGGTGCACGGGGCCACTCCTAGGAACTGCATTATTGCTGGGAGTGAGGAAAGGCAGAGTAGTAGATAATTGAGATGCTACTTAAAAATAAGTAAATAGAGATGACAGTGATGTACTGTTTGCTACTCTACGAGGCCTGCTTCAAATGGAGGATGGTCTGAACTGAAGCAAAGAGCCAGTACTATACCTCTCGGCAAATCCATCCATGTGGAAGAAATCATGGTGCAAGAGTTCGGCACAGAAGGGCCTCTGGTCTGGATCAATATGCAAGCATTTCTGGAAAACCAAAGAACACACAATTCATAGCAACAGCGACAACAAACACCTACATTCAGATCTCCCAAAATTCCCTCTTCTGTCTTCCTTGCAGCCCACCCAGGTTTGACTCCTGGCACCACACATGAGCCACCAAGCACCACAGGACTGGTCTGTGGGCAGAGCCAGGGGAGGCACCGAGTACCACCAGGCTTGGCTCCAAATCTGAAATCAATAAACAGAAGTCCTTTTCCTTGCCAGTGAATTTTAATCAACAATAAACAGTATGTCATGAGCTTATACAATGAGCACCAATGGCAACAAAAGGAGAGAGCACCTTTAAGTGCCTAGATGAAAGTTATATTGACCTCTTACGCAGTGGCCTTGACAAAAACCATCCTATTCTGACTAAGCTCTAGCTCTACCGTGAGTCTGTAACAAGTACAGGACACAGAGGAACGTGAATTACACGTTCAGAAAATCATAAGAGACAAGTTCCTTAGCAAATAACAGATAAGGTTTACACAAAATGAAAAGATAATGAGAAGCATATAAGTATCTTCAAAATACATATCTCAGGGCCAGAGAGATAGCACAGTGAGTAGGGCAGGGAACTTGTCTTACACGCAGCAGTCCTGGGTTCGACTGCATATGGTAGCAGCCACAATGAGTGATCCCTGAGCACAGAGCCAGGAGTAAGTCCTGAGCAGATATGACTTACTGATGTGACTCAAACACACACACACACACACACACACACACACACACACACAGCTGGACTAGGAGACGCCTTGAAGGACTGAAGCACAAACTTTGTATTCAGGAGGGCCAAGTTCAATCCCCAGGCCCAGTTAGTCCCCCTGAGTTGCTAAGGGCAACCCCCAAACACTCTCCAGGAGCAGCTCCAAGCATCACTGGGTATGGCCCTGAAACAAAAACAACAATTTTTTTATGACGGTACTGTGATTTTTTACTGTGAGTCTTTATCAATACTAGCTGGTGTGGCCATAACCACATAGAAAATGAAAATTAAGAATTTTATTTGGGGGGGCCACATTCAGAAGAGTTGAGGGGGCTATTCCTGACTCTGTGCTTGGAGTGACCCTTGCCACTATTTGAGGGATCCTATGTGGAACCCTGGGGTGGAGCGATAGCACAGCGGATAGGGAATTTGCCTTGCACACAGCCGACATGGGTTCGATTCTTCTGCCTCTCTCGGAGAGCCCGGCAAGCTACTGAGAGTATCTCGCCCACACGGCAAAGCCTGGCAAGCTACCCGTGGTGTATCCGATATGCCAAAAACAGTAACAACAAGTCTCACAATGGAGACGTTACTGGTGACCGCTTAAGCAAATCGATGAGCAGTGGGATGACAGTGATACAGCGATACTATGATTTTCAAAGTTATTCATCATAGAGTTTCAGGCATACAATGTCAATGTTCCAACACCAATCCCACCACAAACTTTTTTTTTCTTTTCTCTTTATTTGGCTTTTTGGCCACACCTAACAGTGCTCTGCGCTCAGGGATCACTCCTGAAAGTGCTCACGGCATATGGGCTTATGGGATGCTA
Organism: Sorex araneus; assembly: GCF_027595985.1. NCBI lineage: Eukaryota > Metazoa > Chordata > Mammalia > Eulipotyphla > Soricidae > Sorex > Sorex araneus. The sequence goes on from NC_073306.1 coordinate 198,710,128, forward strand.
GGGATCCAACCCAGGTTGGCAGCATGCCAGGCAAGAGCCCTATCTGCTGTACTATCTCTCAGGTCCCAAACCACCAGAGACTTTAAATTTTATTTTTAGGGCCTGCTCCCAATGGTGTCAGAGGCCACGAGGGTCCAATCCGGCAGTGCTGGTTGGGGGCAGGCAGTGCCGGGGATCCAACTCAGGGCCAAGCACATGGAGGCATGTTTCCTAGCACTCGGGGACAACACACAGGGCAGGTGCTCTATCACCAAGCTGCATTCCCCGTCCCTCTCTCACTCAAACTATCTCTTTCAGTCCCAGATCAAATTCCTTTATTATCTTTTTTTTTTTTAATCACTGTGAGATAGATCCTTACTAAGTTATTCGTGATTGGGTGTCAGTCATACAGTGTTCCAACACCATCCCTTCACCAGTGTACATTTCCCACCACCAGCGTCCTCAGTTTCCCTCCCACACTTCTTCCACCCTCCCGCCCCCCTTGCCTGCCAGCTTGCCTCTGTGGCAGCACTTTTCTTCTCTCTCTCTCTCTCTGTCTCTCTGTCTCTCTCTGTCTCTCTCTCTCTCTGTCTCTCTCTCTGTCTCTCTGTCTCTGTCTCTGTCTCTGTCTCTCTGTCTCTCTGTCTCTCTGTCTCTCTGTCTCTCTGTCTCTCTCTCTCTCTCTCTCTCTCTCTCTCTCTCTCTCTCTCTCTTATATTTTGGTGGTAAATGGGGTGGGGTTGGGCACACCCAGAAATGCTCAAATATTCTTGGCTCCGTGGTCAGAAGTGCCCCCTGGTGGTGTTCGGGGGAACATGCGCAGTGCCAGTGATTCAAAGGACGGTACGCGGAATGTGCAGCAAACGCCTTACTCCTAGGCTGGGTTCTTTATATAGATGATTTAAGGCAGATCTTGCTCTGAATCACTGGGACTGCTAAAGGTAAAGTGTGAATCATTTTATTCTTTTCCATTTGTTTGAGATTTGTCCCTTTTATTTTATTTATTAATTGAGCCACACCAGGAAGAGCACCAGGCATCTTTCTAGTACCAGGGATCTGTGCTCCAGCCCTCTGAGCCATCTGCTGGTCCCTGTTCTTTCAACCTGTGTAACTCATGCAGTTGGAGATGTTTATCCGATATTTCTTTAAATTTTTTTTTCCTTATGAGGTCCTGTGATTTTAAAAAAGTTAATGATGGCTTTACACGTGCATTGTTCCAATACCACACCCATGACCAGAATACCCGCTTCTCTCCACAAGGACCCCAAAGGCCCCTCCCTTTCACGCCCTCCGCTATCACTCCCCCGGCCCCCACACCCCTCGAAAATTCAGTTCTGTGGACCAACCCTCAGTTCTGTTCCCTTTTAACCTTTGTTGCTACTGTGTATCTTTAAGTCTCACATTAATATGAAATTTTTGAACTAATAATTCCAACAGGTCCACTTTTAGAGATGATTTGATCCAGTAAGAATCTCATCATAATATCCTCGATCAAGCATAAAACAAAGGTGATAACCATTTGCAAATGAACCTCAGTGAATTCAGGGATTAAACCAAAGTCCCTTTAATCATAAACTTAGGTCAAATGCACTTTATTTTCCATGTGTGAGGCCTGGACTTGATCAGAAAAAAAAAATTCTCGTGATTAATTTACTTTTCCCATCTTTTCTCTTATTCTACTTTTCTTCTCTTTTCATTAACATAAAATTTGCTTTTTAAATGTTAAAAGTTTTAAGTGAATTATTACAAGGATACTTTTACACTTAAAACAACGCAAAATGGATACTTAAATAAAATCTTCAGAACTTTATCTCTGATATGTAGTCAAATTATTTAAGCTAGTGCTTTTTGGAGGGGACGAGGGGTGGCTTTTGGCTCTTAGGCCACATCCAGAGGGCAGTGCTAAGTGGATCGTGTGTTGCCAGGGATGAAACCTGGGCCTCCTGCCTGCCTGCTAAGCTTGTGTTTCAGCCCATTAAGCTTCCTCTCCAGCCTTTAAGTTCTTTTCATTGTTTTGTTTGTTTGTTTGCTTGCTTGCTTTCTGGGGCCATACCCAACTGTGCTCAGTTCTTACTCCTGGCTCTGTGCTCAGGCATCACTTCTGGCAGGACTCAGGGGAACATATGGGATGCCAAGGATTAAATCCAAATTGGCTGCATGCAAGGCAAATGCCCTACCTGCTGTAATATCACTCCTTAAGATTTTTGCATATAATTTTTAATGTACAAAAATTTAAATACTCTGATAAAATTGTTCATCTGAAATGTCAAAGTCTCCAAATGTATGATTACCTTAGCTAAGTCTATTACAACTTCAGAGAGCTTAGGATAGCGTCTCTCGAGAGGTTCTGTTTCCTTGATTTCAGGCAACCTTGCTCCAGCAAATGCAGGATTTTTATAAAACAGCTCCTGATGTCTTGGGATTAGATTACCTGGAAGTGAAAACAGCACCCATTTCTGTCACTATACACCATGGCAGAAAAGACCAGTAGGGGCTGGATGATAGCACAAAGGGCTGAACGTGCAAAAGCCCTGGGTTCAATTTGGGCACCAGATGATCCAACACCAACCCCAACCCCCACTCCCATTCCAAGGAAAGAAATGATAAGGACAAAGGAGGCATAGAATAGAGAAGAGAATAAGATGGCAGTTTGTGAAGTTGGGACTTTCTCACTATTTGTTGCAAAATCCAAAAGAAATGCTTTTATTGCAGGGTCTATTTGCAGGCTTTACTGTAGTTTTGACAAAAGTGAACTCAAGGAATGTTCTTATCTCAAGTAACTCATTTAGCAAGTTTGCCTGCCACTACACATAAAACTAAAGCTACGAGGAGGCATAAGAAAGATGAGAAAAGGATATTCCATCATTTTCTAGATTTAAGTACCAGCCCTTTTATTTATAATCAAAAAATGAAAGTGTAAGCAAAATAATGCAACTAATAATAATTATGTGATTGAAACACATTCTAGATTTATCAGGTCTATTCTTTTAGAATTTTATGTATTTTGTTTTTTGTTTTTTAAGACAGATCCCAATGATGCTCATCGATCACTCCTAGTGGGTCTCGGGACCACCCACAGTGCCAGGGATCAAACCTAAGTCAGCTGTGTTCAAGGCTGGAACCTTAGCTCCTGTACTATCTTTCTGGCCCTATTCTTTAAGAATTTTTGAACAACTAAGTGTATATATGTATAGAGGTCTGATTTGAGCACTTTAAATCTTTTTTCAGTTATAATACCGAATTTGGTGTGAAAAATCTGTTTTAACTCTGCTGCAAAAAGTAATTGCACTGGGGGCCGGAGTGATAGCACAGCAGGTAGGGCGTTTGCCTTGCATGCGGCCGACCCAGGTTCGATCCCCAGCATCCCATATGGTCCTCCAAGCACCGCCAGGAGTAATTCCTGAGTGCAAAGCCAGGAGTAACCCTTGAGCATCGCTGGGTGTGACCCAAAAAGAAAAAAAAAAAAACACAGACAAGGTTTTTTTTTTAAAAAAAAGTAATTGCATTATTTGATTTTATAAATGGAAACTTAACATTTAAAACTGAAATAATCCAGGTATCTCTCCCCTCTTTTGTTTTGTTTTGCTTTGCTTTTCGGTGATGGGGTTTAACTGAAGGCCTTGAGGCTGATGAGACAGTACAGCGGGTAGGGTGCTTGCCTTGCACACAGCTGGCTCAGGCTCGATTCCGGCCTTCTGTGCACCCTGAGCACCATCAGGAGTGACTCTTGAGTGCAGAGCTAGAAGTGATACCAGAGCATCACTAGGTGTAGCCCAAAAACAAAACAAAAAAAAAATGCCTCATACAAGCAAGACCAGTGAGTGCTGTAACCAATGAATTCCTTCTCCACCCCTCATTGTTTCTATTCTGCAAAGCTTGTGTCTCATCAGGAAGCTGGTTGCAACAAATCTAAGAAGACTTTGATAGTGTGGCTTTGAAATTCTGTTCCAAAAACTAACAACGAAAGTAAACTCTGTGGCAGAAAAAACTACTTTCAAACTTTGTTTTTTTTTTTTGCTTTTTGGGTCACACCCAGCGATGCTCAGGGGTTACTCCTGGCTTTGCACTCAGGAATTACTCCTGGCAGTGCTTGGGGGGACCATATGGGATGCCGGGGATCGAACCCGGGTCAGCCGCGTGCAAGGCAAACGCCCTACCCGCTGTGCTATCGATCCGGCCCCTACTTTCAAACTTTGTCTCTCTCAATACACAGATGAGGATGAGGTTGTCATATTACAGGAAGTGCCCAAAGAGAGTAAATAACCATTTGCATCTTCTTTATGTGTAGTTTACTAAACGCAAAAGCATAGAGAAATGGTCAGCCTTTGCTCTTTGCCTATTTGGGGGGAATAGGAACGGGTTATGAGCATGATTAACTTCATGTGTCAGACAGACTAAAGTCACACTGAGGATGAAGAAGTAAATGAGTATCTAAATGTATATGTGTGTATACATATGTATTTATATAGACTTTAACTTATAAAATCAATTTAATTATATAGGGGAAATCCAAATTTTAAAAGGCAGTTCTTACCTAAACAGTTTGTAATATGGTAGAGTTGATCGATGTCAGAATCTCCAGGAAAGAGGGGCTCCCCCGTGAGCATTTCCGTTACCAGACAGCCAATGGCCCACACGTCAACTGCCCTGAGAGAAACGCAGTGTGGTTCAAATCTGGCATTTCAGTACGTCTCCGGGGACTAAATCTGTTCTATGTGTTACTTTTTTGGTATCCCAGTACTGAGAAGCAGAAGTAGTTAAGTGTTCAGTTACTCAATAAAAGACACTTCCCTAAAAACCGAAAATACATTTTACATTTTTTTAAATGTAACACTTTTACATGTTAGGTTTCCAGACAGTTTAATCATGCAATTTGAGATGGAAAAGGCTTCTGGAAAATCAAAACAGTGATTATGAGTATTTTATCCTAGGAATATATCTTTCAGCTTCCCATTTAGAGGCTGCTCATTCTTGTGTACCGCTAATACAACAAACTGACAAGTTTGTCTCCTGGCACCCTGAAGACAGAAAGCCGAAAGCCGTTGTTGGGGATGTCTACAATATCAAGGAGAATCGAACATTAATAGGAAAAACTGAAAACTGTCTTTAAAAATCAGTCACCAAGGACTGGAGTGATAGAATAGCAGGTAGGGCATTTGCCTTGCATGTGGCCAACCCGGGTTCGATTCCCAGCATCCCATATGGTCCCCTGAGCACGGCCAGGGGTAATTCCTGAGTGCAGAGCCAGGAGTGACCCCTGTGCATCGCCAGGTGTGACCCAAAAGGAAAAAAATCAGTCATCATAAGGCAATGAAGATCTACTGACATGAACCACAGATATAATAACCCTGAAATTGCTTAAGATCATAGCTGAATTACAAAATGACACAAAAATACAGTATATAAATAAAAGAAGAATGCAGAAAATATTCAATGATTTATACTCTGAAAACAGAAAAACTGTAGAAAATATTCTAGGAAGATTTCTACCAAAAATTAGTACCTTTCTTTTTTTTCTTTTTCTTTTCTTTTTTTTTTTCTTTTTTGGGTCATACCTGGCGATGCACAGGGGTTACTCCTGGTTCTGCACTCAGATTTTACTCTTGGCAGTGCTCAGGGGACTCTATGAGATGCTGGGAATCGAACCTGGGTTGGCCACATGCAAGGCAAATGCCCTATCCGCTGTACTATCACTCCAGCCCTAGTACCTTTTTTTTTTTTTAAGAACATACTTACGAAGACAATTCAGGCTTAAAAACAAACATTTTTATTCAGTTATGTTTCTATTCCCAGCCTTGCCTTATCCACCTCACCTCATCCAACTGTGTTACACTGAATTCAATGTTATCCTGTCTTTACAATAATTAATAGACCTTTTCCAACCTACTAAAAATATTATCTCCATTTTATCTCCCTACTTTTATAAACAGTTTACCCACCAATATTTGTTTCATAAGAGAAAATGCTAAAAAATTACACATCACCTTTTTGGGCAGGGGTGGGGGCACACCTGGCAATGTTCAGGGGTGACTCCTGACTCTGCACTCAGGAATTACTCCTGGGGGCTTTGGAGTACCATACGGGATGCTTGGGACCGAACCCAGGTGAGCAGCATGCAGGGCAAGCACTCTACCTGCCGTACTACTGCTTCAGTCCCACACATCACTTTATAAAGTTCCCTAAACTCAACTCGTCCATTTGGAGTTCAGTGTAATTTTTTGTTTTTTGTTTTAAACTATATTGTATACACGGGGTGGGGGGGCGTACAATATAGTAAAAAATAATAATAGTTTAAATTACACTGGCAAGCTCCCTGTGGCGTATTTGATATGCCAAATAAAGTAACAATAACAGATCTTGGGGCTGGAGTGATAGCACAGCGGGTAGGGCGTTTGCCTTGCATGCGGCCGACCCAGGTTCGAATCCCAGCATCCCATATGGTCCCCTGAGCACCGCCAGGGGTAATTCCTGAGTGCATGAGCCAGGAATGACCCCTGTGCATTGCCGGGTGTGACCCAAAGAGAATAAAAAAAAATAACAGGTCTCATTCCCCTGACCCTGAAAGATCCCCCAATCATTGGGAAAGACGAGTAAGGAGAGGCTGCTAAAATCTCAGGGCTGGGATGAATGGAGACATTACTGGCACCCGCTCAGGTAAATCGATGAACAACGGGATGACAGTGATTCAGTGATACTATATTGTAAACATTAAATATTATTAAGAGGAGATTAAGTCTGCCCTCCCACCCCCTTGCAGGGATCTTACTTGCCATACTTGACGTCACCGACCAATAGCTCTGGAGCTCTGTACCACCGGGTTGCCACATAATCAGTGTAAACCTCGCCAGGAGCTGCCAGCGTGCGTGCGAAGCCAAAATCACATAACTTGACAACACCAGACTGTGAGATTAATATATTCTCGGGCTTTATATCTCTGTGTATGATCTAAGACAAAAAGCAGAGTATGGCATATATTGACACTTCAATTTAAGTAAATTAATACTTTTTTTTTAGTACATGCCATGTGCAGTTCATTGGTTTTGCTTTGACAATGAACACAAATTAGAATAATTGTTTCTGGTTTTAAGAAAACTAGGACCTATTTGGAAAATAAAGAACATTTATGCTTTAAACTATTTTAAGACCCTAAGATGGGGCTGTAGAGTTGGTAAAGTGGGTAAGGCACGCGCCTTGCACACAGCCAACAGGGGTTCAATCCCTGGAATCAGATAATCCCCTGAGCACCACCAAGATGCTCTCTGAGCACAAAGCCAAGAGTAAGCTCTGAGCACTGCTGTAAAAAATACAAGCACGCACACTCGTGGAAGGGGACAATGGTGTGTGTTGTTCATGGGCTCTTGGGGCAGCTCTCTGGCTCTCTCTCTAGCTCTCTCTTTCTCTCTCGATGCTCTCATTCAGTGCTCTCAAGCCGCTGTGTATGTACCAGATTGGGATGGCTCCTCCTTGTGTTCTGCTTCTGTGTGTGCCGCTGTGCTCTCTTCTGTCTGTCTATCTCTGTCTCTGTAGTCTCTCCTCTGGTCTCTTCCGATCTCTCTCTGTCTCTGTTGTCTCTCCTCTAGTCTCTCCCGATCTCTCTTCTTCTGATCTCTCTCCCCGGAGTCCTTCTGCTTCTCTCTCTAGAGCACTTCTCACTCTCCTTTGGACTCTGTCTCTTACTTCTGACTCTGACCCCTACTTCTGACTTTGTCCACTTCTGGCTCTTTCTTTCCCCTGCTCTGGCTCCAATGACTCCCTGATTCTCTTTCGCTTTGTGCTCTGCTTCTGTGTCTTCTCCCTTACTTCTCTTACAGTCTTAGTTTATATAGCAATCACATAGGGTGGTGACATGAAGATGGGTTGAACATTAACAAATCAACAAAGAGGAGTAAGACCACTCCTGCAGGAGATTAACAAAATCTCATCTAAGGAGATTACTCCAGATCCGCATAAGGGCGGGATTCCATCCAGGGTGTGTTGCTTTCTTCTTCCTCAGCTAGTAATCCACCTAAATAGTTGTAGTAAATCTACTTCTAATATTTCTAGCAATGTCATTCTTTATGAGCACAGCAAGAGATATATCAAACTTAAAGTTCGGTTCTCTCTGAGGACATCTCACTATATATTCCAGACCACAGTCCTCAGGCCAGGTTAGTCTTCCCAACCCCAGCAGGGTCCTAGTCTCGTCGTTACTTTTGGATCATGGCAGCATTTGTCTATGACCATGTTCTCAACTTATAGTTGAGTATCGTGGCGCTTTGGCCTGGCCCATTTCGATGCCAGGGTAGCTCACAGCTTGCCCTGGGTCCATTCTGTCCCTCGTTGGGACCATGCTTTTGGGGTGCTAGGAACTAAGGGTAACTGAGTTGAGAAAGCAGATGCCCAAGAGTAAATATTATTGGAGTCAATCAGCTCCTAAGTTACAAAGCATAACATTAACTGTATTCCTGTGTCCATACAGAAAGGACATTGCTTTGAGGTAAACTAAGTTCTCTGCGGTAGGGCTGAAAGGACAAACCCAATGTTATCTTACAGGTGTGGCCTTCCTCCCAAAAAACAAAACAACTCTAATATATTGGGTAAATATATATTAATTACCAAAACAATTCTCTATTAGTGGAAGTTCTCAAGACCAAGAGTAGAGCTATCATTGAAGGCCAAGGTAATTAAGGATGCTTTATGAAGGGGTGGGCTCTAGCCCAGGTCTTAAGTATTATGACCTATATTCATAAATATAGAGATCGAAGGACAATCTAAGGGAAAGTAACAAGGAAGCAAGAGAGAAGATAGGAATCCTCAGGGAGACAGAGAGAATGTCTTTTTCCTAGACTTGAGATTAAAAACTGTGAAAAAGAGAACCCGCTTGGGAAGCCTGAACTTGTGTTAAGGCTCCGGAAACTCATGAAAGTGACATGACCAAAAAAAGTGGGAAAAGATGACATTATTCATAAACAAGCTAAATCCAAGAGTGCAATATTGATGCATTGTGAGACATCAATAGGGCGATAAGAATCTAAACTAGGTTGGTATTCAGAGGAATACACTAGAAAAATTTAAATTAAAAATCAACAGAATTTAGGAAGTAATAACAGATTTTTTATTTAAACCTAAGAATCTATTTTTTTTAAATGGTGTTTCCATTACCAAAAATGGAAAAGTCTAAAAAGAATTCTGTTTATTTAATGGGCCACACCCATTCGGTGCTCAATGCTTACTCATGGCTCCATAACAGGGATCACCCCAAGTGGTGCTTGGGAGAATCACAAGTGGTGCCAGGGACTGAACCAGGGTCAACCACATGCAAGGCAAACACTTCAATGCCCACACTATCTCTCTCGCCCTGGGAAAGAGTGGTTGTGGTGGAATAATTAGTTGCTCAATTTTAGCCATATGAGCTTCTGGCTGTGTTACTGAATGGCCTTGTGGAAGTGATCACCAGGCTACTCGTTACACAAGGTCGAGGCTAATATTTCTAAAGGAGAGATTATGAGATGGGGAAATAAGGGCAATGTGATCACTATCATAACTGTCCCGTTGCTCATCGATTTGCTCGAGCGGACACCAGTAACGTCTCCATTGTGAAACTTGTTGTTACTGTTTTTGGCATATCAAATATGCTATGGGTAGCTTGCCAGACTCCACTGTGCAGATGAGATACTCTCGATACTCTCGGTAGCTTGCTGGGCTCTCCGAGAGGGATGGAGAAATAGCTTGCTGGGCTCTCTGGGAGGGACAGAGGAATCAAACCTGGGTCGGCCATATGCAAGGCAAACGCCCTACCCGCTGTGCTATCGCTCCAGCCCAGGCCACTGTGATAGACAAGAAATAGTACATGAAGAAAAAAATTCTAGAGCTAGGCAAAATATATGATCAGGTTTAATTTTCTAATACAGGTAAATTGCGTTTTGAAAAGTAAACATGTATGTTCATTTAAAACTTTTTCAGAGGGATGCCACGGGAAATGACAATTTTCCATTGCCGAGCATTTTGTAAAGGCCACAACTTGTTACATTCGAGACGTTCCAGGTGAGGACACAGGGTCAACCCAACACCTTGGCTGCAACACATAGAAGTGGTTTCAGGGGCTGGAGTGATAGCACAGCGGGTAGGGTGTTTGCCTTGCACGCGGCTGACTCAGGTTCGATTCCCAGCATCCCAAATGGTCCCCCAAGCACTGCCAGGAGTAATTCCTGAGTGCAAAGCCAGGAGTAACCTCTGAGCATCGCCAGGTGTGACCCAAAAAGCAAAATAAATAAATAAATAATAAATAAATAAATAAATTTTTTTTCTAAAAAGTGGTTTTGGTATAGTCACCCACAGTTCCGTCTTTCTGGATCTGTCCTCCCCTCCCTTCACCACAGGAAGCTGAATGAAATCACTGTCTTGCTGTCTCTGGACGCAAATACTCTATGTTTATGATTTAAACAGCAGAACTGAAACGCAGGCGATAGGAGCAGGATTTTTACTGAAACCTGTCATTGCAGACTTAGGTGACCAGGAAAGTTCCTGAAAAATGGTAAGCTCCAAGATGATGCACTAATACTAGACACTGCCTAAATAAATGATTATACCTGGTGATTTCAGCAAAACGTTGTTTAGGCATCTACAAACACTTCATAATGCCCTGTATTAGTTGGGTCAAACGAATTAATAGTAACCTTAAATGAGATTCTTTTTTTTTTTCTTTTTGAGTCACACCCAGCGTTGCTCAGGGGTTCTCCTGGCTCTGCACGCAGGAATTACCCCTGGCAGTGCTTGGGGGACCATATGGGATGCCGGGGATTGAACCCAGGTCGGCCGTGTGCAAGGCAAATGTCCTACCCGCTGTGCTACCACTCGGGCCCCTTAAATGAGATTCTTAATATGTATACTCAGCTTATGAAAGGATTTGAATGCTATGTTTTTGTTTGTATTTTGTTTGGGCTTTGGAGCCACATGCAGCAGTACTGAGGGGCTATTCTCTTGTCAGCGTGCTGGGGTCAGGCCGTGGCTCCTGCATCAGAGCAGGTAGTAAGCCCACTGAGCTCTCTCTCCAGTTTCTCCAGGCTATTTTAGCTATTTCAGGTGATGTGCTTAGACAGCAGATGTAAATCAATTATTTGGGCAGAGAAATAGTAGAGCAGGTAAGGTGCTGGCTTTGCATGCAGTCAACTGAGTTCAATCCCCAGCACTCCATCTGGTCCCTGGAACCCCACCAGGAGTGACACCGGAGCACAGAGCCAGGAATAAGCCCTGAGGTCTGCTGGGTATAGCCCCCCCCACCCAAATCAAACAGAAATATACAACTCAAAACCTAAATATTAAACCATATAAATTATATGCAGAACTTAAGTATTTATAATTAAGTGTACTGATGTTGGCAACTTATTTATTAATTTTTGCTTTTTTGGGGTCACACCTGGCAATGCATAGGGGTCACTCCTGGATCTGCACTCAGGAATTACCCCTGGAGGTGCCCAGGGGACCATATGGGATGCTGGGAAACGAACCCAGGTTGGCCACATGCAAGGCAAACGCCCTACCCGCTGTGCTACCACTCCAGCCCTGGCAACTTATTTTTAATGCAAAAATAAACAACATAAATTTATAAATAAATGGGAAAAGAGAAAATAAAATAAAATGAGAAAAGAGATAATAAACTATGTACTAAGGCAAATATAGGAAAATTCTAACAAGTATGGAGACCCGGTGGCTGGTTATGGATATTCATTGTAAACTCGACTTTTCATTATGGCCTGAGATTTTCTAAATTAATTTAAAAATTTTGAGGAGTAGAGACTGGAGTGATAGCACAGTGGGTAGGGCATTTGCCTTGCACGTGGTCGACCCGGGTTCGATTCCCAGCATCCCATATGGTCCCCTGAGCACCGCCAGGAGTGATTCCTGAGTGCATGAGCCAGAAGTAACCCCTGTGCATCGCCAGGTGTGATCCAAATAGCAAGAAGAAAAATTTTTTTGAGGAGTAATAAAATGTGTATTTGGACACATGAAAATTGATAATATCAAAGCAATTAGTTTATTTCAATTATTTTACTGAGCCCAACTTTTAATAAGTGTCTCAGTGGATTCAGTGATTTGCATTTGAGATCAACAATTGGAAAAATAATTATTTAAACACTTACATTATGACTATGACAAAATCCAATTCCATTGATAATCTGAAACAAATACTTTTGAACTAGCTGATAGTCTAGTCCATTTGGAAAGAGCTCCAAGTCATCAAGCATTGTATGGTCAACAAATTCAAAGACCAGATACCATCGTTTTTTCTTCTTACACACTTCCAAAAGATTCACCAGATTTTCATGTCTGAGTTGCTGTTACATAAAAAAAAATAATGATTTTTAGAAGATTAAATTATTAGCGACTAGTCACAATCTAAAAATAGATCTTAACATGAAAAAACAAATAAAATGCATAAGCAGTATAAATTATTAAAAACTATATTCTGTTTTTTAAATTATAGTTGAGAGATCATAATGCTCCATTACCCCATCAGAGAACACGACAAAATCGATAGCAAAAGAAAGTAACTTTAGTTTTTTTTGTTTGTTTGAAAATTTGGATAATTTATTGAAAATAATTCAAGGCTGTTAGGTATTCAAGGTATCAGATAACTGGGGGAGGGGTTGTTATTGCTATGGAAGTAACCAGTTTTGTACTTGGATTTTGTAGACAGTGTTTGTTCTTGTGCACCAATGTAGTTGGGCACTTTCTCTGTTTTCAGTCTGATCTTTCATCCAATGATGCTTCCATCTCTGATGCTTCCATTATTCAGTTACTGGATTGTTCAGCAAGCATCTTGGGCAATCCATATTTTCTTATTTCTTTTACTATGCTTGGATTAAGCAAGACTATAAAAATCCACATCTTTGATTCATGGCCTAGAAAATCATAATGATTATTTATTACCCATAGCCTTTACCTTGAAAAAAATGTTAAAAGAAATTGTTTAGACAGAAAATTACACGTTAGAAACTCTGAGCTACATAAAGCATGGAAGAATGCCAAAGAAGGAGTACGTGAAGAATAAGTAAAAACATGGGGCTGGAGCAATAGTACAGCGAATAGGGCGTTTGCCTTGCACACAGACGACCCGGGTTCGATTCCCAGCATCCCATATGGTCCTCTGAGCACCGCCAGGGGTGATTCCTGAGTGAAGAGCCAGGAGTAACCCCTCATGCATTGCCAAGTGTGACCCAAAAAGAAAAAAAAGAATAAGTAAAAACGTTTATCATTTGTAGTCCTAACAAATATATAGATACTATCTCTCTCTCCTTGCCCCCCCTCTACCCCCCACTCTCTTTCTCACATTGCCTGGCTCACTTCAAGGTCCTACTCTTCATATTCTTCACTGTTTTACTTCTCTTCCTTTCAAGTGGTGGTTTCTTAATGTATATTTTACTCAATTTTTTAATTTATCTCAGTGTGAGTTCTTATAAATTACTTGGTCGACAGTAAGAAACAGCCGAACTATATGCCCAGAGGTGATATTAAGAGACCCAGAGACATATTTGACAGCCTTCAAGGCCCCAGAAAACAGTTACTAGCTGTTTGATGACTAGGGGTCATCAAAGAAGGAAGAAAGGGAACATCTTTGGCAGAAAATTTTACCTTGAATTGGCCCTAAAAATCCACAAACTGTAAGTTAAGAAGAACCACTCCTAAATAGGTTCTCTCGAGGACTACAATCCAAATTCAAATCATATTAATCCTGCAAATTGGATTAGATGATGTCAGAATATTAGTGCAACCAAGTTTCCTGGGGTAACCTCAAGTGTTCTCAAGAGCCTCACAGAAGCAAACATAACTCCTCTCAGGGGGAAGAGAACATTATCTAGAGAATCAAGCTATGTAAACAGTATTTAAAAAAATTAACACAGAGCGAGGTATGTGGTTCAGTGGTAGATCATATGCCTTATATATGTAGGGCCCTAGGTTTGATCCCTGATACTGCAAAAATAAATAACACAGTCATGTCTCGATGATTGGATGTGATTAAAAAAATTTTTTTTAAAGCAACAGGAACAACTACACAAGAGATTTCATTAATATAGACATTAGAAAAGTAATCAATTTAAATATTTAAAAAAAACCCACAACAGAATAGTTTTTACAATCAATTGAAGACTATAAGGAAAAAAAACTAATAAAATGTTAGAATTAAAGAGTAATTGAGACTGGAAAGATAGTACAGTGGGTATGGTACTTACCTTGCATGCAACCAACATATGGACCCCCAACCCTTTCTAAGCCCCTCCAGGAGTGATCCCTGATCACAGAACCAGGAGTAATCCCTGAGTTCTGCCGGGTGTGGCCCCAATATACTTCTATATATGCTGATATATAGAAGTAAACACACACACATATATAGAAGCAAACACATACACACACGTGTGTGTGCTTCTGTGAGGCTCTTGGGAGTACTTGGGGTTACCCCAGGAATTAGGTAACCCTAATTTAAAAACAACACCCCCACCCCCACCCCACATATATATATATATATGTTTATGTATATGGTTAAGTTTAATAGTAAATGTAGATGTAGTTAAAGTAGAATTCTGGATTGGAAAATGGTAGGAAGGAAAACATTGAATCGAGAAGAAACAAAAGAATGAAAGACAAAAAAAGAAAAAACAGAATGAAAGACCTAGGAAAAGAATATAAGTGAGGAGAAGGCAATGCAAAGTTTGAGTAACTACATTAAATATAAATAAATTAAATACTCCAATTAAAATGCAAAGAGTGGACCAAGAACATAGCTCTGAACTGGAGAACATGCTTTGCAAGCAAGGTGCCATGGGTTCAATCCCCAATACTACATGGTCCCTAACTGGGAGCAACTCCTGAGCACTGAGCCAGGAATACAGTCCCTCAGTTCTGCTGGATGTGGCCGAATATCAATCAAATGCAGACTATCAACAGGAGAAAACAAAAGAATCAACCGCATCTTCTTTGAAACACAGGCCTTACATGTATTTCAAAATATGGGGAATGGACAGCAAGTACAGCTAGTAAGGTGCTGCTTTGTATGCAACCAACCCAGTTCAATCGTAGCACCATATATAGCCCCCTGAGTACTGCCAGGAGTGATTCCTAAGCACAGAGCCAGGCGTAAACCCTGACAACAGCCACGGGTAGCCCCCAAGAGTAAGTGTGACCCAAAACAAAACAAAACCAAACAAGAATGTAGCTCAGTTCTTTGCCATGAACGAAGCCCAGGCTTAATCCCCAGCAATGCCGAGAAAGAAGGAACAACAAACAAATGGTAGCTATAAGCTTAAATGAAGTCTGAGCTAAGTTTTGTGGCATTTGAATACTAACATGGGGAGATCGCTCAAAGGCCTGAGGTTGAGATCGAGAAAGCAAGTCTGGGAAGATCCTTCACAAGGTCATGTTGTAAAGCATTCCTTGACAGGTGCCTTGGGAACTGGATTTCAGGATTCCCTTTATTTTCAGAACACATCCAGTAGTTTAGTATGCCAGCAACACTGTCTATGCTGAAACCCTAATTTAAAAACAACAACAACAGGGGGCTGGAGCGACAGCACAGTGGGAAGGGCGTTTGCCTTGCACGCGGCTACCCGGGTTGGATTCCCAGCATCCCAGATGGTCCCCTGTGCACCGCCAGGAGTAATTCCTGAGTGCAAAGCCAGGAGTAAACCCTGTGCATCACCACGTGTGACCCAAAAAGCAAAAAAATTTTAAAAATGATAAAAACAACAACAACTGTCACAACAAAACCCTTTGGACAGGTGTAATGAATTTCTTGATAGAGAACAAGAGGCTCCTTGCTGAAAGAAATACAGAACTCCTGAGCAAGTCTATCAGCAGAGGATGAGAGCAAGCCTGTGTCAGGCCCCCTGGAATACACCCCAGGCGTCTTTTCCCTTTACTAATTTTGCTTTATGCACCTTAACTATAATAAATTACAGCCATGAGGCACCACAGTGTAGTTCAGTGATAAGGGTGTAAGTTTTGCATCGTGTGAGGCCAGGATCTGATCCCTAACACTTAAAAATAAGACCACCACCATGAGTAAACGACATGTTGAACTGCAGGCACTCCTACGAAGCATTAAACCTAGAGGTAGTTATTGGTACCCCCAAGATATGTTAGACAAACATAGCACAATAGATACAGGAGGCAGCGACAAATACTGCTCAAATCATGTTTATGTTCCTGATACAAGTGCATCTGCATACATAATCATTTTGTTTGTTTAAATGTTATTATAGGGGCTGGAGCAATAGCACAGCGGGTAGGGTGTTTGCCTTGCACATGGCCGACCCCCCGGGTTCAAATGCCAGCATCCTATATGGTCCCCTGAGCACCACCAGGGGTAATTCCTGAGTGCAAGGCCAGGAGTAAACCCTGTGCATCGCCAGGCGTGACCCAAAAAGCAAAATAAATAAATAAATAAATAAATGTTATTATAAAAACACACAAGGTTCCTGCACTTCTTTTTTGTGCTGGAGAGATAGCGCAGACGGTAAGAAGCCTTGCCCGTGGTTGGCGTGGTTCAGATCCCGGTACCTCATCTTTGCCATGCACTGGCAGGCCGAGTTCCTGAGCCCTGCAGAGAGTGGCTCAACTCCCAGTGTTTTCCCTAAATACACAGGAAAAAAATCTCCATCAGGGAAAAAAAAACTTTTTTCAACTCAGTGTATTTACTCACCTTTAGTAATTTGATTTCTCGCATAGCGATTTTTTTCACCATTTTGTCATCATCACTTTCTAAGAACTTCTTGATGGCGACAATTCTTCCACTATCTTTATTCCTACACTTCATCACCATTCCATAACTCCCTTCTCCAACCAGGCCTAAGTTCTCATATTTTTCCATTTTGATTCAAGACCAAGATTTTTCTCGCTGTGAAAATCAAATCATAGTTAATAATGTTCAGTACAAATGTAATGTTAATTCTGCCACACTCCAACAAATATTCTTCCCCACTTGTCTTCCTGTAGTCACTGTATTGCATGCTAGCAGGTGCTGACTCACAATTTCTTCCTGCTTATAAAACATCTACACTGTTGAAAAAATATTTACCCACATCTCATATTAGACAAGGCCAACTGAATTGCATTAATTCACTTTAAGCTTCTAAATGGCGTAGTAATGAAATTCATTGTTTTTAATTCAGAAAACAGCAATCATTGAAGCATATTATAAAACCTATGTCACTTTAGAAAACAAAAGTCCTTTTCACTTAAAGGTGAAAATGACACAACTGAATTTGATTTTAGTCAAGATCAATTTTATTTTTTTACAATAGGCTTAAGAGAACAAAGCTGAAAATCTTTATGCACTTCAATTGGGAAATTGTTCATAATATGATCATTTACAACTTAGCAAGAACCTTTGAAAAACTTCACGTTCTCACTCCAGCAATTAAATTCCTATATTGAACTTTAAAAATCGGAACTGGAGCAACAGTACAGCAGGGGGGGCACTTGCCTTGCACCTGGCCCACCAGGATTTGATTCCAGGCATCCCATATAGTTCCCTGAGCCCCGCCAGGAGTGATTCCTGAGCCCAGAACTAGGAGGAAACCTTGAGTACAGCCAGGTGTGGCCCCAAACAAATGATCCCCCCAAAAAACTAACCCCCCAAATAACAGCAATGTCACCCCAGTATATAAGCAATTTTTAAAAATATTAGTACAAGCAAATACATCCTTTAATGACTCCTCATGATTAGTTTGAACATTTGGGACTGGAGGAATAGTTCCGTAATATAGAGCACTTGCCTTGCAAATTTATAGTCATGAGTTCAAATCCTTGGTGCTGTCATGCGCACTGAGCACGAACCCTGAAACTATTGTTCGAGCCCGGCAGCTCTGCTACCTGTGATTTTTGGTGCCACAATTTCTGGCTGCACCACAGCCAGATGTGCACGAGAACAAGAGGGCATGACCTCCCGTGGGCACTGCTACTGGAAATGATCTTTCGAGAAGTGAGGCCGGGGAGACTGCTCAAGTTCATGCTGGAGTTCACGCTTTGCACACTCGGAGGCCCCGGCTTGATCCCCTGCACATGGCTAGGAGTGGGCAGCAGGCACTGAGCAGGGTGCAGCCAGCCCTCGAGCACCACCACGCGTGGTTCCCCCCCGAGGACACATGTGAATACCACCCGGAGCTTGGCAAGAATTCCAAACCGGAACTTGCAAGCGTCAAATAAGGAACGCCACGCCCCGCGAGCAAGGGAGGACACATCAAAACGAACGGCGCGCGAATCTCGCTGAGCGCCTGAGTGAGGACCACCGCGAAATGTGCAAGCACCGGTTCAGCCTGGGTGACCCTCATTCTTTACGCTGCCACCACCACCACCAACGGGAATGAGGAGAGGGAGGGATTTATCTGTTAAGTTTGATCATTTGAACTTTGCATTTTGAAATCCTAGACATTTCATTGTATGACATTTCCTAGATAAAGGTAATTCCAATAAATTCTTTCTTACCTTACTAATGACTAAGGAAGGGCCAAAAATTATTTCTACTACTTATTTTGGAACAGGAAAAAAAAACTTGTTTCTTCAAAATAAAGGTATAATTTTACTCATGGATAGAGTGTCACGAAATATAAAAGCTAACAAACAAAACTTTAAAGTTTTGTTGTTGTTGTTTGCTTTTTGGGTGACACCCGGCAATGCACAGGGTTTGCTCCTGGCTCTGTACTCAAGAATTACCCCTGGCGGTGCTCAGGGGACCATACCATATTGGATGCTGGGAATCCAACCCGGGTCGGCCTCGTGCAAGGCAAACGCCCTACCTGTTGTGCTATCGCTCCAGCCCCCTAAAGTTATTTTTAAACATTGATTTTTTTCTTCTTTCTTTCTTCCTCCTTCCTCCTTCCTCCTTCCCTCCTTCCCTTCCTTCCTTCTTCCCTTTCTGCAGTGCTGGGGCTGGAACCCAGTCTTCACACAAGCTAGACAAGTGTTCTTCCATAATCTACATTCCAAGCTTAAAATCTGATCTTGAAATTAAATTTTAGAAGCAAAGATTAAAAAAATAACTCCTACTCCCAATATGGTTCTGGAAATTTGAGGAGAAAAAATCCTTTGGTAACTATATATTCAAATGATTCATTGCTGATCATTTTAATTTGACAATGTAAAATTACTCACTTATATAAATCACAAAGAACAAATTCTTACCTATCATACATCGTATCATGAGCATACATCAATCTAAAACCAACTTGCCTGGGGCTGGAGCAATAGCACAGCAGGTAGGGCATTTGCCTTGTGCGCAGCCAACCCGGGTTCGAATCCCAGCATCCCATATGGTCCCCCGAGCACCGCCAGTAGTTCCTGAGAGCATGAGTCAGTAGTAACCCCTGTGCATTGTGACCCAATAAATAAATAAATAAATAAATAAAACCAATTTGCCAAGATAGTGAATTATGATTTTTCTAAAAATGTGATTTCCTGTGCCAGAGAGATAGTATGGTGGGTACAGTGCCTTGCATGTGGTTAACCCCAGGTTCAATCCCTGGCACCCCATGCCCCTGAGCCTTGCCAGGAGTAAGCCCTGAAAACCACCAGATGTGGCCCCCAAACCAAAAATGAAATGAAATAAAAGTTTCTCTTTTGATAACAAAAAACAAAACAAATGCATTCCTATTCTAGCAAACCATGCAATCCAATGTATGTATTTTTAGCCCTTTACACTTAATAGTTTGAGTTTCTTTTCTCTGTCACTGTCACTGTTATCCCATTGCTCATCGATTTGCTCAAGTGGGCACCAGTAACGTCTCCATTGTGAGTCTTGTTAATGTTTTTGACATACTGAAAAATACTCCATGGGTAGCTTGCTAGGCTCTGCCATGCAGGCGGGATACTCTCAGTAGCTTGCCGGGCTCTCCGAGAGGGACAGAGGAATCGAACCTGGGTCGGCTGTATGCAAGGCAAACACCCTACCCGTTGTGCTATAGCTCCAGCTCTCTTTTCTCTAGTAGATGTAAATAATACTTTGTATAGAAATACATGGAAACTAAAAGATTGATCTTGGGGGTGGGGGAGGCCTGAAAATAAATTCTAATTAATACCAACTCTAATTACTTCATTATTTTAGTACTGTTTTGATAGTAGATTCTATTAGAAGCAGGTTTTACAGCGGTGCCTTTAACACTGATTTCCAAACATTTGGCATATTAATCTATTTTGCACCAACTTTGTTGTTGTTGTTTCTGGGCCACATCCGGAAGGTGATCGGGTTTATTTCTGGCTCTGCACTGCAGGATCATTTCTGTTGGCCTCCTGGAGCCATGTCGAGTGTTGGGTCCCCGGGACCAAACCCAGGTCAGCCACTTGCAACGCAAGTACTTGCAAAGCAACTACTGACTGTACAATTGCTCTGTCCCAGAAGACACCTGTTTTATTAAGTATTAGACTTTATCTCTTTTCTTTTTTTCATTTGGGGTAGAAGCACAGGGCTATGCTTGGCTCTGAACTCAGGAATTACTCCTGGAGGTACTCAGGGGACCATATGGGATGCTGAGAATCAAACCCGGGTTGGCCGCGTGCAAGGTAAACACCCTACCCGCTGTGCTAGAGCTCCAGCCCAAGTATTAGACTTTAAATTTATCATGCAAGGACAAAAAGGAGTTGGAATCTATATAAACTGGATCCTTCACAGTTTGCCATCGATGTACTTATATATCAAATTGCAAAATGAATAAAATAGAACTTACAAGCATGCCTAAGATTTTATAAACATGTCACAAGATAACATTGCAAGCCGTCTTTATTTATTTATTCAGTGAAATTTATTCTCACTGCCAACAGCACATTTGGTCGCCACACATCAAACGTGCCCACTTGCTCAAGTGGTACTGTCCACAAATACCTTACAATTATCACACCTTTGTATATATATATATATGTACACATATATGTATACATATATATGCATATATATAATATATAACCCGCAATGCTTTAGACAGTAACTCATAAACTGGAACTTCTCCTGCCTTTTCACTCCTAAATATAAGGCTACTACCAGCTTAACGGGCCAATCGGCAACGTAGTATTTCTGCACACGAACCATGTAAGCCAAGATGACAACAGTTGCAATCATAATTTAAATGACAATGCCAACAATTTCAACCAAAAAAATCATGCCCATTTCTATTGTGTTAAACACAGATTGAAATCTAGTTTTGCTAGAAGCACGAGATAATAAAAGCTTTAAAAACTATTATACTTACAATTTCTTAAAAAAAAAAAAAAGGCTTTTCTGTGCAAAGTCCCAAAGGTTTTCAACTCGGAAACAAACTAGAGGTGAAATGCATCTCCCTTGCAGGTGTAAAAGATGCTGACTAGCGACTGGCAAATCCGGCGCCTTGGCGATGGATTTCTTCTGCGCACACAGTCACGGGTCCGAGGGGAGGCAGCAGAGCCTCCGCCCTCCGCGAGCTCAGACTCGCCTGCACCGCCGGCCGCATGCTGCCGTTGTCAAGGCAACGACCTCACTCTGTCCCCAGCCGTCGGCTCAGTGTCCAGAGAGAACTGCAGCGCAGGTCAGGATGTGTCCGCGGCCAGGCACCCACACCTGTTAGACCAGGGCCTGGAAAGCAGTGAGCTGGGCCGGGAGGGCACTTCCTACGACTCGGCAGGTGCCCGGGCCCCGGGGCTGAGAAGCCGCGGGGTTCCCAGCAAGCCCGAGGCCAAGGCGGCGGCCACTGAGCTGCAAGGGGCGGATCCTCCCCGCCCAGACCCGCCCTTCGCCCGTCAAGACTCCCTTGATTGGTCCGTCCGTGTCGTTAGGCTCTCTGATTGGCTTGGCCGCAGCAACCCCACCCCTCACCTGGGGCTCCGCCCTGGTTCTGTTCTCCCTGGCACGGGAATCTGCACACCTAGGGGCTTAATCGAGCAGGCCCGTTCTGACTTCACATGCAGACACTCTGTTCGCTCTGCCCACAAAGGCGAGTCCGGTGCCCACCGAGACGGCAAAGATGGTGATGGCTTTGCAGGAGTGGGAAAAAGTGCAAAAGCGGATTATGCAAATCCGCTCGCAACCGGCCCCTTTCTTTCCGGTGGAGGCGTGGAATAAGTGTGATCTTTCTGAAATAAGCGGGAGATGAGAGTGACAGCCTAGGTGATGAATAGTAGCGAGGCACAGGAAGGAAGGCTACAACACAACCTGTTCGGAGGGACCTGAGCGGACAGCCTGAGCACTGAATGAGGGGCACTCTAAATGACAGAAGAAATGGAAAATACAAGAATGAAGAGGAAAGGCTCGAGTGCCGCTGGGGAGCAACACGGGTACCACACTGGCAGAATGTTGGCATAAAGGACAGGGTGAAGTTAGGGAATTTTTTTTTTTCTGCTTTCGGGTCGCACCGCAATGTTCAGGGGTTACTCCTGGCTCTGCACTCAGAAATTACTCCTGGCAGTGCTGGGGGACTATATAGAATGCCAGGGATCGACCCAGGTCGGCCACGTGCAAGGCAAATGCCCTCCCTGCCCGCTGTACTATCACTCCGCATCCGAAGTTAGGAATATTTTTATGACTCAGATCAACTTCATTCATGACCAGATTTTTTTGTCCAGCAATTTTTAAGACCTCATTTGACTGTAGCGATAGCACAGCGGGTAGGGCATTTGCCTTGCATGCGACCCACCGGGGTTCAATTCCTCTGACCCCCAAGGCAGAGCCTAGCAAGTTATCTTGGTATTTGATATGCCAAAAACAGTAACAAGTCTCACAATGGAGACGTTACTGGTGCCCGCTCGAGAAAATGGATGAACAACAGGATGACAGTTGCTACAGTGCTACAATTAATAGAAGCTAAGCATTCTAAAATGTTTGTCTCCGAAATACTTTGGTCCAATTGAAAGTATTGTGCGTAGCAGATATAACCTTAGTCAATATTCAAACATTACTGCTCTTTGTATGCTAAGAACAAACATTTGGGCTGTAATCTTTTGCCAAGTTTGGTTAGCATGAATTCATCTTCCAGGTCATAATTGATCACCTTTGACAAACTGCTATCTAACTCCTGAACACGTAATACTGAGGACTCGGTCCTGGAAGCTGGGTATGGAAAGGGTAATTCTTTGACTAATCCAACATGTCTTATTTTGCTGTTGGGTTCCACACCCAGAAGTGCTCAGGAGCCACTCTTGCTACGGCCATGGGCATGAGCTCAAGCCCTTTGAGCCATCTCCCCTGCTCCTGAATCCAGGAGTCAATGAAACAATGAATTCTATTGTCCTATTGTTAAGGAGGTGGCCATGATGGTGATGGAGGGGGGGGGGGTCCATGACTCATTTTGTTCATTCATTGAAGTTTTAAAATTTTAACTTATCTCTTTTATGTGAGGAGGGACAGAGATTCTCTTTTACATGATGTCAATCTAGAGCCTGAAGCATGAGAACAAGAATTCAAAATTTTATTTTACTTTTGCAACTTAGAAAAATATTTACATAAATATTTAAATTTCACTAAGACAGCCTGGAACAGAAATGACCTATTTATGGGTTTTTGTTTTTGCCACACTTGGCTGTGCTTAGGGCTTACTCCTGGCTCTGTGCTCAGAATCGTTCAGGGCTTGGGTGACCACATGGGGTGCCACAGATCGAACCAGGGTCAGTCTCACCTAAGGCTAGAGTCCTACCCACTGTCTTAACTCCCTGGCTCCAAATGACCTGTTTACATCCCACTGGGAACTAAAAGAATTAAAGACTAAAAACACTGGATTGGGGGCCATCTTGCCCCACTCAGCAGTGCAGAATCCTGGCCAGCGGGCACTGCAAGCCAGAGAATGCTCGGGACCCCAGACTGGCCAACAACACTGGGGTGCCCCAGACCAGGCGGAGAAGGCGCAGACTCCCCGCTTTCTCCAGATGGAATCCCGGCGACAATGAGCTTCTACTGACATGGCTCCGGTATGTGGGGATGGGGACTATTTCTCCAAACTGTGCGGCTGCTTACAAGGTCACGCACCCTTCCCTGATATACAAAAATCCGCTCAGGAACGGCTCCTCCACCGGGGCGGCCGTGATCCCAGAGGCACACAAACCAATCTTGGAACACAGTGGCTGCTGGCAGAAATACCTCTGGACTTGATGACTAAAATACCAGAATTCCAAAAGTGTGCGGCTGCTTTCTCGGCCATGCAACATCATATGCTCTTCATTATCAGCAATAAAAAACAAATGATCTAATGATCTAAAGGATCTAAATAGATCTAAAGGATTTAATGATGCCTTTTTGACAGGCCTGAATGTTGGAGGTAAAACTCCAAATAATAGTGGGTTTTCTGGCAAAAATTGAATGTAATCAAAGTAAAGAGAGAGGAAAGTGAAAAGCATCTGCCACACAGGCAGGGTGGGGGGTGGGAGGGGGGTATACTGGGGTTCTTGGTGGTGGAACATGTGCACAGGTGAAGGGATGGGTGTTTGATCATTGTATGACTGAGCTTAATCCTGAAAGCTTTGTAACTGTTGTCAGGGTGATTCAATTAAAAAATATATATATATATATATATATATATATATATATATACTGGATTGGGGATGGTTGAGAAAACAATTATTGAAAATAATTGTGTTTGAAAGCCGATTGTAAATGAGCTATAGTGTATTTAATTAAACATCCTGGGGAGGGGCTGGAGTGATAGCACAGCGGTAGGGCATTTGCCTTGCACGTGGCCGAGCCGGGTTCGAATCCCAGCATCCCATATGGTCCCCTGAGCACCGCCAGGGGTAAGTCCTGAGTGCATGAGCCAGGAATGACCCCTGTGCATTGCCAGGTGTGACCCAAAAAGCAACAAAACAAAACAAAACAAAAACATCCTGGGGAAAGCTACACACATTTACTGGAGAGCCCCCACCCCCCAAAAAACCAAACAAACACGTAAACAAGGAAAAAAATGAAAAAAAAACGGAAAAGAGAAGGGCTGGAGAAATAGTAGTGTTTAAGGTGCTTGCCTTCTTCATTTCCATGAACCCCAGTTCATTTCCAGCACCTCAGGATCTCCTGAGCACTTCCCATGGTGATCCCTCAGCACAAAATCATGATTAATGTCTGATGAGGAAAAAGCTTGAAGAGATAAGAAAATAAACAATGAAAAATTAAGGAAAGGTAGAGAAGGGGTCAGCACTGATGAAGGAGGCAAAACACACACTGCCTGGATGTTCTTAGAAAAACTTCACTGGGCAAGAAAATATTTGCATGCTACACATCTGACAAAGGGCTAATACCTAAGATATATAAAGCACGGAATTGGAAAAAAAAATACCAACAACCCCATCCAAAAATGTGGCAAGGGTCAAGGAGACAGCACAGAAGACTGGAGTGCCACTTTGCATGTGGGCGCCCTGGCTCCCAGCTCTAGCACTCCACAAGCACTTCTTAAGCAACCCCCAAGTCCTGAGTAGGGTGTACTCCTTGAGCACTGCTGGACGTGGCCCTCAAACAAAGCAATTAAAAGAGAGATGAAAACATTTGATATACATGTATATATCCAACGGGCATAAGAAAAAGTGCTTAGGGTTGGAGTAACAGCACAGTGAGTAGGGCATTTGCCTTGCACACAGCTAACCTGGGTTCGATTCCCAGCATCCCATATGGTCTCCCAAGCACCGCCAGGAGTAATTCCTGAGTGCAGAGCCAGGAGTAACACATTGCCCGGTGTGACCCAAAAAGAAAAAAAAAATGCCTGTATCAAAAAGGTCAAGGTCAAATAGGGGCCGGAATGATAGTGCAGTGAATAGGGAGTTTGCCTTGCACATGGCCAAGCCAGGTTCAATCCCCAGCATCACCAGGAGTAATTCCTGAGCACAGGGCCAGGAGTAACTTTGGAGCATTGCAAGGTGTGACCCCCACCCCCCCCCCAAAAAAAAAAACACACAATACCAAAAAACCTCCAAACAAAAAAAGGTCAAATAACCAGTATTGTTGGACATGCAGTGAAAAAGAACTCATTCACTTTTGGTGACATTGCTACATTGTTCAGCCTCTATGGAAAATAGTGTGGAGATTTCTAAAAAAATTTTAAAATGGAGCTACAATATGAACCAGTGATTCTTTCACTGGCATTTATCCCAAGAACACAGAAAAATTAATTCAAAAAGATATTTTGCACATCTATGTTCACTGAAGCACTATTCACAAATAGCTTAGATTTGTAAATAATCCAAACACTCAAGTACAAATAACAAATATAGAAATTGTGGCCTACATACATAATGGAATATTACTCAGCTTTAAGAAATGATGAACTCTTCCCATTCCTGCAACTCGAAAGGAGCTACAGCAGGTATGCAAAATTCAGTGAGTCAGAGGAAGGACAGATGCGATTCTCTCACTTGTGGTTTATAAACAGAGGGCCAGAATGATAGTATAGCAGGTAGGGTTGGTTGCCTTGAATCCAGCTCATGTGATTCAATTCCTGGCAACACAGTTTCCTGATCACTGCCAGGGAACATTTCTAGATGACCCCCTCTCCCCATCCCCCAAAAAAGAAAGAGAATGGATAGTGGACAATGGAAACAAATTCTTGGGGAGTAATTAAAAAATGGAGGGGATGGGCTCCAACCAGAGCTCCCAGCGGCCAAAGACCTCTGGAGCTTAGCCACAGCCATATTCAAGGCCCATCTTCACACGTTTGGATGAGCCTCAAGCTCATCCGGCAGAGGAACCCAGGTGTGTGGGACCCAGGGCTGAGATGTCCAAGCCTTGGATCGGGACTGGGCCTCTTCTGCCCAGATTTCCCATTTTCCAGTAGCTAGGCGGTCACACCTAGGGACTGGCCCAGCACTATGTAATCCCATCAACGGCCAACATCCAGAGACTTAAAACCAAGCTTCCAGAAGCAAAGCGGCCACACGATATCTCATAGCCTACTTCCCCCTCTGGGAGAAACTGGCAAGCTACCGAGTTTCCTGCCCACATGCGAGAGCCTCGAAAACTCCCCATGGTGTATTCATAAACCAGTAACAAGCTGGGTCTCATTCTTGTAACCCTGAAAAAGTCTTCAATGTGGCATCGTTGGGAAGGACGAGTAGAGAGGCTTCTAAGATCTCAGGGCTAGGACGAATGGAGACATTACTGAGACCCACTCGAGAAATTCGACGATCAGTGGGATGGGGATGATGATGATGATGAATAACAAAACTAAGGTTATCAAGTGATAAGGAGTGGAACAAACTACAAGTGACAAAAGGGTGGGACTGGAAAGTGCAGGGGTTAAGGTGCTTGCCATGCATGCAGCTGACCCTTGTTTGAATCCCCAGCACCACTATTTCTGAGCACTATCAGGAGTACCTGAGCACAGAGCCAGGAGTAAGCCCGAGCACCACTTCTTTTCCCCACCTCCCGTCCCCGCAAAAGCAAAAATACATAAACAAGTGACAAAATGACAGTAGTGGAGTCTCTGGAATTTTGGTGGTGGGTGTGTACACCTTGTATACCAAAATCCTAAAGATTAGCACCAGATTGTAAACCATATTATCTCAATACTAAAATTACAAGAAAAAAACTTTAATTTTTGCAAAAATAATGGGAAGATGGAGGTCTAAGGATAAGAGATTAGAAATTACACATAATAGGCGATTGTTCTTATATGAAAGATGCAAAACAGAAAATGTACCCATTTGAGTCTGGATACTGTGAAAATAAAGTGAAACCAACAGACATGGCTTCACAAGGGGCAAGAATGGAGAAAAGAGCAAGAAAGCTTTTTTCAGAAGTTAAGGAAAGATTAAAGGAAAAAGTTTAGGCATCAAGGACACTGGATAAAGCACTCTTTATCAAGGATTTCAGCTAGACAACAAGGTAAATTATGAAGCTATTAGTCAATAAACTGAAAAACATGCACGGAAGGAGTGCTTGTCCTCAGAGGTGTGAAGATGAGTAGGAGTGAAAAAGGAGCGAAACAGGAGCACAGCTGTTAAAGAGAACAGTTCAAAATCTTAGAAAAGGCATGAGATGGTGCTCAGTTCTAAAGGATGAAAATTTTGGCTGCTCCTGTGGATCATTGAGAGGAAATAAAATGTTATTGGAGGTGAGCTGAAAGTTGAGGTCACAGTATGAAAAGGCATGAACTTTTCAATGAAAAGTCGTAATACAAATGATCCAAGTGAACTCAGTTTCTTAAACTTTCCTCTAATGACTCCTTTGCATGATGCTGGATATAAAAGGTATATAACAGTATACAAATCAAATATTTACTAATATGTAATAAAAATGAAATTTACTTTAGTCGGCTGGAGTGGGTCAGGCACTTGCTTTGTATGCAGGTTCCATTCCCAGTACCACATATGATCCCCTGAACCTGCCAGGAGTGATCCCTGAGCAGAGCAAGGACTAAAAGCTCTAATCTCTGCCAGGAGGGAGGGAGGGAGGGAGGGAGGGAGGGAGGGAGGGAGGGAGGAAGGAAGGAAGGAAGGAAGGAAGGAAGGAAGGAAGGAAGGAAGGAAGGAAGGAAGGAAGGGATTTCAAAGCACAATTTTATGATTTTTCATTACTCCCACACTGTTGAAGAAGCTATACTATACAGAGGAAAGGTTGAGAGCAACAGCTTAATCACTGAAGTGAAAATGCTCAAAGTACGTAAAGAAAATAATATGGGAGTATATGAGGAGAAATTGCAAGGAAACATAATAACCAGTTTCACTTCTAGATACTTAGAAATTAAAACGTCATAGAATTTTGTAGATTTTGCTATGTTCATAGCAGCATTGATATTCACAGTAGCTTAATTGGGACATTGATCCCAATGTCCACCAAACGTACATATCCATACAATGTTGTTCAGTCCAAAAGAAAACAGATACATGCTACAGTGCAGATGGATCTTCAAAACATACTAATAAGTCACAGAAGACTCCACATATTTTATATGTATAGTGTTCAGCACTACGGCTGGGATTATACTTTAGTGTAACACATACCTTACAGTGTGTTAGATGCTGGGCTCAATACCTGGCAACCTCAAAATCAAACTAATGATGTATTCAGCACAGAAACAAAGTATATTCGTGCTTATCAGGAACTAAGAATAGTGACTGTTCAGGATCACAGTTTTATTGCAGATGATGAAAATGTTCTGGACTAAAGTAGTGGTAATATACATTGTGAATATACTAAAAATCATGAAATTCTATACTAGAAGAGTCAATTTTGTCTCAATATCTCAATAGAGTAAAGAATGTACTGTTCCAGAGTTTGTTCCATAGTGAACACAGAGGTCAAACGTCAGAGAACAGCGAGACCATGTGTAAACACCACAATCGGATGTACAACTCCTGCTGCGTTTTTTTATGTGTGTTCATAGCATTAGTGAATGAGGGAAATTTAAAAAAGAAATTCTAAAGTTCTAACATCTGACATTTATTCTTGAATATTCAACTAGCATATGGAAATTCACTGTATCACTGTCATCCCGTTGCTCATTGATTTGATCGAGCGGGCACCAGTAACGTCTCTCATTGACTTATTGTTACTGTTTTTGGCATATCCAATACACACAGGTAGCTTGCCAGGCTCTGCCGCTAGGGCTCGATACTCTCGGTAGCTTGCCCGGCTCTCCGAGAGGGGCAGAGGAATCGCACCCGGGTTGGCCACTTGAAAAGCGAAAGCCCAACCGCTGTGCTATCGCTCCAGCCCCAGATCTATATATGATCTTCATAAACAAAGAGCTGCTATAAATCGTATTTAACTAAAAATAAATGTGACCAAGAATTCAGTTTTAACGCCGTCAACAACTGTGCTATCACAGCAGCATGGAAATTAACATAGTAAAAATAGTTGATCTCCCCTTCATATCAATGCCTGTCCTTTCTCTAGTAACAAGGTGCCATTTCTTTCCAAACTAGTGGCATCAAATCTAAGGAGTTATCCTTGAATCCTTTCCCTCGTATTCAATCCTCAACCTTAAGATTCTACCTCCAAAATATATCTATTGTACCTCTGCTTCTACATTCCAGCTGAAGTCACCATCACCTGATATCTCTTCCTAATTCAGGTCACATCACCGTCTTTTCAGACAGCTCTTGAACCATGTCAAGATCTTCCCAAAGGCATCTGCACTTGTTCTATTTAGAATGTTCTTTCTCCAGAACTTTTGTTTTTGGTTCATACCTGGTGCGGCTCAGAAACTCGCAGGGTACCAGGATCAAACCCATGTTGGCCGCATGCAAGGTAAATGCTCTACCCACTGTGCTATCCTCTGGCCCCAGCTCTTTCAGATCTTTTTTAGGCCTTCTTCTCTTCAAGATCTCCTCTATATATACATATATATTTTTTTGAGAGGGTGGAGGCCCACATCCCAGTGTTCAGGGTGTACTTCTGGTGGGCTGGGGGCACCATATGGGATGCCAACGATCGAACCAAGATGGACAGCGTGCAAGGCAAGTACATTGTGCTATTGCTTAGACCCCCTTCCATTTACCTCGAGAGATCTTTCATTAGCATCTTAGGCAACAGTCTTATTCACTATTACATTCTCACTAGTTCTACCCCTTAGCTGTGACCATCACTGTATCACTTGTCATCTCGTTGCTCATCAATTTGCTCAAGCAGGCACCAGTTAGTTTCCACTGTGAGACCTGTTACTGTTTTTGGCAAGTCGAATATGCCACGGGTAGCTTGCCAGGCTCTGCTGTGTGGGTGGGATACTCTCAGTAGCTTGCCGGGCTCTCTGAGAGGGATGGAGGAATCAGGAATCGAACCTGGGTCGGCCACATGCAAGGCAAATGCCCTACCCGCTGTGCTAGCTCCGTGACCACAGAAAAGTAATTAAGCATACTATGACTGTGTTTATAGTTCATCTAGGAAATGAATAGTACTCTTCATAATATTACTGTGAAGACTGAGTTGCATTCTGCCAGGACATACAGGACTAATCAGGAATGATAGCATTCATCCACATATTTTGCTCTCCTTCAAAAGACAAGTTTTGGGGCTGGTGCATAAGTACAGCGGGTAGGGCATTTGTTTTGCAAGTGGCTGACGTGGATTCAATCCCCAGCATCCCATATGGTCCCCAAAGCATTGCCAGGAGTAATCCCTGAGCATTGTGGGATGTGGCCTTTGAAATGCAACAAAAAAAACCCCAAAACCAAAACAGACAAGTTTACTCAAGATTAAGTACCTGCAGTATTGTCAGTAAACACCTAAAGTATTTTTGCCACTTATCACAAAAGTTTCTATGTTGAGGGGAGTTTTGGGCCACACTTGGCAGTGTTCCAGGGTTACTCCTTGCTCTGCACTCTGGAATCAATCCGAGCTTGCTAGGAGTGCTAAGGGGACCATGGAGGGTGCCAGGGATAGAACCCAGGTTGGCTGCATGCAAAGCAAGCACCCTACCTGCTGTACTATTGCTCCAGCCCAGCGTTACAAATTTTATTAGAGTTTTATAAACAGAATGGCAAGCTGGGGGGGGAAAAAAAAATCAAGGGCTTTTAATAACACATATACTACGAAAAATGATTATTTTTTATTCATTTGCTACAAAGATAATCATATACTGTAGCTAAAAGCACAAAACACATTATGTGGCTAAACTTCATACACGTATGTATATATTTTTTTGCTTTTTGGGGTCACTCCTAGCTCTGCACTCAGGAATTACCCCTGGTGGTGCTCAGGGGACCATATGAGATGCTGGGAACTGAACCCGGGTAGGTCGTGTGCAAGGCAAACGCCCTACCAGCTGTGCATACAAACTTCCTGGATCAAGTACTGACCTGTTCCTTTAAATTAGGTTGTTTTCAACAAACTGTGAGAGATAAATTCTATTCCTTGTAAAGCGATTTCCAAATCCATAATCAAATAAAGTATTACACTGTAATTAAAGTTGAAAGTGGATTTCTTTTATACTTCTAAAAATCTTAAGACTGGGGGCTGGAGCAATAGCACAGCGGTAGGGCGTTTGCTTTGCACGCAGCCGACCTGGGTTCGATTCCCAGCATCCCATATGGTCCCCTGAGCACCACCAGGGGTAATTCCTGGGTGCAGGACCAGGAGTGACCGCTGAGCATCACCGGGTGTGACCCAAAAAGCAAAAAGCAAAAAAAAAATCTCAAGACTGTACGCACTCTTCTCTTCAAATCTTGAGTTTCTTCTTTTCTTCTGGCTTATCTCCAATGAACTTGTCCAGACTGATTTTAAGGAATCTCACCATGTTAATACATCATCATATCACCCCTCTTAATGAGAGAAGTCTTAATTATAACTAATCTTTTGGTCTTCCAAGCAGTGTTTAGGGGGCCTAGGGGCCCCTCCTGGCAACTCTTAACTGACCTGGCCAGTGTGGTTCAATGCAGTGCTGCTTGGGCCTTGCAGTCTGTGAAATCACCCAGGCTGCAACTGGTGATCTTCTGGTGGACCCTGCAGTGCTGGGGGTTGAACCTGGGTAGGCTACATGCAAGACAGGAATGTTAACCCCTTTACTACCTCTCTCCCCAGCCCCTGTCTAGAGACACTGGTGAATCTGGGCGAGAACTACAGCTTCAGTTTGTCAATTTCCCCATTTCTCTTTTATTCCTTACCTTCTAACATCCTTTGGAAATCCCAAAACCTTTTATTAAAAATGTTAATTTGCTTTTGTATCACTCACTTTCTTGACTAATGATACACTCTTTTAACTCATACACCAAATATTTAAACAAACTGGGTTAGCTCTCATATCATACTTAAATGTTTGACATTTGCAACAAATCTCACAATTAAGCAACTGCTTTTTAAAACAATTCCTTATTTTCATTAGGTTGTCTGAAATGCAATTAAAATATTCTGAAACACAAGCCCACAAATTAAATTAGGGACGTAGATAAATGCTGCAGACATCAGTAGTTTATTGTTTGTTTAGTCCAAACACATTCAAAATGGAAACTCAAAGAATACTTTCCACCTGAAACAATTAAACTAGATTCTACTAGCATATAATGCTTAACACATTACAGCAATAAAGATGGTAATCCATTGTCTTCTAAACCTACTAAAGCCAAGATGGTAAAGCCAATTTGGTTGCAATAGTGTCATAAGAATAGAATATTACCATCAAAAAAATTCAGCAAATAACAGTAATGGTAGATGAATTTTTCACTTTGTTTCACTGAAAAGGGGACAGAATGTTAAAAGTCCACAGTACTGCAGGTGAACAATCACCATGTAAACTTCTCCATATGATGTTTCCATGTATTATTTGTGGTAAAGACTGAAGCTGAATGGCTCTTTGCTCTAATTTCCGATCACACTTAACATTTTTGTCATAAATTTTGGTGGGCAATATTCCGGACTGAATATTTATACATGTGTATATATGTATACATACACACACACGTTTTAAAAAAAGGAAATAAGTAACATAAGAGGAAAAATATAAAAACAAAAAACTTTAAAAAACGAAACAGAAAAACACTGACAATAAACTACTTGTTTAAAAGTAGCTTGCATAAAGGTTTAAAACTCAAAAGTAATTTTCTGATAAGAACTTCAAGTACTATACATTAGGAAGCGTAAAACTGTTCCAAATAGGAAAAATCCTTAAACCCGCCAAAGTGGAAACTATGAGAAATCGGAGTCCCCAAAATATATGCAAATAGTGCAAGACTTTTCCTCAACATGGAAGACCTCAATCAAAGGGGGGAGGGGCGGGAAGAAACATTAAATTTACTAATATTGCCCAGTATATGGAGAAACAAAATATGTGCATCATTATCATTAGGTTTACTACATAGCAAACAGTTTCATAATTCAGAATCAGTTTGCTACTATGTCAAGTGCATTTTTTTGTTTGTTTTTACTAAGAATGGAGAAGTCTTCCATGTTAACAAGCAGCTTTAAGTGGTCACACTTATTTACCCCACTAGGAGCCTGAAACATTAGATAGCAGTATGTACTGAATGCTTCAAGCATAAAATTGGATATCCTTTGCCATAGTTTCAGTTTACTTGAACTTGCTGTAAGACACACAATAATCCAGCAGCTACAAACCTTGCTCACAGAATTGTTTTTAGAGATTCATGTAAAAATAAAAGATGTCGTCCCAGACTTAAATTCAGAGCCACTCGGGTGCTGACATCAGTTCAAGAATTGTGCAAAATGAATGACAGTTCCCTGCCCCCCAAATAGAAAATGCAAACACTTAAGAACTGCTACTCTTTTCTCTGAAAATTGCAGTATCCTCATTTCAGGTTTACTTGCTGTTTATGAATTCTGAC
This sequence comes from Sorex araneus, assembly GCF_027595985.1. Lineage (NCBI taxonomy): Eukaryota > Metazoa > Chordata > Mammalia > Eulipotyphla > Soricidae > Sorex > Sorex araneus. Next base: position 198,744,286 of record NC_073306.1, read on the forward strand.
TGCTTAAAAACCACTAAAAACGTACATCAAATTGAGTGACTTTTCTAAGCACCTCTCAAGTGATACGCTTCAACGTTCACATTTATGCTAAGAGAAGAGTCAACAAGAGACTTACTTCAAATAACTGACTTCCTCCTTCCCTCTCCACCCCTCCCCAACACAAGACTTCCTCCCACAAAGAACACAAAATTTTTAACGGAAGAACAAGGTAAATAATATGCTAGTCAACTTTACTGATTTTAAAGATACTGCAATTTTTATACACTTCAATGATTTTTCAACATTTTGCAGCTGTTTGGCTTCGCAGCACAGCAATTCATACACTATACTGTACAAAATTACCAGCAAGACTGGAATGATGTATTAGTAGAAGGCACCATCATGCTTATTACATTACCAGAGAACAAAAATACAGTAAAGACAATTTTCACTGTACACAGCTTAAAGAAAGGAAGGGGGAGGAGGAGTGTGTTGAGCAGCCAGCCATCCCTGTACTGAAGAGGGGCAGGTAGAAAAATCTTAAGATGTGGAGCTATTAAATCCGGTCTAATATTCAAGACCACAGCCTTTGAAGTTCTGATTTTTGTTATTGAGTTCGTAACTAAATGATTTCCTTCTGGAATATACCTGTAGTCTTGTTAAGGTTTATGTGTACATACGCTGGTCACAGCAAGCAGATAAAATGCCCTCATCATTTCACAAACTATTCTCTACTGGAAAAAAAGATGAAAAAATATTTCCCCTGTTGCCTCCTTTGAAGATGTCAAAGTTAATGAGTTCAGAGTACTCATTAGTGCATTCTGATGAGTGCATAACAAGTTTCTGTTGGTTTATGTTTTGGGGGGAGTCAAGAAAAAAGGCAAGATACTCCAATTGCACAAATTGCACTATTTGTTTCCAACATTAATAGGCAGAAACAGTAACACTTAAACAAAATGTGCAGCAGAGGATTTTTTGACTCAAAGGACCTGAATTCAGTTGGGCATGTCCTTTTAAGTCCTCATTTTGTTGATATTTAAGATGTGGTCATTTATCAGTCCTTAATTCTCCAAGTCTAGATTATAAATTAAAGCGAATCCTGTTGTGAAATTGGGGAAATAATGTCCACCTCAATTTAACTGATAACCAAAAGATGCTTTTCACATCAAAGAAATGATCAAAAAGGCTGTGTCACATTCCAAAGCCAAAAAAAATTAACAAGAATGCAAACACGATGAATAATGTACCACTGCCAAGACTGTCAACAGTGGAACTTCAGCGACGCTGTCCTGTGAAGCGGCCTTCCATTTGTCCGGTTCCTCTTCCAGAGCCAAGTTTCTGTGCCATGCCACCTCTTGGAGGAGGACCTCTTCCATCTCGGTCACGCATCATTCCACCACCCACGATTCCACGTGGACCTCCAGGACCTCGATCGCTGCGCCTAATATCCCTGCGATCATCACCACCACCTCTGGTTTCTCGTTCTCTTGCTGCTCTTGTTTTTTTCTCTTCCACATTTAAACGTACCTCCCCTCGAAACATAATGGGCTTTAGGGGAAAAAAAGGATTGATATGGGTATGTTAGGCAGCAATAGTAAAGTATTTCCTTGCATATGTAAAAATAATCCTAAGAAACAAACTTTTAAGAAATTATCCTTATGTCAACTTTTCCCATCACAGCAAATAATTTAAAATAACCCAAACTCCAGAATTTAGAAATACTACCACATGTCTTTATCCTTTGCATAAATACCATTTCATAATGAACTAGATTGAGCATTAAAAATAATTTCTATGGCTTAAAAAGTACCAAATTAAAACGATATATATGGATTAACAAAGACTTGAATAATTAACCCTATAAGTCACTTACTTTTGCAATTAAGATTCTCTGAACTGGTTCAGAGTCATCAAAAACCACAAAACCAAAATTTGGAAGCTTTCCCCCAACACCCTTGGTATTGATGCGAAGTTCCACAACGTTTCCAAAACCTGTGAAAATATATATTGCACAAGGGGTTAAATACTTTAACAGACCATTTTAATGCCTATTGTTTCAACTGAATAACAATCCTGATTCATTTCAAAATTAAAACTGCAATCATTCTGCTATAACTAGTGTCAACCAAGGGACAATCATACATGCCATTTTACCTAAGATGCCTTTTGCTAGCCTCAATGCATTCTTCATTCTTTCCCCTTTTCACTTGCATTTGTCAGGTATTACCTCTAAACTTAAGACTATTTTCCAGTTCTTTCTCTTAATTTATACTGGAACAGTTAACACCAAATAACAGCATTCTTTTACTATTTTCTGATTAGTGACTGTTATGGATATATATGTAATGCAGGCAAAGTGCTTTTTAAGGTTTTGGTTTTTTTTTTTTTAAGTGAAGCAAGACAGCTTTTATTGAATGAAACTTACTTAGAAAGATGTGAGAGGAAAGAGAAAAATATGTGTTTAAGAGAGAATACAGGCTTCCCAAATGGAGAAAGTCACAGAAACAAAGGTAAACAAGCAAGATTCAAGGGAGAACATGGGTCTCAAGAGCAAGTGTAAAGATTGGATTAAAAAAATTGTATTTGTACTGTAATAATACTCATGTTTTCCTGCTTACTTTAAAAAGAGTAGGGGTGGGGCTGGAGTGATAGTACAGCGGGTAGGGCATCTGCTTTGTACGTGACCGACCCGGGTTCGAATCCCAGCATCCCATATGGTCCCCTGAGCACTGCCAGGGGTTTAATTCCTGAGTGCAGAGCCAGGAGTGACCCCTGTGTATCGCCGGGTGTGACCCAAAAAGCAAATAAATAAATAAATAAATAAATAAATAGTAGGGGTAATACAGGGGTTAAGGTGTTTGCCTTGCACATAGCCAACCCCAGTTATATTCCCAGCAATGCGGGGTTCCCAGAAACCTTCTCAAGAGTAATCCCTGAGCACAAAGTCAGGCGGGGCCCCAAAACAAAACAACCAAGCAAAAAAGGGCAAAATAAACCACTTACTCATGAAGAATTCTTTCAGTTCATTTTCATCAATATCATGTGGTAAGTTACCAACAAAAAGTTGATGACTGTCTGGATAGCGAATTATTCTACGGTTGTCAGATTCATTCTGTTCAATATCTCCTCTGCCTGAGAAAAAGGAATAGAGCAGATATTAAAATGTACAACATCTTCCAAAACTTAGAGCAATGAATCCAACAAAAACCACAAAACAGCAACATTCCTGTTTTAGTTTAATAAGACAGTGAGCTTCTTGAACAGGTGGAAGTGCCTATTATTAGTAGGTTAGTGAGAAAACATGACACTATCAAGTGAAGAGTATCGACTAGGTTGCTACCATCCCTTCTTTAGGTTCTACTGGTCTGATAATTAAGAAGTATTAGTAGCAGAGGCTTTCCTCCTTATCCAAACTCATGTCACTGCCCAGGAACCAAAAAGATTTAAAGATAATGAGGTATATTTGAATTAATATTTAATATTTTTACATTCACAAATGACTTGATCTTTCATTGTATGAAATTATAGCCAAAACAGTAAATTTTATGATAGTATTATCTCATTTAAAGCCATGTATGTATCGGTGTGCTCATGTATGCTTGTGTATATAAAATCTTATCCAGTAAGACCAAGAACAGTGAGACAAGGCATCACACAAGAAAAATTTCATAATAAAACCTCATGATTTCAGGGTCTCACCTAAGGCCACAAACTCAGTAGTAAAAAGCTAGGACAAAACCCCAGATCCCAGGACTTTTGGCTTACTAGCCTAACTAAAATTACTTCTGTGGGAAATACCACATACTCCAAATCTTATGTATCTATCTCCCACCTTTCCCCAAAAGCAATCTAAACGTATTTATAGGCTTCAAATAGAAGTGCTACATTTATTAGCTAATAATGGAAACAAGTCAAAAATTATGGCAACTTACTTAATACCTAAGACAATCAAAATAAGAAGAATCATGGTGTGCTTATTGTTTATCTGTGAAGAGATAAGAGTGCTAAGTAAGAGAGTAGGTTATTGGCAGCTCGGTTTTGAATTCTTAGAACCAGTGACAATAACCAATAAAATCTGTCTCAAAATCGTTTACAGCTTCAAAATACATGTCTCTGGCATATCAACTAATCCTCCCCTAAAAATAGGTTGTTTTGCCCAGATATCTTAACAGTATAATTTAGTACTAAAAGGATTTGTGCATAAAACACATCATTTTTCCAACTTTAGTCTTTTCCATTCCAGCTTGTTCCGTGATAAATGCTAAAACTATAGAGGTGGCTAACTTACCTGGTCTTGGTCCTCTAGGAGGGAAACCAGGCCGTTCTCTAGGTCGTTGTTCACGCACACGGGGTGGCTGAGATTGAACTTCTGGTTTAGCTTCAACTCTTGGCTAAAATACAAGGGAAAAAAAACACATTATAAACATCCCACAGGAGAAAAATAAACTACTAATGAGTCACCAGCAGGCATATTGGTATATTAAGGTTCAGACTGCTTTAAGCATATCCTATGTATGTAAAAAACAAGATTTTAATAAAGATATTCTGTACCAATCTAGGACTGTAGGATAGGTTCTCTCTCTGAAGGCTGTATCTCACAATAAACTGCTTTTTATAACCATATTTATAACCATATTTTAAAAATAATTACATCCACAATAAGACAGTGTAAAAGGTAGTACTGCTACAAAAAAAAATCACATAAATGTGAGATGAGCCACTCCATGTAAATACATATATAAAATAAAAATCATCTTTATCTTAAAAAGACGAGTATGTGACAAACTTTCTGATTCACTAGTTGAATTGCTGCCCTTCAAACAGCTTTTAATCTCTACCCTCAATCCTAAAAATTGCTCTAGTATCTAAAAATACCTTTCAGGTATGGAAAGAAAGGAAAAAAATAACAGAAAGGTGATTTTTGGGGAGAGGTTTGGGTCATACCTGGAGGTGCTCAGGGGTCCCTATGTGGTACCACAGATGGAACTGCTTTAACCCTGTACTATCTCTCCAGCTCCAATGTGTGTATCTTTCAAAACATTTCAAATGGCTTAAACATCCTGTGGCACCTTATAATTCTTCCTCTGGGGTAAGGTATGCACTTTTGTATAAGGACTGACATAATTTTCCTTAACTATGACCTGAGACATGTGGAGGAGTTAAATTTAAGATGCTTTCTAAAAGTTTTGCTAACTGAACTAAACACATAAATAACAAATTAACACTTGCTATTACCTTTTCTTTACTATAAAACAAAAGCATTTCAAGTATTTGTAACTTCTTCAGTCTAAAGTATAGTAACAACCAAAGGAAAAGACAAAATATTTGCACCATCAAAGGATACTGAAAACACTCAGCAGGATACAAATATTAAGGCCTCAAGCAAGCAAGAAAAACTCAGATGTGTCTTTATGGCTAACTGCACTGAAAGACTGTCTCAGCAGTGTCTCAAACCTCCTTTCATCATTTATATATGACCAGAATACTATAATTTGCAAGGAAAAACTAATAATTTTTCATTCTGTAACCAAAAGACATTAACTTCTATCGCTAAGTTTTTAACACTCCTCTTTACTCAAATTGTTTTCTTCAATGTGGATTTTCCAATTCTCTCTAGATGCTAAGTTGCTTCCTATGTTCTATAATCTTGCTAGTTTAAAAAAAAAATTCAACACGCCCCAGTTTTTTCAATTACTTATTTATATATATCAATTCCTATAAGGACTCAATGTTAAGAAGTAATTTCTCTACACCCAAAGAACCCAGTACATTTGGGTTATATATAATCATTCACTATTAGTTCAATTAAATTTGTTTTTAATTCCCCAAATGCAGGAAAATGTCTATGCCTGATATACCTGATAAAGGATGTAAATGACATCCTCAAACTATTCCTACTTATTTGCAACTGGGAGTATAATATCATATAATAAGTGGCACAAATCAAGATGCCTGAAAATCACTAATTACCAAAGGGGCCTACCAAGTTCAATTACAATACAAATGTAAAACAAACTTAAAAGTTAGCCATTCTTCAAAGTTTGATTAAACTTGTATTTTTAGAAAATTAATAAAATTAGAAAATATATCAACTTCTTTAATCTGAGTATCATTGAAGAACTTGGTGACTAATTCAAATACTTTTCAAAGGAGATTTTAAAAAGAGAAGTAACAAAATAGGTACCAAAATATAGTAAAGTTCATTATCCTTTAAGGATTTAAAATTAAGAAAATTTAAATAATTTTCAGCAAACTCATTTTTAGTAGATATCTGATGCCATGATTGAAAACAAACAAACAAACAATATTCCTTTTAATAATCGATTAATATGACAACAAAGCCAACTATGCACTTAAGATTCTTCAGGTTTAATATTATGATTAAAAAGAATTATTCCAACAAATAACATGGCAAATACACCATACCCTACTTCAGGTTCGTGAATTCCATGCAGTAAAAAAGTGGGCTCCATGAAAAAAATTTCCACAACTGAAGAACAATCAAATTATCTAATCAAACTGAAACTACCAAATCAAGTAAATAACAGAAGGTATAGCCACAACTAATAATAAACAATCTTTCCATTCAACGTAAGCTACTTTAGAGAACTAATTAATTTCCAAACCAAATTGTCCAGCAAGAAATTAACCTACTACTGATTACCTCGTAGTAGCCTAAAGAAATAAATGCAACTTTCACACCAATAATCTATGCTCAAAATATTATTGAGATAATTACATCAAAGTGAATCAATAAAACTGAAGGAGTTATTAAATGAAGTGGAAAAATCATCAATTCATTCTGAATATATCTAAAGAGATAATAAAGTTCCTTAGAGTTTTAATTCTGTTTAAAACTTGTGTTCTAGTAATGGTGAGGTTGGGAAATAATCTAATCTCCTAAATTTAAGATTAGCCTTAAATTTAAAAACCCACCCTTCCACTCCCACAAAAGGATAAGATCAAATGCAATATAATTTAGGTATATTCTAAATACACTACTCTTTTGTGATGTAAACATATATAACCCCTTACCAAAAAACAAAACAAAACAAAAACAAAAACAAGTGTCTAGTTTCTCAGCTGCAACAATTTAAAGCTCAGTCCTTCTGTTGATGTAGTTATCTCATCTGACTGACCTAAGGTAGATATACTCAATTTTCCTATCTATAAATAGAATATTAACAGTACCCACCCTCATATGAATTTAATAAGAATGAATATAATGAACTCTGTACAAACCCTGGCACAACACATAAAAAGCATAATGAGCATGAATTATTTTTAGGTCTAAATCAGAAACAAATTTAAAATAAATGCAGCCCAAAACTGATATGAACCGACAGTAAAAAGGATTTCAAATATATGCAAACCTTGTAAGAAACTAGTATTTCTAAAGAAAAGCCAGAAGTCACAAAGCAGGTCTTCAGATGGTTTGAGAAGTACAAGCACTACTTAGCAAATTTTATTGATATAAAATTCTGGTTTGTGATCTAACTGGAATATCTTTAACAGGTATCATGAGGTCATGGATCCTATTATGATGTAACTGATTCTGTGTACCAATACCAATCCCTTCAACCTATATAATAATTACTATCTACTTTTGAAACCACAAGACTTTTTACTAGAGTATGTAAAATATATAACCAAAACAGCAGCACTAACCATTTTCCATGTCAATTTTCTAGGGCAATCAAATTTGACTCAAAATCTAGGGGAAAAAATTGACCAAGCCCTAACTAAGCCTATAAACCTAATTAGAATTTCATTCAATCTAATTTATATCTAATAATTGTATGCAGCAAGTGTCTTATTTTCAATGTTTCCTAGAAGCTCTGAAATGGGTAAGATGACAAACAGACAAAAAGCAGAATACTGGAACAATCAGTTATAAGGTGAACACTACAGTCATAAGTTGGTACAGGCTTCTATTAATCTGTATGAACCACTTACAGACTGACATCTTAGGCAGTGTGTTTTAAAAAACTGATTCCTTTATGACATCACACTACCTTGTGCACCTTTCCAAATTTTTTTTTGTAGAATAATTTTTTGCTAAATAAAAAACTTAAAAAAAAAACATTTTGGTTATTTTAAGAAGCCTTCTTAATGATAAGTTAGATATATTAAATATGTGTGTATATATATACATATATATATTTGTGTAAAACCAACTTAATCTGTATTTCACACACCCAAACCCCAAATACCACCTAAGTAGATGATGAATGGAGATTTGGCATTTAAAGTGGGTGCACGGACACTTAATACAATCTTTGTATATTTAATCCATAATTTCTGATTGACTCATTTAAAAAAGTATAAAAAGGATAAGCAATTGGCAATGTAACAAGGATACAATCCAATGTGTTCACAGATTGGTTACCTGTGAGACTGGTGCTTTAACATGGGGTGGAATTCCAGAGGAAGAAACAGTACCACTAGGAGGCAGGTTTTTACTGGTCACTGAAGCCCAGGAGAAAGCCTGCAGGAAATGCAACAAACCTAGACTACTAATCATGGAAAACCACCAACATTCCTACAGGGAAACTTCCAAATATATATTCTTTCATTTCTAAACTATTGATCTATATTTGATGAGTCCTAAAAGAAAGGCACACACACACATGCCAGTCTATGTGCCAGATTTCAAAATCTCATTATGCAATATTATTTATGACTGTTTTGTCTGAACTACTAAATAAAACCACGAGCAAGTTCCTACTAGCTATAAGTAGATGAGTAAGTGGCAAACAAAACCACTAACAACTACACATACTAGAAAAATCTGAACCTAACAGAACCAATTTTGTTTGGGAGAAGAAAGGGTGTGTGATGATGTTAAGTAAAGGGAGAGGGGAATGAGAGGAAAGAGAAGAGTAGTACTAGTTAAGAGACTTTACAGACATTCACAAATTGAACAAGGAATCTGCTTCTCACTACCCAAATATACTTATCCATCGAATTTACAGAAAGATAGAAGATGTTTTAGGTAGGCTAAACAATGATACACTCTCGGTGTCATTCTTCTTTCCAAGATGGTTAAACTGATACAGTAAGGAAACTATTCCCATTTAAACCAGAAATAAATTTTCAATTAATAATAAGCCAACTTGTTCAAGTTGGGAAACTGCATGACTTCTGTTGTATCCGTGTTGGAGAGTTAAATACAGAATAAAACTTTATAACATGGACTGAATAAATTCAATTAAGATTCTAAATACTGCATACAACAAAAGTAAATTTTCAATTACACTTAGAAGTATTTTTGAGGGAGGGAAATACAACGGGATTTTCTCAGAATTACAAAAGAATAAATCAAACAAAACAAACTTCACAGTTTTTTCTATACAAAATCTATTGAACAATACAAGAGAACAAAGGCCATGCTTCATAAATGAACCAAATGTGAAAAATGTGATGCTAGAGGTCTAAAGAGTTCTTTTGATCTAACCTTTGGTGGTTCTTGTGGCAGAGAAATAGGCTCAGCAGGAGGAGGAGAAGTGGACTTCTCCTCTAACTCTTCCAAATTCTTTTCTTCCACCTGGGGTTTTAGCTCTTCAACCTTTGTTTCAGATTCTGGTTCAGGTTCAGGTTCATGAGAGGATTCTTCCAAAGGTTCCTCTATGCCATTACTACAATGAAATATTTTTATCTTTTCTTCAGTATGAATAATCAAATATGATAAAAGGCATGATTTTCTTCAACCCAATAGACAAACCTGTTTTTCATAAGCGGTTTGGCAGTGTACATTTCAAGAAAGAACTAATACTCAGAGCATTTTTTATACCCACCATTAACATGCCAAATTTACAGAAACAACTTGTCTTGAGTCAGGGATGCTCTATGGGCCAGGGTGTAATCTTTGCATACTGGAGTCCTGGGCTTAAGCCTCCAGCTCAGTGACTAGCTCTGCACAGTCCCCCAGCAACATTGAGTAATCCTTCAGCAGCACACAGGGAGTAGCACGTGAGCACGGCCAGATGTAACCCAAAATAAATAAAAGGCGCATAATGATCCTGTTTTGAGTCAAATTATGTTCATTCTTCAATTAAATAGAACTTTCCCACTAAACTTCTGGTTTATTTGTTTAAACGTAATACGTTTTCAAACTGGCCTGACTGGTGGCTTGATAAAAAAATTTACTTCCAACAATAACTCTAGGAACAACCCAAAAGTTGCTTAACTATACTTAAATTTAGACCAAATTTAGCTTCTGCAAACACTTCTTACGTGACAGGGTGAGCTTCGTAATAACTACTGTTAGCATTTTCTTGCACAGGTTCTGGAGATGGTTGCCTTTCTTCTTGTTCCTCTTCAACTTCATCTTCTGATTCTGACAATATATATACATACATATTTAAAAAATGACATAAAATGACATTTAAAAAATGATAGTAAAAAAATGTTTACTTCTAACTTGGGCAAATCAATTTCAAAATTTCTTTACCTAAAAACAAAAAAACTGATAGCAAGATGAAACTGCGCAGTTGTTATACTCTACTGAAAACGAAAGGGTAGAAAGTAACATGGCTCGCTGGCTCAAGGTGGTACAAGGGTGATGCTATGGGTTCAATGCCGGTAAGACCTACATGAATGGAGCACAGTGCCAAAGGCTTTGCTATTTGGGACCGTTGGATGTTACAGGAATGTGTGACCTCCTGCAAATACAGCTAAGTTGTTAGTTGGTAACTAGAGAATCAAATCTTTAATTGGTACCAAACATTTCATTATCTATAGAAGATGAAAGTGAACATTTTTCACTCGTGTATGATTTTTATGACTGCATATAGTAAGCATCTATTTCTTTTTTTAAAAAGGGGGAAACGGTTTGATTTAATGAAGGCAATTCCGTTTCTGAATTTAATATGACATAAACCCTTCCCTTTAAAAAATTTTTTCTCAAATTATCATGAGATAGAGCATTACAAAATTGTTCATGATTGCATTTCAATCATACAGTGTTCCAATAACCCATTTTTCCACCAATGTAACTTCCCAGCACAGTCTCCCCAGTTTCCCTCCCACCTCTTCAAGCCAACCCCGAACTCAGCCTGCCTCTAGGGCAGGCATCTCTCTTCTCTCTCTCATTTTAGGAATTCTAACTCTTTCCTTTTCAAAGTAACCTCACCTTCATCAAGTTCTGGTTCTGAATCACCAAACACTTCATCTTCATAACGAAACATATCATTGTGAACATAAAATTTATTTGGAACAGATCCCTATAGGAAAATAACACCCAAATATTGTTAATATATATAAATTCAACAACAGAAAAAGACTAAATTAGAAGCTGGAGAGACAGTAGAGCAGTTATAATTCTTGCCTTGCACATGCCCAACCTGGCTCTGATCCACTGAACCCCGTTAAGATCTGAGCCTGTCGGGGCTGGAGTGATAGCACAGCGGATAGGGCGTTTGCCTTGCACGCAGCCGACCCAGGTTTGAATCCCAGCATCCCATATGGTCCCCTGAGCACCGCTGGGGTAATTCCTGAGTATATGAGCCAGGAGTGACCCCTGTGCATCACCGGGTGTGACCCAAAAGGCAAAAAAAGATCTGAGTCTGTCAAAAGTGATCTCTGAGTCCAGAGCAAGGAAGAAACACTAAGCACAGGCAGGTGTTGCCCCAAAAGAAAAAGTAAAAATTTAAGAGTTACATGGCTAACATTGTTGCAATTTAATGTTATGGAAAAATGGAATTTAACAGGAAAGCCAAGACTAAAGTGGAATTCCCCGTTTTGTTAATGTAATCTGTGACTTACTAAATATCAGACTATAATTCTAAAATCTTAATAACTATATATGCAGCTATCAGTATGATCTTAATTCTAAATACTTAAAAGTACATGAAGTTCAAATATAAACACAGGTTCAATAAAAATTTCCACAAATAGATCTGGTAAGATCTCAACAGACATGATTTGTAAGCAGGAGGTTCAGGTTCACTCTAGCACCTTACAGTCTCCTTTGAACACTACCCAATATGGCGCCCAAATAAAAAACCAAAACAAATCTCAGGGACTGGAACATAGTACAGCTGGTTGCACCTTTGTATTCAGCTGAGACGGATTTGATCCCTAGCATCCCAAGCAGAGCCAAGGTTTTCTCCTGAGTGTAGAGACAGGAGAAAGCCCTAAGCATTATTGGGAGTGACCCCGCTCCCTCAACAAAACAAACAAAAACAAATAACAACAACAACAATAATAATGAAACTAAATATAGGGATTATGAAGTCCCAAGTTCTATCTTTCGAATAGTTTCTAAACCTATTAAGAAACCTTTCAGATACTGAAACATCAAATAAAATCAAGTAAAACAGGCACTTACTTCAGGAGCCAGAACAAAGGTTTGCATAAATTTTCTCTCTGGCTGTCCACTGTTAGACAGCAAACCCATCACCTGGACAACAACTCCATCACTCAAGGTTGCATGAGCATCCACATGACGAATTTTAGTATGGCATTCACTGAAGTTCAGAGATAATACTTTGTGGTGTATATCCTTTATTAGAATGGGGGAGGAAAAACAAAATATTATGATGCTGCATTACCTATACAACAATATAGCCTCTTAATAATTTTCTCACAAACTACAATACTAAATTGCTTACTCTTTATGCCCTTTCGAATCCATTCTATCAGGCTATGCATTATGGCCAAGCTGGTGTTATTAAGCTACCATTATCAAGAAGTCAACTCTTAATACCAGAAATTAAATGGATGTCTGTCTCACAAAATGTAGTAATCAGGTGATATAACACCTACCTTCCGTGTATGAGATCCTGAATCTGATTACAGCACAAAAACAAACTAAAAAGACAGTAACCTTGGCTTTATACAGCCCTGTTTGCGTTTTTGTTTCTTGGGCCATACCCAGTGGTACCTGGACTCTACTCCAGGCAGTGCTGGGTGATGGGTTATGAAAGGTGCTGGGAATTGAACCCAGGATGGCTATACGCAAGGCAGGAGCCTTATCCCCTATATTATCTTTCTTGTGTTAACTAGTCATAAACCTAACTGGTAAACTTTCTTCACTGTGTTTGCAGAAATCACTTTTCCTAGTTTATTATTTGCTCCCATTGGACTGGAGTGATAGCACAGTGGGTAGGGCGTTTGCACGTGGCCTACCCAGGTTCGATACCTCCATCCCTCTCAGAGAGCCCAGCAAGCTACCCGTAGCGTATTCGATATGCCAAAAACAGTAACAACAAGTCTCACAATGGAGATGTTACTGGTGCCTGCTCGAGCAAATCGATAAACAATGGGACGACAGTGCTACAGTGCATTATTTGTTCCTTTAGTAAAATCAAATCCTACAACTCAAGAGTCTAATTGCAGTTCTGTTAACCCTCTACCAGTCTTTCTCAAACCATTTTCTGAAACTGGTCCCTTCAAATTTTGCTTCCTTCCAATGGCAGCCTTGACTACTAGATGGATCTTTAGTCTCATGCCATAATCCCCCTCATTTATGTGACTTTTTACCCAGGCCCCCCCTCCCCCCGGAATTTCCTGAGGGCCCAAAACCCCCAGCTACGAAAAGATGTTCTACAAAGTCACAAATTGTTATGTACTTCTGTGTGTGCCTGGCGTGTAAGATTTATCCCATGTACCTATAAAAAATTGCCTCATCTACTTTACCTATAAAATGTAAAGATAAGGGGCCGGAGAGATAGCACAACAGGTAACGGGCCTGCCGTGATTGTGGCCAGCCTGGGTTCACTCCCCAGGATCCCATATGGTCCCCCATGCCTGACAGGAGTAATCTGAGTGCAGTCCCAGGAGTAACACCTGAGCACCACTGGCCCCCAAACCAAAAATAAATAAAATTAATGCCAGCAAATTAAAGCACGTCTGACCAATACTGTAAACAAAAATTATAGTTATAGCAGCCAACTTGGGTTTGATCCCCGGCATTGCCATGAGTGATTCCTGACTATAGAGCCAGGACTAAGACCTGCCCAGTGTGGCCCCCAAACAAACAAATAATAATCAGATTCAAGAAAAATTCATAGGCATAAGGAAAGTTTTTCTCAAGTCTCTATCTAACACTCAAATATATAAGATAAGGACAGGAGTAATAGCACAGCGGGTAGGGCGTTTGCCTTGCACGTGGCTGACCTGGGTTTGATTCCCAGTATCCCATATGGTCCCCTGAGCACTGCCAGGAGTGGTTCCTGAGTGCAGAGTCCGGAGTAACCCCTGTGCATCGCCGGGTGTGACCCACAAAGAAAAAAAAAAATGAAATTGACACTTACATTTTGGCCATAAACAGCCTCCTGTGGCTTTCCACTAGCATCTACTCCACCATGAACATAGGAAGAATTCCTGCCATAAAACCTGAAAAACAATGGCAGTGATTAGTAGTCAGCCAACAAGGGAAGTTTTAGAGTGGCATGCTGTCAGAAAGACTAAGTTTCCATGTCTAGATCTGTACTATAATCAGTTGTATGATCTTAAAAAAATTACCTAAGGTTTTAAAATTTAGCTTCCTTGGTCATAAAACAGAACCAGAATACCTAAATTATCCTAAGAATTAAATAAGTAATGGTAGAATACTAAGTATGCACTCAATCATTAACTAGTCTCATCTAGTTCTTACATGATTTTTGTCAAATGAGAATGAGATTAAGAACACATTTTATTTACTGAAGCTGTAGCAACCTGACTTCCAATTTTTGTCTATTTTTTGACTTTCTATTCATAGTTCCTAATGATTACTAATTCCAATGGCTTAAACAGTACAGATTTATAACTAATGAAATAGTTGAGAGAAAACTTAAAAAAAAATTAACACAATTTCATCCAATTTCTTACTAATATTTTTAAACTATGCTTAAGTACATAATACACTAGTGGTTTTCTGGCATATTCTTTTTTTCTGGCATATTCTGAGTTAACTAAAATATCTTTATAAAAAGGTTTTAAAAACGAAACCAGTTTTTCATAAATAGAACTCATCTCCTATAGCAAAATATATATAAAAAAATTATACGCTAAGAGTATTTTCCATGCCACTATAATACTGATTTCATTTCACTCTTCTAAAAACCACATAAAATAATGCTGTTATTTAAATGAGCAAACTGAAGTTCAAATGAGGTTAAGTAACTTCCCCCATAAGGCCTTATATCAAGAGCGGGGGACAATTTAAAAGCAGGGACCAAAACAGTTTGGGATCACAGGCCATAATTTTAACCACCACTCGTATTTAAATTTATACTACTTTGGCTCATGTATTACTGTCACTGTCACTGTCATTCCGTTACTCATCGATTTGCTTGAGCGGGCACCAATAACATTTCCATTGTGAGACTTGTTATTGTTTTTGGCATATTGAATACGCCATGGGTAGCTTGCCAGGCTCTGCTGTGCGGGCGCAATACTCTCGGTAGCTTGCTGGGCTCTCTGAGAGGGGCAGAGGAATCGAACATGGGTTGGCTGTGTGAAAGGCGAACGCCCTACCACTGTGCTATCACTCCAGCCCTCATGTATTACTGAGAAGAGTATATTTTTTAGTATTATTAGTATTATTTTTCTGGAGAACAATTCGACTACAAGTGTGCAAGAAGAGTCTTAGAGGAGCTGGAGTGATAGCCTAGCAGGTAGGGTGTTTGCCTTGCACACGGCCGACCCAGGTTCGATTCCCAGCATCCCATATGGTATCCTAAGCACTGCCAGGAGTAATTCCTAAGTGCAGAGTCAGGAGTAACCCCTGTGCATCACTGGGTGTTATCCAAAAATTAAAACAAACAACAACAACAACAACATAAAACCCCCAAATCTCAGAAATTACAAAATTCTTAACAATCCAATTTCTAAGAATTTAGGATTCTAAGAGAATAACTAGAACTCACAAAAAAGCATGTGAAAAGGATTTTTTTAGTGTTAACAAGTGAAAACTTACCAATAAAGTTCTCATTTATAGAGAAATTGGTCACATGTGCTTTAAAGTATAGAAAAGGAATTGGTGCTGTAAATTTTACTCTTTATAAGTACATGAATAATCCCTTGTGAAAAAACTACAATTAGCTAGAAGCTTAAATATACTATCTACAATATAAAATAACTATATTTCAGATGAAAGGTCCTATTAGTTAAACTCTGCTTTTATATGCCCTCAAGTATAAAATGTTATCTATATGAATCACAGCTGGCCAGTGCTTGAAGACCAAACAGTGCCATCTATACATGTATCTGCTCATCAATCACCTGGTCATAATGCAAATCCTCTGAATAGCTTTTCCCACACAAACCAGTATTTTTTCCGTAACTCACTTGGCTAGTATGTACAACAATTTGGTAAAGCCTAATCCTTACAAAAAGTCATACCTTTTAAAATTTAGATATATCCAGAACACATATTAATACTGACTTGACTGTACTAGCTCTGGTCCACAACAATCAATTTCATTTTTATCTCTGGGGGAAAAAATGTTAAGAACTTAAATGACTGTTTAAGCCTATGATTGCAGTCATAGACTGGCTCCCTTATTAGTTGACTGAGTCCTAAGTTTTTTAAATCTAATATAAAATAGAAGAGTCAGGAAATGAAAAGACAAAAGACAATATGTATAATGAAAGTCATAAAAAAAAGTCCATTTAAAATTTACCTGTGTAAATATTCTGGAGCTTTATTCAGCAAAGTATAATATTGCCTCACAAACTCCCGCCCTACAAGCAGCGGACTGGGCTTCTCCATAACCATTTCTTTGCTGCACAATGTCAAATGCTAAGGGAATAAACACAAGAATAGTAACTATTAAAAAGAGATCTTTGTAACTTCCACAAAGTAAATATTCTTATACAAACAAATGGGAATGGGAATAAAGAAAATTACTTTAAAATTACAAGGACATGGGGCCGGAGTGATAGCACAGTGGGTAGGGCGTTTGCCTTGCACGCAGCCGACCCGGGTTCGATCCCCAGCATCCCATATGGTCCCCCAAGCACTGCCAGGGGCAATTCCTGAGTGCAAAGCCAGGAGTAGCCCCTGAGCATCGCTGGGTGTGACCCAAAAAGCAATAAATAAATAAATAAATAAAATAAAATTACAAGAACAAAATATTATTAGTAACCTCCTATTATTAGTAACCTGCAACAGTAGCATGCATATCCCCCATCTCTGTTCTTGCCTCCTCTTCAATACAGGGACATGAATTTTGAGTCCAAGGTGCTGCCTCTGATGCCTGCCATTCCACTTAGTGATCATTACCTCCTAGGATTCTTGGAGTTCAGTTTTATTTTTGAATAGTGGGGCAGAAGACCACTCAAATTATAGAGATTATACTTAATTTCAAAATAGTGATTTGTATCTTCTTTATATATCTTCAAGGAATTTTACTATTTCCAAAATAATGATTACCGTATAAAAAACATCAATAATAACTTCAGTAGCCAAAGTTTTAGTTTACATTTGTTTTGTGTCCTCCAATCTTTCTCCAAAAATGAAGCAAATACCAAGATGGGTATTTATGTTAAATAGATTAAATTGGTGAACAAGAATAAGGCTCTAGCCTTCAGGGAATTTGGAATCTAAATAATCACACAGGGAAAGGATGAGTTAGAAGCCATAAGACATTTATACTATAAGAACTTTCTTCAAAGGTCATGAAAAACAAGCATAAATTTAAAGCAACTTTTCACTGAAAATAAATTATTCTTATGTATATCTCTGCCCCTGGACAAAGTTTTGTAAAATGCCCTGCTTGATGTCTTTTACTGCTGTTGGTCACAGGATCTGTGGAAGCAGCACTGTAAGGTAAAGAACTTGAAGCTGTAAAAAAGGGATGTGAGGTTTCCAGAGAAGCTAAAGATCTGAAGATCTTTAAGAAAGATGCCCCTTAGAAACAGGTGAAATCAGAAAGACCATCATGTTTTGTAGGCTTGAGTCCAAATCTGGAACCCCAATGTCTCTTGAACACCAGTGAGCCCTGCCACAGAGGGCTGTGGCAAATCACAGAGCCAACCCCAACCCCTACATTTTTTTTATAAGCACTGTAGCACTGTCATCCATTGTTCATCGATTTGCTGGAGTAGGCACCAGTAACGTCTCCACTGGGAGACTTGCTACTGTTTTTGGCATATCGAATATGCCACGGTAGCTAGCCAGGCTCTGCCATGCGGGCAGGATACTCTCGGTAGCTTGCCAGGCATTCTGAGAGGGATGGAGGAATCGAACCCAGATCGGCCGCATGCAAGGCAAATGCCTTACCCACTGTGCTATTACTCCAGTCCAATAAAAAAAAATGTGAGATGAATAATTTACGATCAAAATTATCTGCCTAATTTACTTCAGGTCACATCAGGTAGTACTCTGGAACCCTGCCACCCATAGAAGTACCAGGAATTGAACCAGAGTTGTTTGAATACAAAGCCCCTTAACCTCTGCACTATCTCTCTGGCCCCTGTCATCCTGCTGCTCACTGATTTGCTGGAGCGGGCACCAGTAACATCTCCATTGTGAGACCTGTTACTGTTTTTGGCATATTGAATACGCCACAGGTAGCTTGCCAGGCTCTCCGAGAGGGGCGGAGGAATCAAATCCCGGTCTGCCACATGCAAGGCGAATGCCCTACCCACTGCGCTATCGCTCCAGCCCATAGTCCGATTTATGTCCAAATACCAACATGACTATTATCTACCCTCTCTATTTTCAGTCTTATTTTGGCCATTATTCTACTCTTCTACACATTTTAAATCTCACTATATCTTCAACATTCTTTCATACATTCCCATTTCTTAAAATCCCTCCCCCCTTGCCTAGAATAATATCTGCAGCATACCTATGCTAGTGCTCATGAAAATTATTTATCAATTACCAAATTTTCTGGATTTGTTAATACCCACTAAAGGGGGAGTAAGACATACACAAATACAGAAAAAAGCCATATTGTGTCTTGCTGACAAGCCCAGATTTCTTATGCTGCATTATATGTACTGCATGGGGTGAGTGTGTGTGTGTGTGTGCGTGCTGACAAGCCCAGATTTCTTATGCTGCATTATATGTACTGCATGGGGTGAGTGTGTGTGTTGACAAGCCCAGATTTCTTATGCTGCATTATATGTACTGCATGGGGTGAGAGAGAATGTGTGTGTGTGTGCTGACAAGCCCAGATTTCTTATGCTGCATTATATGTACTGCATAGGGTGTGTGTGTATCCTGCCCTGAAGGGATAGTTTAGTGGTTTTTAACAACTGCTAGGAATTAAAACTGAGTTCTGTTTCTGGTGTTACTAGTGCAATCCTGGCAATCCTACTGTTTGTGTCTGGCAGCTCTGCATTCTGTGATCCTTAAAGCCAGAAGAGACTTCTAACTGCACCAAACCCAGTTGTGCAAGCACTAGCACCACAAACAGGCACTTGTGTGATTCCTGGTTATCACAAAACCAAAGGAGACTGGAAGAATAGCACAGGGGCTAAGAGTGCTGATCTCCCAAGTGTAGAGTCATTAAGTTATTAAGTTTCATGTGTCCCAAGCATGATCCTAGCAACTCAGTTGCTGGATTCTGAAGCAACTGTGGCTCTCTGTGAATTCCTTGGAAACCCAAGTGAGTTCCAGCTTTACTGGCATATTCCATGGCAAGCACCAAAACTACAAGATGTGGGAGCCATCACAGTCAGGAAGATTGACCTTTGGAGAGTATAATTCAACTGAGTGTGACTCCCAGCCAGCAAATATACAAACACTGCAAACCGGTGAGCAAGCCCTGCCCAGCAGCAAACTGGGATTAAGGATGTTGTTCAGCAGTAAAGTAGTAAAGCTACTAGTAAAGTTCAATCACCCATGAGCCACAGTTCTGCACTACTTTGTACAGGTTAAATATTCATAGTCAATAAATGGAAAGTACAGGAAGGCATACTTATGCAAAAATCAGAATAGAGCTATTTTATATTGTAGGCATTCAAGAAATCTATTAGAAATAAAACTGAAGCATCATATAGTTTACAAAGTGACGCTGATCATCAGAATGGTAGAATTTTAGAAATCTATCCACACACACAAAACACCTTGACACCTACCCCTCAGACTATAACTAATAATCTATCTATAGTGAATAAAACATTTCAATGCATCCATTTGGTTTTTTTCTTTTTGGGGGCTTTTTGGGTCCCCGGCAATGCACAGGGATTACTCCCGGCTCATGCACTCAGGAATTACTCCTGGCAGTGCTCGGAGGAACCATATGGGATGCTGGGAATCGAACGCTGGTCGGCTACGTGCAAGGCAAATGGCCCACCTGCTGTGCTATTGCTTCAGCCCCTCAATGCATTCATTTGGATCTAGCTAAAAAAATGTGTCCCTCCACCCCCCAAATATTTTATGATCCTCAAAGAACACAACTGTTTTCCTTCAAATTCGCAAAGAGCATTTATCATGGTATTAATCATATTCTGACCAGAAGTACTGGGTATCTCTTAATCTTCGAATCTCAGCTGCACCTTGAATGTGATTAAGTGTACAGGAATAAGGAATATAATGATCAACAAATCATGTGCTCTGGTTTGGTTTAGGTACATGATCGGATAGACATATATTACCTGATGGCTGCCCATGCCCATCTACCTGAGAATGATGTTATAAATGTCCAAATGGCCCAACAGAAAAACGGTTACCCAACATTGCTCTAGAAAGTCTAAATACTCAAAATATAGTCCTGTCTCCACTTTCATTATGAAACCCCAACTTCTGATTTTGCCGAAGTTTCCAGGGTTGTCATCTAACCAAGGAATTTCAGATAGCCCAATGGTTTCAGTTTTCAAATATTTTTTGATTTGAAATTCAAACCGAAAGTTTTAAATCTTATGTCTATCATAAATTTTAATTATTAATTATTAATACCTCACACAATATAAAAATATCACCTTGTGAGGTAACTCATGTATTCTCCATACACAAGAAATGGTTTCTTTCTACTGATGTTGTCACCATTTTCTTAACTTGAAAAGCTCAGTCATGGGGCCAGAGCAGTAGTATAGCAGTTATGGAATTTACCTTGCATGCAGCCTATCTGGGCACTATTTCTGTCATGCCACACGGTCCTCCGAGCCCTTCCATGAGTGATTCCTGAGCATCACCGGGTATGGCCCACCCTTTCCCCAAACAAAAAGTCACAAGCAATGTTCCCTTTCTATAAGGTTCAAATTAAAATCCTGGCATCTCAGTCTCTCTGAATTTTTGTCCCATCCTTCAGTATCTGAATTTACTTCTTCTCAGAGTATCAAGTTTCTGTGTCATGTATAATAGAAGTCAAATGCCTACGGTCAATTTAAAAGAGAAATCCATTGTGACATTCCACACACATACAACCTAATCTGGCATTCAACATTTCAAACTTAGTATACATTTCCTGGCTCTGCATGTAGGGATGACTTCTGGTGGGTCGCAGACCACATAGGTGCTGGGGATTGAACCAGAGTTGGCAGTGTGTAACACAAATGCCCTACCCACTGTACTATCTCTCTGGCTCCAGGACTATTTCTTGGTCTTTCGGGTGAGGACAAACCTGGAGGTAAGACTTAATAATTCTGGCTCTGTGCTCAGGTAACACTCCTGGGAGTGCTGGTAATCAGTGCTAGGCAAGTGTCCTACCTACCCACTGTAGGATCTGTCTGGCTGGGCCTTTGTTTTAAAGATTCCTCCTTGATAATATTGGATAAAAGTCTGTCAGTGGTAGGCTTTCAGATACTGAGAACATTCCCTAGTACCATGAACATAACCAGATTTTAAAAAAATGTGTTCAAGACTGGTAAGATAGGAGAGACCCTGGCTTGAATCCCTGGCACAAATATGGTCCCCCAAGCACCAAAAGGCATAATCTCAACCACCCAACCATCCTCTCCCACAAAGTAACCTGTTCAATGAATCTGATTATTTAAAACTTCTTAAAAGATATACCTACTAAAATACAAAGTTGCTCTGGAGAAATGCTAATGAATCGACAAATCATACAACTACAAAATATTTTAAGACAATTCTCTACACTTCCATGCTTTTCTGTAAAAGTATGCATGTACATGAACATTAACAGAAACACATACTACTATAAAGTTAGAATTGTATTTGAGATTGATGCATTTAACAAATCAAGTATAGTAGTTTCAGCATAAAGCTTAATTGATAATTTGCAAAAAAAGTACAATTATTACCTCGAAATGAACCAAAAACAAGGAAAATTAGAACTAAGTTCCTAGAACAGAAGTTCCCAGACTTAGTTGGCAATTTTTTAAGAAAATAAAAACGAATCACTCATAACCTTCCTGAAAATTTACGTTCCATTAGCTAACAAAGAGAAAGCATCCCCAACTGCACCTAAGGCTACTTACTATGTATGCCCTTCCCCAAACATTCCAAAGCCCCTGGGGGTTGAGGGGTTGGGAACCACTGGCACAGAAGGAAAAACAGTCGAAAATTTCTAGTTTAAACTAAGACTTTCATGACACAAAAAGAATAAAATTGACAAATAGACTGCCACCAAAACATAAACCTTCTGCTCATTTAAAGCCATAATAAAAGAACAAGATAAATCAGTCTGAAAAGTTTGTAAAGTACATATTGGTAAAGAGTTATATTCAAAAAACAAATACCAAGAAAATTAAAAATGCAATTGAGAAATGGGCAGGTGACTTTTGTTCTGAATTGGGGCCACACTTAGTGGTGCTCGGGGGTTAGCTCTGGCTCTGCACTTAGCAATCACTCCTGGTAGGCTTGGGAACCATTTGGGATGCCAGGGATCAAATCTGGGTTGGCTATGTGCAAGGTAAGTGCCCTTACTGCTGTACTCTCTCTCTAGCCCACCAGAAAATGGGTACAAGATTGTGTATCTTATGGTGATTTAATAAAAAAAATAAGCAAGCTGAAAAAAATTTCAACATAATAGTATGTTACTTAACACCTTGAATTATGGCTAACATTAAAACATAAAAATACCAAGAGCTTTCAAGGATGGAACATGTACTGAATCAGGAGTAATGAAGCATATGTACACACCAAAAAAAAATCTTTAGTTTGCAACAGAAAAACTGAAAAACTGGAAGCAAAATGATCATTAGCTGGATGAATATACAAACTTGTGCATGTATTCAATTGAAAATTATATGGATGGAATTTCAAAAGCACAGCTTTTTTTCATAGCTCAATGGAAGGGTGGTGAGGGGTTAATCCCAGTTTTTATTCTCAGTACTGCATGGTTCCCAAGCATCTGTGGGAGCAAATCTTGAGCAAAGAGCCTGGGTGTGATCCTAAAACCAGAAAGAAAGAAACAAAAAATTTCAAAACAAAATAGTATACAATTTTAGGGCTGAGGTGATGGCTTGAAGAGCCGCAGTGCATCCTTTGCATGAGGAAACCCTGGTTTGATTCCCAGTCCCTCATGGTTTCATAACACTGCCAGGAGTACCCTCCCCTCCCAATATATGAGTTTATTGATAATGCTTTTTTGTACACTGCAGAACTATAGAGCTAAGTCAAATCAGGGGCTGAAGGTAGAAGGGAATGACAATAAAATAGCAACAAAAATGTTCTTTTTTTTTTTTTTTTTGCTTTTTGGGACACACCTGGCAATGCACAGGGGTTACTCCTGGCTCTGCACTCAGGAGTTACTCCTGGCGGTGCTCAGGGGACCATATGGAATGCTGGGATTTGAACCCGGGTCGGCCTCGTGCAAGGCAAATGCCCTACCTGCTGTGCTATCACTCCAGCCCCAAAAATGCTTCATATTTTGATTACTGGAGTGATGACTGTATGCCCATGCCTCTGTCAAATTACCAACCATCAAGCACCAATAAGGGAAAGATGGTACCCTGAAATATTAAGTTAAATATTTGTGACTGGAGCAATCGTATAGCAGTTGTGACGTTTGCTAGCATGCAACAGGCCTGGGTTGGATCCCTGACATCCCAGACATTCCCTAGAGGATGCCAGGAGTGATACCCCAGCACAGAGCCAGGTGAAAGTTCTAAACACCACTAGATATGGCCCAAATACTAGGGGGGGAAAAAAAGTCAATTTTTTTAGGGCTGGTGTATCAGGAAGGGTGGCTTGCCTTTTGGGTAATTCTTAGCACCCCATATGGTACCCTGAGCCTGAGCCCAGGAGTAAGCCCTGAGCATCACCAAGTATGACGCCTATGGATCCTTGATGACAATACTTCCTAGAGATAATTTTTGTAATTAGAAAAAGACAGAGGGGACAGGAATGTAGCTCAGTAGGTAGAGAACTCATCTTACATGTGCAAAGTCCTAGATTTTGGCAAAACCAAAAGAGAAAATGTACAGTTCAGTTGTAAAACACAAAATATACATTAAAAATAGTGAAAATAGAAAAGCTATAGATGTAGTTAAGAAATATATGCAAAAATTAAGGAATAACGGAATTACTGAATATTACAAATACCAACTTTGGATAAAAGGAATGATAAAGAAATATACAACATTTATGCTACAGGATATAGAAAAAATAAAGTTACAAACCATTTTTGTTTGTTTTGGGGCCACATCCAGAGGTGCTGGGGAGGGCTTGGCTACTCCTGGTTTGAACCACAGGCTTCAGCACACAAAGCATATACTTTAGACCTGTGAGCTACGTCTCTGGCCCACAAACCAATTCTTAATGCCACCAAAAAAGATAATAGATCACCTGAATATTAAGAAATGCATATTATCAGCTTTATAATTGTAAAAATCACATTAAAATTTTTTATATTTACCTTCTAATAAGACTTTACTGGTTAGAAATCAAAGTTCTAAAAATGAAAATTATAAATGTAAAAATTCATTTAGAATGACCAGAATAACAGAAAAGCACACTAAAATTATGCTACTTTAGTGACAGTTTATGGTTACACTTAAAGAGTATTTAAATATTAACAAGTAAATATACAGTTTTGAGGAGGATATGTGGGACACATACCAATCCAAGGAACCACAGAATTTTAAATAGTTAAGGATAAAGAGGAAGCACCGAAGCAGCTATGCTGGCTGTGACTGGTTCAAATCCCTGACACCACATATGATCTCCTCTGAGCACTATAAGGGGTCACTCCTGATCAAAACCAGAACAGACTGAGTACTGAATGGTCAAATACAAAAATAAAACAATTAAAAGAATAAAGAAAGGGGCCAGAGGGATAGTACAGCGACAGGGTGCTTGCTTTTCACTAGGGCTGACTGAGGTTCAATCCCTGGTATCACATATGGTACCTCTGGCACCACTAGGAGTGATACCTGAGCACTAAGCCAGGAGTTATGCCCTGAACACTGCTGGGTATGGCCCGAAAACTTTTTTAAAAAAAGGAATGAAAGAAAAATACATAGGGTTGACCCTAAGGTACACTCTTAGTTTTAACAAGGCAATTTAAAAAATATTTGATTAAAAACAAAAAATCCACTTGATGTTTTTTACCCTAGATAAATAGTATTTTTTTTTTGATAACCTCATTTTAAGGTTATGATTTCAAAGGCAAAAACAACTCAAGTGTGTGGGGCTTGACAGTTCACTGCTTTCGTAAAATACTGTCAATCTCTACAATTATAAGAAGAAAACTCTATAAAAGATTTGCAGCTCAGGTTTGATTTCAATTTTGTAACAAGCATGGGGGCTTGAGCGATATTACAGTGTGCAGGGTGCTTTACCGTGCTTACGGTCAAACTTAGCTAACCTGGGTCTGATCTTTGGTACCCCATATGGTCTCCCATGCCCCACATGAAAGTGATCCTTGTGCATAGTTAGGACTAAAGCCTGCATTGCAAGGTGTGGTCCTAAAACAAAATTAAAAAGTAAAGGCAATATTTATGTCCAAAATAAATAAATATACACATACATAGGGATTGGAGGGATAGTATAGCAAGTAGGGCATTTTGCCTTGCACGTGGTAGACCCAGGTTCAATACCCAGAATCCCACATGGCCCCTGAGCACAGCCAGGAGGAAGTCCTGAGTGCAAAGCCAGTAGTAACCCTTAAACATCACCAGGTGTGTCCCCCCCGCAAAAGATACTCAAATATATATACACATATATAATTATCAAAACAACTGTCAAGCAGATACAGCAGAAAATCAATATAAGAAAATATCTGATACCCTATCAATTTTCTTTCATTTCGGGGCTATATAAAAATGGCATCTCTTTTAAAAGAAAATTCCCACCATAAAAGTTATTCTAATAGTATCTAACAATAAAATCTAATTATAATTCCAAAAATTCACTAGGTTACAATCACAGCTATCAATATAGTTAAGAGTCAAAAAAGCACTCAGAGGAGCCTGAAGCATGTCTGACCACTACTGAGCAAAGGAGCATTTTCTTAAATTTAATTATTATTATTATTTTTTTTTTTGCTTTTTGGGTCACACCTGGCGATGCTCAGGGGACCATATGGGAGGCTGGGAATTGAACCTGGGTCAGTCACGTGCAAGGCAAATGCCCTACCCACTGTGCTATTGCTCCAGCCCCCAAATGAATATTTTTTGTAAGTTCTAGATGGCTGGAGTGATAGTACTGTGGGTAGGGCACTTGCCTTGCTTACACCAACCCAGCTTTGATATCTGGCATCGCATATAGTCTCCTGACCTTCCGGTCAGGAATGACCCCTGAAGGCAGAGCCAGGATAAGGAAAATTAACATAAAAATTTTTTAAAAGTGCACTGCAATGTGGGGGCCTCCCAAAACACAAACAAAAGCTCTGTGAAAGAACCTGTTACTGTGATAATTTTATGGCACTCTGGTGGATGTTTCAATGCTTGGAGAAAATAGCCAAAATTAAGAATGCTAAATAATTATTCGCAGTGAATTTTTAAAGTTAAGAAACTAAAAGAAAATCACACATAGAAAAATAGAGGGGGGAAAAAACCCTACCCTTTCCCCCAAAGAGGGGAAAATACTGCAAAGATATTTTTAGCAGTTATTTGTATTATACCTTGCTAACAGAGATCTCTTTAAACAAGATGCAGTTCTCTTTACCAGAAGGTAACTATATTTGCAAGATGGTATCCCTGCTAAGACAATGGTAATCCTTCTAGTCAGGCCCAAGTCTCTTTACACTTGAGTCATGGACAACTCTTGACAGCTAACCTTATATATATATAAAAAAAACACCTGTATGGGGCCGGAGCGATAGCACAGTGGGTAGGGCGTTTGCCTTGCACGCGGCCGACCTGGGTTCGATCCCCGGCATCCCATATGGTCCCCCAAGCACTGCCAGGAGTAATTCCTGAGTGCAAAGCCAGGAGTAACCCCTGAGCATTGCTGGGTGTGATCCAAAAAGCAAAAAAAAAAAAAAAACCAAAAACAAAAACACCTGTAACCATCCCAACCTCCAGATGGCTTTTGTTTAAAAGAACATGACCAGGGCTGGAGAGATAGCACAGCAGGTAGGGCGTTTGCCTTGCACGCGGCCGACCCGGGTTCAAATCCCAGCATCCCATATGGTCCCCTGAGCACGGCCAGGGGTAATTCCTGAGTGCAGAGCCAGGAGTAACCCCTGTGCATTGCCAGGTGTGACCCCAAAAGAAAAATAAATAAATAGACAACATTTTTTTTTTTAAAAAAAAAGAACATGACCAATAACAAATATCACTATAGGCATCTTGAGAATAGAGATCTTCAAGGCAGACTTTGGAATGAAAATATCGCAAAGTACAAGTGAAATAAACACTAAATACAGTTGTTGATAAACCTTTTTATTCCGAGGCCCCAAAAGTAAGGAGGAAGGGGCTGGAGAGATAGCACAGCAGGTAGGGCATCTGCCTTGTACGCGGCCAGCTCGGGTTTGATTTCCAGCATCCCATATGGTTCCTTGCACACTGCCAGGAGTAACCCCAGTGCATTGCCGGGTGTGACCCAAAAAGAAAAAGGAAAAGTAAGGATGAAGCTTTGACGTCCTGCAGCAAAGTAAAAGTGGTTTTAAAAATGGAAAAACTGCTGCCAGAGCAATAGTACAGTGGATAGGGTGTTAACCTTGAACATAGCAGACAATCCAAGGCATCCCATATGGTTCCTGAGCACTGTGAGGAGTAATTCCTGAGCATCGCCAGATGTTCCCCCAACCCCCAAAAAGAAATGGATATACTTATCCCACAAAAAACCCTCCACAGAATTAAAAATTATGCTATCAAGTGTTTAAAAAGGAACTTTTCTTACTCTCCATAAAAGAGATTAGCTTCACTTAATGAAAAGGAAACTGATGTTTATGGAGCCCAAGGTAAGTTTTTAAAGACTCTTAGTCATAAGAGAAAGAAAACCTTAAACCAATTCTGCTTCTAGAGTTGACTTTATTACTCAATTTTGGAAGAATGGACAGAAACACAGAAAAATTAAAATTTTAAGTTAGCTTATTCAATATTACTGGGAGGAGTTAAAAAGCAAAGAGCAGAGTTGGATTGAAAGCACAGGAGTTAAGGTATGGTCTTTCAGGCACCTGAGCACTACAGGTGCAGACCAGAGAAAGAAAAAAAAAAAGAAACATAATAGGAAGAAAAAATTCAATGGAAATAATTGAGAAACATGTAGAAATTAAAAGAGAAAAATGCAAGCTGAGACTCAGCAGTCAAGACATTTATTATTCTGTTGGTTTTGAAACCAACCCACAGGTTTGAGCAAGTATCAATTTGTTCTATCAGTTCTTTTGGAGGAGGAGATAGGAAGGTCATGAAAAAAAAAAAAAAAGTGTTGCTCATGGCTTACTCCTGGGATCACTCCTGGCCAGGTTGCAGAGGTCCTAACAGGGTAAGGCCACAAGTAACGCAAGCACCCTATTGGCTCCAACCCCATTCTCTCAATTCTTAGAGCAAGTAGACCTTGAGTTTGATTCCCCAGGGGGAGAGAGGGAGTAAAAGAGAACCTTAAATTTGTACCTATCAAAATCAGTCCAGAAATCTCTGTGGTCACTCCACACCTCCTTATCATTCACCATAAAATAAGGGAAAGTCTTTTTTTTTTTTTCTTTTTTGGGTCACACCTGGCGACGCACAGGGCTTACTCCTGGCTCTGCACTCAGGAATTACCCCTGGCCGTGCTCAGGGGACCATATGGGATGCTGGGATTTGAACCCGGGTCGGCCGCGTGCAAGGCAAACGCCCTACCTGCTGTGCTATCTCTCCAGCCCCAATAAGGGAAAGTCTTTTTAAAAAACAACCTATGGAAAAATTTCAATCCTGAAAATGAATAATCAAAAGCAGTAATTCGGCAGAATAGGAAACAAGAATATAAAGTTTCAATACACAGATTTTCAGTACTTGATACTCATTTTTAGTATCTCCCAGCGAAATATTAACATTTCCTACCCCCAAATGCCAATACTATTCAAATGAATTTGCTGCAACTCAACTGCCAAACTCAGTTCACAGAACACTGGGTTAACCTGTCAGAGTACCAAAACCTTACTTCTTTAAGATCGCCATTCATTCCACAAAATCATTCAGATCCTCCCCACTCCGAACATTTGCTTACCCTTTTGACTAATACTTCAAACCAGAATATTCAGCAATCTGAATCTGAACAATTCCCGGCCAGCAATATGTTTGAGGTCCTCCTCCCTACAAGCGCTCCATAATCTTTCAGAATTAACAGTTTATAGAGATTAAAGCATAACACAAAGATACACATCGCTACTCCTGAAAATACAAGAGAGCAGAAAAGAAATATACTCAGGAAGAACGACGCAAACCCGGTTTTGAGAAGTTCAGATGAAACATAAAATCTATTCTTTTAAGCCTAGGAATTCGGAACACCAAAACCATTAGATACTAACAAGGCCTGATGTTTACTCGGGAACTTTGCTCACATGCCTAAGGCTACATCAACTGCCAAATATGGAGCTGGGCAAGAAATTCCCTTTTTCTTCCCCTCTAAGCACACGGGGCCGCCTGCCTGAAGTTAATGGTTCACAGCCCCAGATGTGTAATACCAACATTTGGAATGCGAGCAGCAAGTGCGGAGCCTTGAACCTAAAAAACCAGTATTTTAAGCCAAACCGCTACAACAATCATAAGGGGGGGGGAGAGGATGGGGAGGGGCGCCAAACTTAGCTTCGGGGCAAGTGCTTTGGTCTTTTGTTGTTGGGAGCGCGAAGACCAGCACCCCTCTTTCTAAAATTTAACCCTTTAAGAAAACGAGGCGTCGCGGGACGAGGAGGGGGGCGGGGCCGGGGAGAAGGACCCCAGCGGAAAATTGGCCGCCGCCGCCGCCGCCGCCGCCCGGCTACAGGCGTTTTAGGAGATGCGCGTTAAGATTCTTCTCGATTCGACTCGACTCTCCCCATCAGCACCACCGGGCGGCTGACGATTCTCTCTCCACCACCCCCCTCCCCCCCAGCCCCGGCCAAGCAAACCTTCCCGCGCCCTCAGGCCCCATAACTAACACACACACACACACACACACACACACACACACACACACACACACACACACACACACACACACACACACACACACACACACACACACACACACACACACACACACACACACACACACACACACACACAACGGCGGCGGCGGCAGCACTACCTCTGCCGCGGGGGTCATCAGGGATGGGCGCCCGTTCGGGCGAGCGAGCGTGTCCGCGTTTCCGAAAGCGCCGGGCGCGCA
The DNA here is from genome assembly GCF_027595985.1 of Sorex araneus. Lineage (NCBI taxonomy): Eukaryota > Metazoa > Chordata > Mammalia > Eulipotyphla > Soricidae > Sorex > Sorex araneus. The sequence goes on from NC_073306.1 coordinate 198,774,851, forward strand.
CCCGACGCGGGTCAAAGAGCGCGAGGCGCCGACGCCGGCGAGGCCGAGCGGCGGCCGCCTCCGACCCCGGAGCCCCGTGCGGGCGCAGAAATGGTGCCCGGAGGCCGCTACTTTCGCCTGGGCGTCGCGGCTGCCTCCGCCGACACAGCCTCGCTCCCCTCCCCCACGGCTAGGGCGGCGGCGGCGGCGGCGGTGGCCGCCGAGCTCCGAGGGACCGGCCCGAGGCGCCGCCGAGGATGAGTCGGCGACCAGGCTGGGGGCGGCGGGGGCGGCTCCGCACGCTGAACGCCCCTCGCCCCTCGCCCCGCGCCGCCGCCGCCGCGCCCCCACTTCCCGGATCCAGCCGCCACCGGCGCGCTTTCGAGAACAACCGCGGCCCGGCCCCCCGGAAGCCCCGGGCCCCCACCTGTGCCCGCCGAGCCCTCCCGTCCGCGCAACGCGCGCTCGTCACCTCCCCCCGCCCACCGCCCCATCCCTCACCTGAGCGGAAACGGCGCGGCTGCTCTCCCGCACGCCCCGCGGCGCAGGCGGCCCGCAAGAACAATGTCTCTCGGCCGCGACACCCACCTCCGGCACCGGCGCCCTCGCCCAGGACGGTTGCCTCGAGCCCGCGGCGCGCGCGGGGAATGTCCCCTTCCGACCACCACACCGGCCTCCCCTCCCGGCCCCCGTACGCACCTCCAAGCAACAGCGGCGGCGGGGACGTCGCGCAGAGGTCAGCGGGATGAGGCGCTGGGGCCCGGCTGCGGCGGGTGCTGCTCGCTCCCTCGCTCGCCGCCTCCTCCCTCGGACAAGCCTCCAAGCCGCGGCAGCCGGTAGAGCCGCGAGCGCGCTTCGCTTCCAGTCACCGCGTCCCGGGCGCCAAGCGCTGCGGCGAGCGACAGGGAACACGGACGTCCCGCCCCCTTGGCCGCCGCCCCCTCTTATTGTTTTACCCCTGCCGCAAGGGCCGGGGAACCCCCCAGCACAGCGGCAGCCAATCACGCATCTCCGGGGCAAGCTCGGCCCAACCTCCTCGCGTCCCTCCGCGGAGCACGCGCAGAACGCCCCGCGCGCGCACACCCGCGCCCGGAAAGCCGGGAACCGGAACCGGCCTGAAGCCGGGCCGCGAGTCCGCTGGCTGACGTCACAAGCAGGCTGCCTTTCTCCGGCCCCGGGGCGGCGGGCAGCCCGCGCCTGGAGCGCGCTCTTTCCGCAGAGCGGCCTCTCTGCCCCCCGGGTGCCTTCCTCACGCCAGAGAGGGCGATCACGGACTCGTCTCTGAACAAGGTGGCTGCGCGGCGGGGCTGGCCCCCCTCTGTGTCATCCCGGATGGACGTTTTACGCTCCCACAGGGAGGGCAAACCCATCCCAACCGTTACAGCACTGCGTACTGAGGGGCCTTGAAGATGCTGCATGCGGGGGGGTGGGGGGTGGGGGGAGAACGTGGCTTCCAGAGGGGGGGGGGAGTATTTCACTTCGCGGCTCTGCTCTATTCTCGGCATTGTTCGAGACCTCCCGGCTCACCTGGACACACCGAGGCGGCCAAATGGCTGAAACCCTCCTAGCTATTGGGTTACAGCCTTGCCCTAGATCTGGGCTCAGGCCGGGCACAGCTGGGAAAAACACTACTGCACGCTCTCCCGACCTTGACCCGGGCTGGGGGCGGGGGCTAAATGCCAAAGAAACCCTCCCCACCCCCCAGCATCTAGGTTCTGGCCGTGATGGCTCAAAGAATCATATCATGCCAGCAGGAGGAATTTGGGAATAAAAGGCTGAAGATTTGGGCTGGAGTGATCATACTAGAGGGTAAGCCGTTTGCCTCGCACATGGCTGACCCGGGTTCCAACCCCTTGCATTTCCATAGTCTTCTGAGCACCACCAGGAGTAACTCCTGAGCACAGCTGGATGTGGCCCCCAAACAAAACCAAAACAAACAAAAAAATGAAAAGGGGAAGATTGGTGAAAGGAAGAAAAGAGCCACAAGGAAGAGGAAAAAAACCTCTGCACCAGAAACTGCGTGGATTAGGGACATAGATATTCATTTTCTATTGTCTTCACCTTTGGCTGTTTAAATGATTGTTACATGCAAAATACATGGGCACACCTTTGATGAAATGGACATGTTTCGTTTAAAGCATCATAATGTTAGATGTAGATGTACATCCAAATCTGATAGTCTGGGTAGCAGGAATCATTCTAATATTATGTAACAGCCTTAGAATAACCTTTTATAGTAGTTATTTTATGCCCATTTTGCAGGTGAGGAGACTGATAATTAAAAGGCTAGGTTAAACTGGGCCTAGAGAGACAGCAGCAGGTTAAGGCATCTCTGCCTTGAATGTAATGGATCCCAGTTTAATTCCCAACTGGCACCTTAATGAGTTACTGTAAGAGCCAGGACTAGTTCCTTTGTGCTGCAGGGTGTGATCCCAACTTTCTCAAAAAAACAAAAAAACGGTGACTTGTTCAATATTTTTAAGTTCATGATGGCCTCATTGCATAGTCCTCACCCACTTTTTAAAATCGAAGTCTAAGAAATAGTTTATTAGCTCTAGGGTAAAACAAAAATAAGCCTCAGCCCTGCCAAAGGTAGGGCCTCTTAAACTTGAACATTTACTAATAGATTGTTAGGGACTTATTTTAAAACAAAGCTTGGAAGATTTTCATGATCCCCACATTCATAAGCCCACAGTCTAAGATAGCAAGGTCCTAGAGTGTATATCCATAAGTAAAGCTACAAGGAAAAAAAGATGGAGCTATAGTTAAAATTTAGTTACTGTGATTCATAGTACAATCAACTACAGGTTTCACGCATATAATATTCCAATACCACACCCCCCAACCGACTAGAGTATCCCTTCCCTCCACCATTTTCTAAGGATTCCCCCCTCAAGTGTTGACCTTTACTTCCTAAGCATCTCTCACGTCTGTGCCCTCTGAGAATCTCTCCATACTTGTCGTCTTTGCCCAGATTCAGGCCCCTTACATTTCTCCAGGATGACAGCTGCAGTAGCCTCCTAACTAATCTCCTAACCCTTCAAACTCAAAGGTGCGAAGGCCAATGTAACTATTAATTCAAGTCTTAAATCCCCCTTGTCTTTTTTAGCTCGATACCTTAATGCCAATCATCAGCACATTATTATTCCATTTTAATATTTATTATCGGGTTAAATATTTCTCATTATTACTATTATCATGGCCCAGACCACCATCACACCTGCGAAAGCCTTCTACCTCAGTACTTTATTCTTAGCCTATAATAGTTTATTTCTAGAACAGATTTTTTACAGCTATAAATTAGATGACTCCCATCCCCCTACACTTTTGTGGTGTCAGGAATTGAACCCAAAGTCACATATGCAAGGCAAGAGCTCACCCACTGAGCCCACCCCCAACCTCCTAGATTTAAAGCATGTAAAGCATGCTATCTCCCCAGTCCACAGGTGACATTTTAAAAACCTTCCAAAAACATCGCTGAAAAAATGCCAAACCCTTATCTATTGCATCTATCTGTTTTGTTTGTTTGGGGACCACACCTCACTACTCAGAAATGACTCCTAGAAGACTCAGGGGACTGAATGAGGTACCAAGCATTGAACCCAGGTTGGCTGCATGCAAGGCAAACACCCCACCCACTGTATTATCACTTCAGCCCCACTAGTTGCTTTTAAATTACTTTTTCTCTTATACCACCTTACTCTTCCACTGACACTCCAATCACATTCCCTCCCCAAGTGGGTCTTAGGTGAACCATTGAACCAAGGGCTTATGAAAAAGTGAGTTGATAGGGTGGAGAGAGAGTTCCAGTAGGTAAGGTGCCTTCCTTGCATATGCCAGGAGTGATCCCTGAGCATACTGCCAGAATTGCTGAATATGACTAAAAAGCAAGCTAACAAAAAGTGAGTTCTACCAACTGATTTCCCAAGTGCTCATATTAAAATATCTCATGGTTAGGAAGACAGCTTCAAGGAACAGAGTGCATGCTTTGCACGTGGGAGCCCTGGGTTTGATCTTAGGCATCACACGGTGCCCTGAGTATTAGTGAGAACACCACACAAATCTCACCCTCCCCAACCCCTTTCCAACAGGTATGGCCAAAAACCGGAAGAAAAAAAATTTTTTTTCACACATTCTAAGATTAAGTGAGGTATCCCTCTCATATAAACTACTCTCAGAATCTCAATTAACATAATACCACTTACTTTGCATTCTATTATTTTATATCCATAATAAAAAGTTCTTCAGTTCCCTGAGAATTTTTCCAAATACAAGTCAAATGGGGTAATCTATGGGTTGCCTGGCAGAGGGTCCAATTAGTAATAGCTTAAAGGACTCTCTAACACTACTTAATTCAGTAGCCACCATTGACTATCAATTTATCAAATAGAGCACTAAGCGGAGAATGAGAAAAATACGGACCTAGCATGTGGCTCAGTGGTAAAGAGAACATGCGCATGTTGAGGCCAGAGTTTGTTCTCTGGCACCGACGGATGAAGGGGGAAAGTGACACATAGTCTTCAAGGAATTGGGAAAACAAGAGAGACAACTAAAGCAAGAGAAGAGAAAGGACAGGCTGGAGTGAGTGTAAGAGAGAGAGTAGAGAGAGAGAGAAAGAGAGATGAAGAGGGGTGAGAGAGTGCGTGAAGGGAAAGAGAAATAGGGAACGTTAGAAAGAAGGGAAGCAGGGAAGCAGTGTCAATGAAGGGTACTGTTAAGTAATGTTACCCTAGGGACTGAACAAACAGAACTTTTTACTTACCCATCATAACACTGACCACGTTTTTGAAATTGTGAGTTAATATCTGATGTTTCCTCTCCAACCCTTTGCCTCTTTAAGTTCCACAAGGCATGAACTCTTGCTGGTGCTTAGACCCAATACCTAGAACAGGTACACTGCAAGTATTCCCTAAGTTTTATTATTGGTCAGCTAACTGCCCACTGTGAGAGCACAGAGGATGGAAACAGCTTTTTGTGTGTATGTTCTTCTACCTTCTAGAGCAGTATATTATTAATTTGTGTTCCATTTTGATTATGAAATGTTTTTAGGGTGCCCAGAGCGATAGTACAGTGGCAGAGTGTTTACCTTGCACACAGCCAACCCAGGTTCAATCTTCGACATCCCATATGGTCCCCTGTGAACCACTAGGAGTAATTTGAGTGCAGATCCAGGACCTTCAGTTTCAAGGGGGGTGGGGGAGGTGGGGGGGGGAGTAAGACCCAATAAACCAAAAGAGAAAAAGTAAAGTTGTTATTATTGTAGATCTTCTTTGGATTTTTGGTTTGGAGGCCACACCCAGAAGTGTTCAGGGTTTACTCTGGTTCTATGCTCAGAGATCACTCATGGCGGGCTCAGGTGGCTGTACTGGGTGCTTGGAGATGGAAGACAGGTTGGGCATGGGCAAGGCAAGCACCCTACCCATTGACTATCTTTCTGGCCCCACTGTGGGTTTTCCTTGGCCAAGAGTTCAGGCAATATACTGTTAGTTTTATTCACTACTATTACATCCTAAATGGGTTGAGAGTATAATTTAGATGTCTTCTTCGACTTAGTTGTTGTTCACAGCATTGACTAAGAATGTCTTTGTAGGGGACAGAGACACAGTGCAGTGGGTAGGACACTTACCTTGCATCTGGGCTCAATCTCCAGCATCTCGTATGGCCCCCTGAGCACCATCAGGAGTGATTCCCTGAGTGCTGAATCAGGAGTAAGCCCTGAGTACCTGGCTATTAGTGGTCCTTGCACACACCTGATACAGATTCCATATCCAAGCACCCAATACAGTACCCCCCGAGCCTGCCACAAGTGACCCCTGAGCTGAGAGCCACAGTAAGCACTAAGCACTCTGGGTGTGGCCACAAAGCCAAAACCAAAAATCTAAAGAAAATATACAGTATTAAAAACTTCATTATTATTATTTTCTTTAGGCTTTGGGGTCATATATATATATGTTTGAACATATATATATGTTTGAACAAATTTGAACATATATGTATATGTTCAAATATATATATGTGTGTGTATATATATATATGTGTGTGTGTGTGTGTGTGTGTGTGTGTGTTCAATTTTGGGTGTTTGATCAGCAATGTTTGGGGCTACTCCTGGCTGGTGTACAGGGATCAGGGACTGACCCACCATGCGCTCCCACCCTTTGAGCTCTCTCCTGACCTCAATATTTCAATTGTTTTGCCTCATCTCGAGTCTATTACTGTACTGAATACACTGGCACTTGTGGAGACTACTAAATGAATCTTTGAGTTTTTCTTCATTTTTTTTTCAATGCTAGAGATCGAGCTCAAAGTCTCACACATGCAAAGAAAGTGCTCTACAGCTCCATCCTGGTTGGGATTTATGAATTTCAAATAAGCCTGTAAACAGTGCAATCTGGTAGATTGCCACGATAGCCTCTTATTAAAATACATCTACAAGAGGATCTAGTTTAAATTATTAAACTTCTGTTCCTTTATCAACTTGAACATCTTCCTTCCTCCCTCTCTCCCTCCCTCCCTCCCTCCCTCCCTCCCTCCTTCCCTTCCTTCCTTCCTTCCTTCCTTCCTTCCTTCCTTCCTTCCTTCCTTCCTTCCTTCCTTCCTTCCTTCCTTCCTTTTCTTTCTTTCCAATCCTATAGGATGCTGCGGGCTGAACCTGGGTCAGCCAGTAGATGGGAAGCACCCTACCCCTTATACTATCTCTCCAGACCCCCATCTGTATTTCTTCTCTCTCTTTCTTTGTTTGGGGGGGCACACCGGGGACCATATGGGATCCCAGGGGTTGAACCAGGGTCAGTGGTGTGCAATGCAAGTGCTCTAGCTGCTGCACTGTCCCTCCGGTCCCACAAACACAGTCCCTTATTACAGCTACAGAACAATGATCCAAACCAGAATTAATATAAAATACCATAACCTATATTCACATTTCATCAATTGTCGAAGTAATATTCTTTATTGAAAACAAATGTTTAACTGCTTTCTGGGTCAAGATACAATGTAGGACCACAAATTCAATACCGTATTTCACAGCATCATCAGAAAAGATCTATGCCAATTTTTCTGGCAAAAAAAAAAGTGGGGTGTGGCAACTTTGTGACACTTTCCAGAAAAACTTTTTTGGTGCTGTTATTAATGAGAAACCAAAATGAAACAAACAACCCCCAACCCCCACCCCCTGCCGCCCCTGCTAAACTATACCAGAGTGTGAGGATTATGTAGTGGTGACAATTATATGGAGAAAATACGGTAGTCTTCTAGATGCTAGAGTAATTTCTCAGTCTTTTTCTTTCACGAATTTTATTACAGACTAGCTATTATTTTAACAAAATCTTCAATTTGGTAATTTCTCATGTTTCTTTATAATTACATCTAGGAGTGTATTTCTGGAAAAAATACCAGGGAAGTATTATTCTGTCCGCTCTATCAGGAAGACAGATGTTCCATGAGTGACCCAGCTCCCTGGCACAGCACAGGGTCCCCAGAGCATCAGCAAGAGTGATTCCTGAGCAAAGAACCAGGAAGCCCTGAGCACAGACAGCTGTTCCCCAACCCCCCCCCCCCCACAATGAAAACAAACCAACAAAAAAACAAGGAAAGACTACTGCCAAAAGTTTGAATCTGGGATGGAAGCCACACCACCTCCATAGGAATCCCAGCTTCATCTCATCACTTACCAGTCTCATTACCTGGTAACTTAAATTTTCTGTGTTTCAGTGTTTCTCACCTGCAAAATGTAAACATTAGTGTGTACTTTTTCAGAGCACTAGGAATTAACTAAAAAGCTACACATGCAAACAATTTATAGTTGTGTCTAACACATGGTAAGCACTCAATAAACATCAGTACTTAGTGTAGGGTGCTATAATTAGCCTTAACTGATTCCCCTTTTCACTGCTCACTGCTTGGCTCCAAAGGAGCAACTTAAAATTGTAGAGCACTTCCGCTTTCTAAACACTCTCAAACACATTATCGCCTTTCACATTCAGAAACAATTCACAAAGCAGGCAAGCCACATGAGGCCAAATGCAGAAAAAGCCCCCAGATCCCACCTGGTTCATGCTAAATGCTCAACCTCTGAGCCTTGCTCAAAGACTGAATATGCATTACTTAAGAATTTCAGAGCTCTCCTGCTGTGGCCAGCACCTTTGCAAAAACCTTTTAAATAGAGAAACCTACTCATAGAAATACAATTAATCTGTTCCTTTGAGAGCAGAAGAAAAGGCTATTATGGCCTGAAGAAAGAATCAAATGTTAATTTGTCTCAAAATCTTTCCTTCCATTATCTTTGTGAGACTGGTGCAGATTAAGGTCTAAAGAGATGTTCTTCTCCATGTGATCACTGTGCGTGAAATAAGTCAAGTATTCAAAAAAGTGCCTGAAACATTTGCCTGGCCAGCCCATTTTAAGTATAAATTGTCTCTATGTAGGTGACTGCTATAATGGAGGATTTTAGCTTCACTTCTTTTGATCATAGCCATTAAAGTCTTTAAGTAGAAGAGTTTTCAGAATGCTACTAGAATTTAAGAGTATAAAAGTTATAAAATCAAAGGAGATCACTCCTTCAGGATTTAGAGACAAAATCTCATCAAAAGTCAGCTTCCAATGAATTTTTAAAAAGTAACCTGCTCTAAATAATTGTACATAAGTTTTGCTAGGGTTTATTCGATGCCCAAAACAGTGTAACAATAAGTCTTACTGTGGAGACGTTACTGGTGCCCACTCGAGCAAATTGATGAGCAACAGGGTGACAGTGACAGTGATTTGATGCCAAGAAGCTATGATGGCTACTGAAATCACCACATACCAATGATCTACGAGATACAGTAACCCTAGAGATGCAACTAAAAATAATGTGAATACAAGAGGAATCGTCTGCCCTTGGTGGCCTGGAGACAAGAAAATGATGACTTTGGAAAGAGACAAAATTTTACCAGTGTTTATCTCACTCTGTCCAGTACAGACTATACTTTGTAGATATGATTTATCTAATGATTACTAGTTATAGAGTGTGTTTAATTTTCAAATCTTAAAGGAGATATCTTCAGGTGATCTTCAATTTTTCTCCTCTCTGATTTAATGCCCAGCAAACATTCTGAGCCAGAGGATGAGACCCTGATCCACAGATATTTTGTTTATTGAAATGCATTAGCTCAAGGCTGGAGGGCTAGTATAGTGGATAGGGTGCTTGCCTTGCATGCAGCCAACCCTGGTTCAATCCCCAGAACCCCCTATGGTCCCCTGAGCCTCCCAGGAGCGATCCCTGAGTATAGAGCCAGGAGTAAGCCAAAAAAAACCACTTGGTATGACTCCCAAACAAAACAAAACAAGCAATATCTCTCTTTGCAGAATGGCATTCTGGTGAAGGGTTAATCAGTTGCAGATAGATTAATTTAGTGGCAACCAGTGTTCCTGAGACACATTTCCTCAGGAATGGGGAAGGAAGATTGTACTTGGAGAAGTCAGAACTAAGGAATAAAATTGCCACTTAAATACAGGTTTATGCAACACATCTCTTCACTGGCTAGTTTATTTTTTTTTCTTTTTGGGTCACACCCGGCAATGCACAGGGGTTACTCCTGGCTCTGCACTCAGGAATTACCCCTGCCTGTGCTCAGGGGACCAAATGGGATGCTGGGAATCGAACACAGGTTGGCCACGTGCAAGCAAAACGCCCTACTCCAGCCCCTCATTGGCTAGTTCTGTGATGCCAGTCAGGTTAATTCAGGTCTCAGCACTTCAATTGAACACTCGTGGACAAATTTAGGACTATTGTGAGAATTAGTTAGAGGGCTTAGCTCTATTTCTGGCATAATGTATATATGGGTCTGATTGTGCACACAATTGAGGAACACCTCCAAGAAAGAAAGCATACTTATAAGATAGGGTTGTCTAGTACAGTGTGACCTACTCATTCATAAACATAGGCTCGCTCACGCTTACTCTGTCATCATTACACTCTCCATTTTCTTTGTTGATTAAGTACTTGGTTTTGCAGTGCAGAGAAATCTTGGTTTAAGTTTTGGACTTCAAGAGAAGTCAAATTCTGGGCCTGGAGTGATAGTACAGGCATTTGCCCTCCTAAGCCAACCCAGGTTGGACCCTCAGCATCCCATATGATTTCTCAAGTACCACCAGAAGTGATCTCTGAGAGTAGAGCAAAGAGCAAGACCTGAACATTACTGGGTGTGCCCCAAAAAACAAATCCATAAAGCAAAGTCAAATTCCCAAAGAGGAAGATTTACTTTTGAAAGCCCATTTGTTTCATTCGGCTCTTCAGTAACCAACCTATAATACTATGCAGAGTAATAATAACAGCATCAAGAACGCATAAAGCATTTATTAGCAGACAGAAAGTTTAAACGTTGTGTAACTTCCGATTTGGAAAAAAAAATCTGTGAAATGTACACAGTTAAAGCATTTTGGCTCTTTTACTATCTTGGCCAGCTCAAACCAGAACATTGCCAATTGCTCATGCAAAGTGGTTCATTTTCTGGTTCAACACACACGTCTCCAGGTACAACCATTCTTTGGTAGCCTCTAGGAAAATGAAACTCTGGATATTGGCTCTAATTCAGGACATTACTGAGTTTTACTACACCAGGAGGCATGTAAAAGGTTCATGACCAAGCCAAGAACCCGCCTCAGAGCCAGGACTGGTTCTGCGCCTCTGGTTCGACCTGACTTTTCTAATGCCTCTACCTTCCCCCTCCCAGATTGCCATTCTGACCTATGCCTTCTTGACTTACGCTCAGAATGAAACCTGGTTGTGGACATACACCTCCTGGTTCCTGGCAGCTGCCTCAAAACCGAAAGGAGATCCCGGTTATATTTTCCTATTCCTCTGGCTTTACGATCCCAAGCCTGACCCCTTAGGCTCCAAAGTACACAAGTTCTTGCTGGTGACCTAAAAACAGAAAGAGAACTGAAAATGATTGACCAAAGGCCTTTTGTACACAGGGAAGCAGCACAGATAAAGTGTTTTGAGGAGGCAAAAGGATTATTTTCTCAGCAATCAAAGCTGGAGAAGACATAAGAATCAGCCCTTTAAGTAGAAATGAAACAGTAAGTTTTAAGCCTTAGGGGAGGGGTTTTCTCAGATAAGCAGAGCTGGGGAAACATTATTTTTAACAGCACAAATTAAGGATTGTTAAAGCGTTTCCAGGCTTATTTAAGTATTTCTTTACATGTGGCTTTAAGCCAGAAAGTTTGAATCTGAGGTCTCTGCACATAATTTTCAGATGTTTGTGAAATCACGGACATTTTCTGTGTGGGTGCATGTGAGTCCTTTTTGCTGAAAAGACCCATATTTCACTGTCTTGCAAAATAAATGTATGTCCTAAAAGGTTAAGAACCACTGACTTAAGCAATATTCTTCAGCCATGTATATCATGGCAATAAGTTTATTAAAAATGAAGACTTTACAGAGAAAAGAAAACTACTGGTTTTAAAGACTGGGGGCTAGGGGGCAGAGGTGTCTGCCTTGCAAGCAGGAGGTCATGAGTTGTATCCCTGATGTCACCTGCGCTGTGTGTGGTCTGGGTAGCTCTCACCGCAAGAGCGTATGATGCCAGCGCACTGCCAGCTAGGTGTGTGCTCACAGCTTCAGCTCCAAAGCATGAGACTTCCGGTGAGCATGGGAACTAAGTCTGAATGAGCACCAGGGCCAGCTGTGTGATCCCGGCCAGCATGGCAGTCGCTGTTCAAGAGCCCCACAACTGAGAGTGCACCATCAGGACCACAGGCTCAAAGGTGTGTTTGGTCATTGCAGCAGCAATGAAGGGAACAGGAAAAACTGCATAGAAGAGTCTGGGCTAATGACCTCAGTTTACCACGACCATGTGATACGAAACTGTTTCCTGGTTGTAATATAGTTATGCAGGATGTAATATAGTTATGCAATAATTATGCAGGATGGCCAAATTAGGGGAGGAGGAGGAAAGAACTTCCCTACACATTTCTTTGTGGCTTTTCTATTAATGTGAATTAATCTTATTATTCAGATACTTTTTGTTTTCGATTTTGGGGTTACACTTGGCGATGCTCAAGGGATACTCTTCGTTCCATTTTTAGGGTCACTCCCAGTGGTGCTCAGGGGTCCATGCAGTGCGAGGGACCAGGCCATGCCCCCTGCATGCAAAGCATGTTTCAGCCCATTGAGCTACCTCTCTGACCTGATTTTCAAATAAACAAATTTCAAGGGTGCATGTATTGGGGGAGGGGCTGGCGCTCTCTCTCTCTCTCTCTCTCTCTCTCTCTCTCTCTCTCTCTCTCTCTCTCTCTCTCTCTCTCTCTCTCTCTCTCTCTCCCCCTCTTCCTGCCCTCTCTCTTTCTCTGTGTAATGTAGTATGAGGTTTGTATTCTAGTGCTTGCAAGGCATGTGTCCACACTGAATTACCTCAGTAGCTCTTGTTTTTGTGAAATTTTGTTTTCTTGTTTTTTTTGTTTTTTTCAATGCCAAGGACTGAAAACAGAGTAGCAAAATGTGAGGCATGCGCCTGTGCTCCCACTGAGCCTTATCCCTACCCAAGAATTTTTTTTCAAAAAGCAAGGTTTCTGGAATGTGCTAGAGTTTGGCTTTTTTTTTTTTCTTTTTGGCATATAGGGATCAAACATGTACAAGCAAACTTTATGCATACAAGACAAGTGCTCCACCACTGAGAGACATCCTGAGCCCATGGAGTTTCATTCTTCATCCTAGCTCTGGAGTCCAGGAGATGGACCAAAGGATCATGTGCTTTGCAGAGTGCCACCAGAGCCATTTCTGAGCACAGAACCTTGAGTGGCCCCTGGGTATGCCCAAACACTAACCTTTCCTCAAACACAAAAAAATTCTATTTAAAAATCCCCGCTCAGCTTTTATATGATGCTGGGCAAATGATTTAGTTTTGACTATTTCCTTACCTGTACAAGATACATTTGTAGTTCCTACCTCATTGAACTATTGTATATACATTCCTTAGCACAACTTGCCACACCCAAGAATCACAAACTATCACTACATGACTATTAGGCGACATCCTGATAGCCTAGACAGCAATGTCCACTCACCTACAGCTAAGTAAACATCATAAATAAGGGCCTGCTTTTTAGAAATAGGAAAGAAAAGTATAGAGCCAAGCATAAAAGAAGGAAATCTCTCTCACACACACAGTGCAAAAACAAGGAACAAGATCATTTTTATTCCAGTCAACAGTTGCACCAACAAAGAAATTATGAATCCTAAAAGTTAGAGAGAATCATCATGAAAAGCATTTTCTTTATTGTTTTGTTTTGGGGCCATCCCGGCAGTGCTCAGGGCTTATTCCTGGCTCTGCACTGGTTCTGGGTGGGGTGCAGGGATTAAACCCAGGACAGCTACACGCAAAGCTCTACCCACAGTACTATCAGTCTGGCCCTGAAATTATTTCCATTTAATAGTTGACAAAATAGGGGCCGGAAAGATAATACAGCGGGTAAGGGGCTCGCCTAGCATGCAGCTGCTCTGGGTTCATTCCCCAGCATAACATATGGTCACCCCAAAGCCTCTCTAGAAGTGATCTCTGAGCCCAGAGCTAACAGCAAGCTAAGTAAAGTCAGGTATACCCTCACTTCCCCCCACCCCCAAAAATAGCCGGAAAAAAAAAACCCAAAACACATAATAATAGAAAAAACAGCAAATTAATGATAGCATGAATTTCACACAGCTGAATCTTTCATAAAGGATAATGTGACTAAACCTAAAGTTTTAAAATGGACTATATTATTAGGGGGGGTGCACTCAGCTATACTTATAGCTTATTCCTGGTGGAGCTCTGGGAAACTTACGTGGTACCAGGGCTCAAACCAGGTTGGCTGCATGCAAGGCAAGCACCTTACCTGCTGTACTATCTTTCTGGCCCTCTAGCATGATATATTTTTATGTTATATTTATAAATAGATAAATACTTATTTATTTAAATAGATATGTGATCATTTAGAGGTTGGGCTAATCAAAGCATTATCTGAGATCAGCCTTGACCCTGAGTAACATTTAGTTAAAGGCAAAATGAACAGAACCAATTCTGCCCATTCCTAATAGAGGTGTATATATGGGAAGGTTGGGCTGGAGCGATAGCACAGTGGGTTGGGCATTTGCCTTGCACACAGCCGACTCTGGTTCGATTCCTCCACCCCTCTCGGAGAGCCCGTCAAGCTACCGAGAGTATCCCGCCCGCACAGCAGAGCCCGGCAAGCTACCCGTGGCGTATTCGATATGCCAAAAACAATAATAACTTGTCTCACAATGAAGACGTTACTGGTGCCCGCTGGAGCAAATTGATGAGCAAGGGGGACGACAGTGACAATGAATCTCCTATACATATGAAATATAAGCAAAGAGGCGAGGGTCCTTCCCAGAAGTGCTTGAGATTTTATAACTATAACACAAGAGGATTTAAAACAAAGTTTGCAGGGGTACAATTGAGAACAAAGAGAAGGACAGTCACATCAAACTAGGAGTTCGATGACAGCTGAGTGGAGGAGTCTTGAAATTGAAGAGTGTTGGACGAAAGGAAGTGCCTGCTTCACACTGACTGTCCCAGGTAGGGGGAAGAGCCCGTGTGAAGAAAGAACAAGGCGCAGGCGCAGGCGCAGTGCTGGGCGCTGGCAGGAACAGCTAGTGTCAAGTTCAAGGCCTGGCATGACAGCTCAGAAAGGAGCGTGGGGGAGAAATGGCACTGAAAGATTTTTTCTTCTTCAGGCTTTCTCGCTGCACATTAAATCCTGGGAAAACTATTGTGCAAGTAAGCACTTTTTATCATCGAACACCTACATCTGCAATGAGCCAAGAAGACAAGACATAAGTCTCAGAAAAGCTTGGCTTAATTTCCCTGAACAAACTCCACAGTCTCTCTTTTCCTCTGCCAATGCAGGAGATGATAAGACAGACAGTTTTTCACCCATTTTAAAGCTGCATTTTATTTGCTTTTGGAGTTGGCAGAGAGGTATGATGACTCTTCCATATAAAATATAGATCTCAAGGGAATCACAGAGGAAGCTGGAATCGTAGCCATAGAGATCTACAGAAGTGATCGCTATCTGTCAAACTGTTTGCTCGGGGACATATTTTTCAAATTATTTTTGGTGGTGACTGGCCTAGCAGCTAAATAACAATGCTTTGGGGCTCCCTAAGTGATGCTCAGGGATCCTTGGGGCGACGCCTGGTGATCCCCAGGCTGGGGACAATTCACTGCATGGACCCGAGAGTGCAATGCTGCCCTGGCCCTGTGGTGACAGCGATCACTGGGATCACTCTGGTGGTCTTGGGGCTCTCAAGGCCACATGGGCAGTACTAGGGGACTCCACATCTAAACCTCAAGAGGCCACGTGGTGATGGGGATTGAACCAGTGTTGTGCAATACAATGGACAGAGGGAGCGAGTACAGAGTGAAGGAAACTGTTTTCCGTTTGATTTATGGTGACTCTGCTTTCAGTGCTTCTGTTCTGGTTGGCCTCGAACTAAGACGCCTCATCTTCCAAGGGCCCTCTGTATTCAACTGAGACGTATTTGGGGGATAAGCGCATGACAGAAGATTGGCACTCCAACCCGAGTGTCCCGTTGGCAGTACATTAGGAAAGGTCTGATTTGGGGCTGTAGCAATAGTACAATGGGGAAGGCACCTGCCTGGCACAGTCAATCCAGGTTTGAGCGATCCCCAGCATCCCATATGGTTCCCTGAGCACTGCTAGAGTGATCCCTGAATGCAGAGCCAGCAGTAACCCCTGAGCACCGCTGGGTGTGATGCAAAAACAAAAACAAAAAAAGAGCCTGATTTGATTTACACAGGTTTTTGTTTTTTATTTGGAAGGGCAAACCCTACTGGTATCTACGTTTAACAGACGACACATTTTTAAACAAGTTCTCTGCTATGTTAATTAGCATTCCACCAGCTTGTTTTAGAAAGACAAACAGGCAGGAAGAGAAGAAATTGCCAAGAAAACTGGAATAAATAACACTTACAGGTGTAAAAAACACTGCTTAATTCCTTACTCATATGGTGGATCTTAAACATTCCTGGGCAAAGAAAGGGGCTGGTCTAGAGGATTGCATATAAGATATGAAAGAGTTAAAAAAATAAACAGGAGAAACAAAATCACAAACAATTCCCAAAGATATGCCAAAATAAAAACTTTCCAGGAAAAAGACCTACGTAAGGAACCCAATGCTGGCTTGCTCCTTCAAGCCTGTGTTCTTTTTTGAACACATGATCTGTTTTCTTTCTCCCTCTCTTTTTTCTCTCCCCCAACCACCCTCGCCACATCTCTCTAAATTTTTAATCAATTAAAACTACTTTGCTTCACAAAAAAAGGAAAGAAAAAAAAAAGAAATCTGTCTCCTATATTTATGGAATTTTAATAAGCATCCAAATTAATTCAATTCGCAGTTACTAATTTGTCCAAGAGTTGGAGATGATTTGAGGGGCTTTACGGTATGTTTTGCATGTGGGAGCCAGGGTTCAAGACTTGACTCTGCATCGTCGAATACCAAACCTAGTGCTCCTGAGCACTGTTGGGGAACAGCCCCCAACAACCAACCCCCTGAGCACTCTAGATATGGCTTCAAAACAAAACAAACAGGAAACCATCAAAACTCCTGTATCGATAAAGCACCTGGATTGAAAAAAAAAATCAATATTTATGGGGCCGGAGTGATAGGACAGCTGGTAGGGCACTTGCCGTGCATGTGGACAAGCCAGGTTTGATCCCAGGCACCACATAGGGTCTCCCGAGCCCTCCAGGAGTGATTCCTGAGTACAAGGCCAGGAGTAAGCCTTGAGCACTGCTGGGTGTGCCCCGCCACCACCCTCCGCCCCCAAAATAAAGGAAAAGAAAAATCAACATTTGAAGGCTGGGAAGTTGACTCAGAGAACTAGCTAAAGTCCCTACTTCGCATGTGAGAACTCCAGGTTTGGTCCCTGGCACTGTATAATGAAAACAACATCTGAGGGGCTGGAGTGATAGCACAGCGGGTAGGGCGTTTGCCTTGCACGCGGCTGACCCGGGTTCAATTCCCAGCATCCCATATGGTCCCCTGAGCACTGCCAGGGGGTAATTCCTGAGTGAGAGCCAGAAATAACCCCTGTGCATCACCAGGTGTGACCCTCTCCCCCCAAAAAAGAAAAGAGCATTTGAATAAAAAAAAAAAAGTAGATAAACCAGAGATGTGGCTCGTTGTCTTATCTAGAAAACTCTAGACCCAGACCACATACAGACACACAAGAAAGTATCCAGGGAAGGAGAAAAGGTCATTGGACTTGGAGGATGACAGTCAAGGGGTAGAGTCAATTAGAGCCAAGGGGTAATATGGTATCACTTACCATATTGTAAGTAATGAAAATGTTCTAACATTGACTATGGTGATAAAAGTATGACGTTGGCAACTGTAGTTTAAATGGACACTGTTTTGGGTTTTCTTTGTTTATTTTGGGAATTTGGGCCACGCCTAGTGATGCTCAGGGGTTACCTTTTGATTCCATGTTCAGGAATTACTCCTGGTAGTGCTCAGGGGACTTTTTGATATGGAGAATCAAACCCAGATCGGCCTCGTACAAGGCAAGGCCCTACCCGCTGTACTATCACTCCAGCCTTGAAATGGACACTTTGAAAACATGAAAACAAAACTCAACAACTGAACTATTATTTCCTGTGACTGGATCTGTTTCTTCATCGCCTACACTCCCAGTCTGGCCATTACTTTGGAAAGAATTTAGGTGTTTATGTCCATGTAAAAACTATGAAAATAACGCTGGCCTTTCACTGGCCTCCCTGATGTCTGCCTTGTTACTCTTACCTTCTCAGTGGACTGCTCAGTCCTGGCTGCACACTCACATTCCTGAGAGAACTCTGAAAACTACTGAGGCCTGAGCCCTACCCATAAGGCTATATTTAATGAAAAAAAAAAAACAAACAACACCTGAATTTTTTTTTATGGGGGTATGGGACACACCTGGTGGTGCAGAGGGCTTACTCCTGACTTTGTGTTTAGGGATCACTCTTGGTGGGGCCCTGGGGACCACAGGCAGTGCCAGAGATCGAATCCAGGTCAGTCACTTGGAAAGCAAACGCTTTAACCACTGTACTATCTCTCCAATCTCTAGCTCTCCAGAAGAGACCAAATTACAGGCACTCCGATATCTTCCCTAAATACAGAGGCACACATGCAAAGCAAACAAAACCAAACCAAAACCCCTACGTGACTTAATATGCAGCCCAAATGGAGAACCATGACAGGGCAGTGTGACCAGCCTACGGCGAACTGCAAGATCCATACATTCTCACTCGGTAGTTTGTTTGCTAGGTGGCACGAACGAGCTATTTGATGTGTCTGAACCTCAGGTGTGACTGAGTGACATATCTAGCACACAGCAGGCTTCCCCAAAATATTAGTTATTCCCCCCCCCTTTCTCCAGTTCCTTCAAAAGCCCAAGAATTCTGTTGTTGTTTTTTTCAAGTGATTTTTCGGTGACAGTCATCAAGTTCTATTCTGACGCTGGTGTTTCGTGTCTGGTATTCGGTCCGAGTCCTCAGCTCAACCTCTCGTCCTCTGGCTCCCGTGGCCTGGACTGAGAATCTGATCGCGGCCTTGGCGGCTGTCCCGGGCCTTGGCGTCTAGAACACCTGTCCACTTGTCTTTCACCTGCTGCGGCTTCTGCCTCTTGCTCGTGTTTATTTGGGCAGGACAGGCAGGCATGCCTCATAGTCAGTTTGGTTTGGATCTTAAAGATGAGGCACGAGCAGGGATTAGGATGTCTGGAGAGAACAAGGCTGCACTGGCCGATGCATTAGGAACAAAAGGAAACCGCCACGGGAGCAGGTGTCAGAGATACACCGGGGCTTCAAAGGGGGTCTGGAGCACAGGGCCCGCAGATCAGGAGCTGTGGGGCTTGACTCCCATGGATTTGGCTTAGCCTTCACAGTGGTTTGTCTCAGCCTCTTTTTTTTTTTTTTTGCTTTTTGGGTCACACCCAGCGATGCTCAGGGGTTACTCCTGGCTTTGCACTCAGGAATTACTCCTGGCAGTGCTTGGGGGACCATATGGGATGCCGGGGATCGAACCCGGGTCGGCCTCGTGCAAGGCAAACGCCCTACCTGCTGTGCTATCGCTCCGGCCCTCAGCCTCTTAAATAGCATTTAAAAGGTCTAGAATTGGGGGTCAGAGAGACAGTATGTAAAGCGGGTAAGGTGCTTGCCTTGCATGCGGCCGACCCGGGTTCACTCTCCAGCACCACAAATGGTTCCCGGACCGCTGCCAGGAGTGAGCCCAGAGCATAGCTGGGTGTGGCCCAAAACAACAACAAGAAGAAGAAAATGCTGAGAATTGGCTGCTAAAATTAGATCTGGGGCCGGAGAGCTAGTGCAGGGGTTAAGGCACTTGCCTTCCCTTGTTCAATCCTGGCATGGCATAGGGTCCCCTGAGCATCTCCGGGAGTGATCCCTGAGCACAGAGCCAGGAGTAAGCCCTGAGACAGCTGGATGTGGCCATAGAGCAAGCAAAAGCATGAACAAACAAACAAAACCAGGAGATTTCACATCAGAGTGCAGATGTCCAACCAGTCTGGGGATTTAACAACACTGGACACACTCTCCATGTGCGTACTGAGCAATCACTGCTGTCCCCTTGGAAATGGATATGGGTCATCAGTTTTCTTTTTTGTTTGTTTGTCTTTGGGCCATCCCTGGTGATGCTCAGAGGTTACTCCTGGCTTGGCACTCAGAGATCTCTCCCAACAGTGCTTAGGGGACCATCTGAGATGCCGGGGATCAAACTTGGGTCGGCCACATGCAAGGCAAAGGCCCTACCATTGTACTATCTCTGTGACCCCCATTCTTCGGATTTCTGAAACCTCCCTCCACCTACTTTACTTCTCTATTCACTGGTTAATGAAGGAATAGGAGAGGAAAAGAGAGAGAGAGGAAAGAAGAGGAAGGAGCAGCTGTATTTGGTGGACAAGAGGTACACCAAATTCTCACACTGAATATGTCAAACTTGCAAAATGTCCTGTCAATCAATCTCAACAAATCTAGGGGGAAATGGAAGAAAAAGAAAGGCATGAAATGTGGGATGTAAGGCAGATGCATCTTCCGTTGCAGCATCATGGTCTAGGGGAGGTGACAACATCTTTTATAGGCTGGAATGATAGTATAAGGGTAGGGTGTTTGCCTTGTAACTGGCCGACTTGGGTTTGATCCCCGAACCCCATAGGGTCCTCCAAGCCCATCAGGAGTGATCCCTGAGTGCAGCGCCAGGAGTGAACCCTAAGCTCCGCCGAGTGTGGTCCAAAATACCATTCCCTTCTCCTCAAAAATAAAAGAATATTTATTTTAGGGAACAAGGAAAAGGTTGAAAGAGTACAATCTCTGTACACAGGAGCCCTGGGTTCGACCCTGACATTACATGGTGCCTCAAGCACAGCACGACCCCCAAGCCTGGAGCTGGGAATGGCCAGAAAAAAGTATTTTAGGTCCAACTCTAAAAAAGCACATGTTTCAAATACCCAGAGAAGGAGTTAAGTTGGTACTGAAAGGCAGGATGGGTTGATAGATGAGGTACCATACTCAGAAATAACAGATGGGGACATTTTCAGCAAGTTTGAGCATGAAGTTGTAACGGAGAAGAGAAGGCCGGCCTCCAAGATGGAATGGGCAGGACCCACTAAACTGTCCTGGTGCAAGGCCCAACGCCCAGGAGGCACTGCCAGCATAACGAGGGTCACAGCACTCAAGGGGACAAAGTGGGCCGCTAGTGCGGCCGCACGACCTTTTCGAAAAACTGAAAACATACAATCTTTTAATGGAAAACTAATTATCAAATGCTTCCTTGGTAGTAGGGCTGTCTTTCTTGGAGGGAAACTCCAACAACAATAATAAATTTTGTGTTGAAATATGGAACGTAATCAAGGTAAAGAGAAAATGAAGTGAAATTCATCAGTTATACAGTTGAGGGGGTGGGGGCGGGGGGTATACTGGGGTTGTGGAATATGGGCACTGGTGAATGGATGGGTGTTTGAATATTGTATAACTGAGACATAAACCTGAGAACTTTGTAACTTTCCACATGGTGATTCAATAAAAATTTTTTAAAAAATAAATAAATAATAAAATAAAACAGTAAAGCTAAAAAAAAAAGGGGGGGGGACAAAGTGGAATTTGACCGTCTGGGCAGGGGGTTGTGAATACTGACCAACGGTTCAAGGCCTCGGGAAAAGCAGCCTTCAGACACAGAAGGAAAATCAGGTCACTGGGAATAAAAGACAAGAAGCATCCAAGTGCCCAGGAGGGAAGATCAGTGACCAATAACCATCAGACTCAATCGGTTCTAAGATTTGCCGAGCGGCGATCCTTTTCGGTTGCTGCTACGATCGTCTCCTGAACTGGGTGGTCCCTGCCTAGGGGTGACAGGTACTGGCTCCCAGGATCTAAACTTCCATGCAAGAGCTGGGGTCAGTAGTTCTGGGTGAGTCGAGAGATAGCACATGGGCAGGGCATTTGCCTTGCACCTGGCTGGGAATCCCCAGGACCATGTATGGTTCCATCAGCTCCTACTCACGGATGGAGTGAGCCCCGAGGACTACCAGGGAGCAGGAGCACTGAGACAGAGGACTGAGTGCTAAGGGTGGCGATCAAAGCCACTTAGGAGTCGAATTCAAGAGCAGGGGGAGAGAAGAGTGCAACTTGAACACAACACAGGCTTTGCATGAGGTTCATTCCTGAGAATGACCCAACGTTTGTAGCACTGCTAGCATGGTACAAAACAACAACAAAACTCTGTACTGTAGCACTGTAGTCCCATTGTTCATCGATTTGCTCAAGCGGGCACCAGTAACGTCTCGATTGTGAGACTTCGTTACTGTTTTTGGCATATGGAATACGCCACGGGGAGCTTGCCAGGCTCTGCCGTGCGGGCAAGATACTCTCCGTAGCTTGCCGGGCTCTCCAAGAGGGACGGAGGAATCGAACCCGGGTCGGCCGTGTGCAAGGCAAACGCCCTACATGCTGTGCTATCACTCTAGTCCAACAACAAAACTCAAGCAAACAAAAGGGAGTGAAGGGACAGGATACAGAATACAGCTACTATAGTGGTCAAAGACCATCATTGTCCTAGAACAGGGGGCCAGGGGGCCGGAGCAACAACTACAAATGCTGCAGGACATACTTCAGATGCGGGAGCCCCAGTTCAATCTCCAGGCACTGCTAGGTTCTCTCAACATAGCCAGGAATAATACTCCCCACCCCCCGCCCGATGCCAGCACTAAAGGTACCACCCAATCCCCTGCTGCCCAAGAAAAGACACACAAAAGCCTTAAAACAGAATCATCTGGTATCACAAAAGCTAAAACAAACAACGTTTAAAGGCAGAGAGGCCATTTAATACATTGAAGAAAGGACACAGAGATTGCAGTGAGACCCAGGAACTGGCTGGGAACCTTCAAAAGAGCTTTCATGGAAAGATGCAGACAGACCGCCAAGGGGTTAAGAATAGGAAGTTGGACGGTGCCAAACAAATCAGCTGGTATTTATGGTAGTAAGGTTTGAGCCGTGTTTGTTTTGGCCGTGGAGTTGCTAAGTTATGTCAGGCGCACACTGAACTCTTGTTCTGCCTTGCCCCCTCCCCCCCTTTTTTTGTCTGGAACTCACCTGGCTTACCTCTCCTTACCTAGCCCTAAGTAATAACAATATGTGTACTAGTTCTCCCTTTTGAAAGTGGAAGCCAAGAGCTCTCTAGTTCCATCTGGCTGCCAACGACACATCCCAGCACGGGTCTCGTCAAACAAAGGGCCCTGCGACTCCTTCCCTGCGGGCACCTGGACAGAAACCAAACAGACGCCGGAAGAAAGAGGTACAGTCTTCTCTTTGTTTTGCATGTTTGCTTTTCCTTCCCAGCAGTCCGTGGATTTCACAAAACAACAACAAAAACATTTCAGTGAGTATCTGGAGAAAAGTAAGTGCGTACACAGCGAACATGGCCAGCCTCCGAGGAGTTGTCTGCAGTCACCAGCATCATACGGAAAGAACAAGAAATCAGAAGGCTGGACAGCAATGTACATTCTGCTCTTTGTATCACAGCCATCCCTTTATATGTTTTCCCTGTTCACACATGCCCGCGGGATACACCAATAGACAGCAGTCAGGAAAAGGAAACGCTGGGGCCTAGAGAGAGCGCAGCAGGTGGGCACTGCCACACGCAGCCCACCTGGGCTCCATCCTTTGGTATCCTTGATACCCCCAGGTGGAATGACTGAGTACAGTCAGGAGTAACCCTTAGGCACCGCTGGTGTCGCCCCCACGCGAAGAAAGGAAGGAAGGAAGGAAGGAAGGAAGGAAGGAAGGAAGGAAGGAAGGAAGGAAGGAAGGAAGGAAGGAAGGAAGGAAGGAAGGAAGGAAGACAGACTTACTTCCTCCCCCTTCTACCTTCTTTTTCCTTATCCTTCATAAATCTGAAACTAGCGGGGCTGGAGCAATAGCACAGCGGGTAGGGCGTTTGCCTTGCACGAGGCCAACCCAGGTTTGATTCCCAGCATCCCATATGGTTCCCCTGAGCACCGCCAGTGGTAATTCCTGAGTGCAGAGCCAGGAGTAACTCCTGTGCATTGCCAAGTGTGGCCCAAAAAGCAAAAAAAAAAAAAAAAGTAACAACAAGTCCCACAGTGGAGACGTTACTGGTGCCCGCTTGAACAAATCGATGAGCAAAGGATGACAGTGATACAGTGATATAGTGATACACCTACTCTGGAACAACACTGGCAGTGTTTTATTGCAGGTCTTCACAGGCAGAGCTTCTCCAGTGGATCATTTCAACCAGCCTGTCACTGCACTTGACACAAAGCCCAGCTTCAAGCAATAATCCCCCACAACCCTGTTCCACTCGAACCACCGCCCCGAACCCGTGTTTTTCCTTCAAGTAAAACTCCTCCCTCAGTAGTCTCTACTGCTCTCATTCCTCCTCATCTACCCTCTCTCGAAGCCGCTCCAACTGGCTGATGATCCACCCGCCGCAAAGATCTGCAGAAGGGGGCTCACTACTTCCACTTCGGAAGAGGAAACAGTCTCAGAAGTTGGGCAACTCATTGAAAACCGCGAATCAGTAAGCCACTGGCTGGAAACTGATTCACTGCTTGAGCCAGTTTCTCCAACTTTCATTTCTTTCTTTTTGAGCCACACCCCGCAGTGCTCTGGGGCTGATTCTCAGCTCAGGCTGGGGGGCAGGTGGGAGAGGGGTCACTGTGGTGCTGGGATCAAGTCTGGGGGTCCCTGCATGAGGTGCCTCAAAACTGTGCTTGCTCAGCCATCTCTGTCATGAATGTTGCATTTTCTGTGAAACTACTAGAATATAAGTGGTGGTGTTTATCCCTGCGAGGCGTAAAACAAACCCCTACTCATCTTTGTTTTTTTTTTTTTTTTTTTGCTTTTTGGGTCACACCCGGTGATGCTCAGCGGTTACTCCTGGCTCATGCACTCACGCACTCAGGAATTATTCCTGGCGGTGCTCAGGGGACCATATGGGATGCTGGGAATTGAACCCGGGTCGGCCTTGTGCAAGGCAAACGCCCTACCCGCTGTGCTATTGCTCCAGCCCCAAACCCCTATTCATCTTGAAGCTGCTCCCCTTCCCGTGCTTCCCAACTTAAATTATCCTATGCAATAAACCCCCGTTTTCTACTCTGTTTTTCCTGTACTTTGATTTGAGGATGATAAGCTCCATAGACTATCCCTGGCACCACATAGTCTTCTGAGCACCAAAAAAAAAAAAAAGAAAAAAGAAAAAAGAAATGAGTGCTGAACATACCCTAGTAGAGCTGATTAATGCTACCCTTAGACGAGGTGGGGGAGAAATTAAATAAGGTTGGGCTATTAATTTTAAACTATTTTGTTTGAATACATTCTTTGTCTCATCCCCATAATTTATGAGAAAGATATCTTGTTGAATAAGCAACATTTTATGCCGGGAACAAAAGTGTCATTTAGATCCAGAAAATAATATCCTAATCACTATGTTTGTCTATATTTGTTTTACATTCTAGCCACTTGTTTGAAGGTTTCTGGGCTCAAGCACAAATCCTGATATAATTCTGGAGAACAGTTTCACTCGATTGCCTCCTACCCACTGGAACGCTCCAGTGTAAAAAAGACCACGAGCCGTCCAGGATACACCGCAAGAATTATACAGAGCAGCCGGTTGTGCGCTTTTGAAATGCCCTGACCTGCTTAAAAGTGAAGCCTCCTCCCCTGAAACTGAATTGTCATATATCAACAGGAAGACTAACTCATCACCAGGGCAAAAAAACCCACACCACACACAAACTGACTCACTAGCAATGTAGCAGAACACCCGTCCTGACCTGTGCGCCCCATGAGCTTTCTCTTCTCGCCTGTTTTTGGTCTTGGGGCCACATATTACTGTGCTCAGAGGGCTCTGCACTCAGGGATCACTCCTTGCCACGTCTGGGGACCGTATGTGGCCAGGGCTGAACCTACCTACGGCTGCTGCATGCGGCCAGGGCTTCACTCACTTGTACTCTCACTTCAGCCCAAAAAGCTCTCGCATGGAAGTCCTTCCTCCCCTCCCCATTCCCTGAGCAGAACAGTCTGATTTTCTTCCTCTTCTTCTTCTTCTTTTTTTTTTTTGGCTACAGCAGTTGTGCTCTGGGCTCAGTGCTCAGGGGTGGGAGACGCAGTACTAGGGATCGAGTCTACGCTCCCACATGTAAGGCACACGCCCTAGCCCTCACAGGCCAGCTCCTGGCCTCTCGCATGTTCCCTTCTAAGTGCCCTCCTCCCAAGCCACTTCTCCCACTAGGGTGTAAAGTCCCAAACCGTAACTTCCCCTCTGGGCTTTTTGTGTGAACTTCTTACCATCGGTTAATAAAATTACATGCTCGCAATTTTTCTTGCTCCTCTTGTCAATTTAACTCAGAGGTCCCAACAACTAAAACTATGATGGCAGGAAGAAAGTTCTTCCTGATGATTTAAAATCCTTAGCGGGTCGTTGCAAAATGCTGTCTTTGACGTCCTCAGGCGTGTCTTGTGGCAAGCAGTAGCCATCTGTTCCGTTACCGTTTCGTTCGTCACAGCCCCATCGAGGGACGAGGCAGGTTCGGTGGCCGGGACATCAGTGCCCACAGTGAAATCTGGAAGTCGGGCTGGCCTGAAACTGCTGAGATACGAAACAGAACTGGGGTTCGCCTTCCAAATGCTTCCAAGAAGCATGCCGAACCCACAACCGGGCTGACAATGTACACATGGAAGAAGGCAGTGAACAGACTGTGGTGTCCATGACAAGATGGCCAAGGTAAGTGGACACGCTGGACTGTGATCTGCATGAACCCTACCATTAGCAGCACTGTAAAGCATGGGAGGTATTGGAAAGCATGGTGCCTGCAAACACAAAACCAAACCAAAGCAGCTGAGGATGATTCCAGAATTACCCAGGGCGAGATGCACTCGGCAATTACTTGGTATTGGTTGCCCAGCAGGAAGCAGTTCCCAAACTCCCTCGGCTGGAGGATAGTTGTTTTTTGTTTGTTTGCTTTTTACAATTTACAATTAATTCTGAGAATAAGAACACAATTTACAATTTATTCTGAGAAGACACATTTTACAGAATGATATGTGAAACTACTTTATATAGCTATTTAATCTATGTTGAAAGCATTTCTTTCTTTTTTTTTAATTGAATCGCTGTGAGATACAGTTACAAACTTTCATGTTTGAGTTACAATCATACAATATTCAACACCCATCCCTCCACCAGTGCACATTCCCCACCACCTATCTCCCTAGTATACCCCCTCCACTTTCCAACCCTCCCCCTGCATCCCTGGTAGACAATTTCCCCCAGACTCTCTACTTTGGGGCATTAAGGTTTGCAACACAGATACTGAGAGGCCATCACTTTTTTTTAAGGACAGTTCTTAAAATGGCCCGCACTCAAGGCCAGAGCAACGGGGCAACGGGCAAGGCATTTGTAGGTGGTCAACCCGGGTGCAATTCCCGGCACCCTGTGTGGTCCTCCAAGCCCTCCAGGGGCAATCCTGAGCACAGAGCCAGGAGTAAGCCCTGAGTACCGCCAGCGATGGCCCAATCCGGGTCCCCGCAAAGAAAATCACCCACACTCTCCACGGCTAATGAGTAGGCACTTACTAAGAAAACACCGCCAGGATGAATGGAGGGAGGAAAGAGGCTCCCACCGGGCATCTTCTGATTATAATCCGGCTCCTCTGACTTCCATTTGGGAGAGAAAGTACTGAGCAGGGATCCCTTCCATGAAATTAATCATTTTTCTTACACATTAATGAATGAGCAGAACCTGATGGTGATGCAAAGCTCAGTGAGCTGACGGCAGTTCCAGAATTCCAAGCAATGTGCAGGCCCAGCTCTGGGGCCCAGGCGCTGACAGGACTTGAGGGACCGGAACAGGGTCAGGGTGCAGGCAGCCAGCGGTTCCCAAGCCTCCACCTCTCTGCCCTCCATCCATAAGCAGTGAACAGGGATGCAGTTCCCACAAACTCCCTCTTCCTAATCTTTTCACTCATCCACTACTTACTACCATGACAGGCAGCGAGATGGGGGGTCCCTGGTAATGAATACTGAGAGAAAAACATTCTCTGGACCCTAAACCAGTCCCAAAGGCACAAAAGACTTGGAGAAACAGGACCCATCCAGAGCAGCTCAGTTGGGTTGAGACGCAGAATTCCAGGGCCAGAGCATAGCTGGAACCCTCGGGATGAGAAGCACCATCACTGGAACAAGAACACACAAAGGGGGGGCTGGAGCAATAGCACAGCAGGTAGGGCATTTGCCTTGCACGCGTCCGACCTGGGTTCGATTCCCAGCATCCCATATGGTTGCCTGAGCACCGCCAGGGGTGATTCCTGAGTGCATGAGCCAGGAGTAACCCCTGTGCATCGTCAGGTGTGACCCAAAAAACAAAACAAAAAAAAAAAGAACACACAAAGGGCATCCAAAAAAGGCCAGAAACAACTCCCAGTTCACCCCTTTGGTAACCACCCTTAGCAATATGTTCTGGGGAAAGGTGTGTGTGGCGGTGATGGTGGTAGGGAGGGGTGTAGTTTGGAAAAACTGTATCTAAACTAACCTGGCAGAGGGCCAAGTTAGTGCACTCTCTTACCCCGGGGCCTCTGTGGCCTGCCACCCTGCTTGGGATGAGCACTGGAAGAGCTGGGTTCTCTCTGGAGCACATATCTTAATTTCTCCCCCCACATTTCGCACGCAAACTTGCTTTACGTCACTGTTGTCTCGTCCTGCCATTCCAGCCTGTGAGAGAAGGCGATGGCTCTGCAAAGCCTGGGTCAGATCTAGGACTTTCCTTCCCTGCACAAAGCCAGTCCTCGCTCCACTCTGGCTTCCAAGCCCCTCGAAGAAATCGGATTTCCCCCACGCGGGTAGAACAAGGGGAAGCCAGGTGTGGTTTGCCTCGTGGGGGCTGGTGAGAAGGGAGGTCTCTACCACGCCGAGGCTCGTCACAGACACAACTGTCCTGTTTTCCCCAGGCCCTTTCCTGGGTGACAGTTTAGGTTGAGAGGGAAGCGGTGACTCCCTTCCCCAGACTGCCACTATCTCCTTCCCATTTCACAGAAGCCACCCACCCACAACAGCAACTACTCTTTTTTGCTTTTTTTGGGGGGGTCACACCCAGAGATGCTCAGGGGTTACTCCTGGTTCTGTACTCGGTGCTCGGGGGACCATATGGGATGCTGGGAATCGAACCCAGGTCGGCTGCGTACAAGGCAAGCACCCTACCTGTTGTGCTGTCGCTCCAGCCCCAGCAACTACTCTTTATGTTCCCCCTCTCTTAAGCTGTGGCAGCCGTCAAAAATGGCCAGTGACATGTCTGGGGACTGATGTAGAAAACAAAAGGACAAGCCAGTCAGTCAGAGAGCACTCAGCCCTTCAGTGCCACGACCTCTGCCAAGTCCCTTTTCTCTCTCCTTCCATTTTCTTCTTGCGCAGAGGAGAGAGAGCGAGTGGAGACAATACATGTCATGTGTTTACCACAAGGAAGTGTCAGCAGTAAAGCGGAGACTATGTCATCAAGTCTGCCACACACAGACACACCCTGTCCCCATAAGTTGGCTTTCCAGTTCCCTTGAGGTGAGCCTCCACTTCCTGAAGGCTTCCCTCTGGAGTCTCCTCCATCTCACACAGATTCTTCTTCTTCTTTTTTTTTTTTAGGTACAATTTAATTTTACAGTACCCAAAAAAAGTCTGTCTGTCTGTCTCTGTCTCTCTCCCCCCTGCCTCCTTTTTGGGCACCGTGGTTTGCAATATATATATATATATATATATATATATATTTTGCTTTTTGGGTCACACCTGGCGATGCACAGGGGTTACTCCTGGCTCATGCACTCAGGAATCACTCCTGGTGGTGCTCAGGGGACCATATGGGATACTGGGAATCAAACCCCGGCCGACCGTGTGCAAGGCAAATGCCCTACCCGTTGTGCTATCACTCCAGCCTCTATGGTTTGCAATATTGAATACTGAATATTTATCAGGAATATCGCTTTACCTACTTGGAACACTCAGATGTCGTATAGCATGATCATCCCCAGCTATTACTGTCATACTAGTCTCTTCTCTAACTTACCTACCCTCCGCCCCGCACACACTTGTGCTTGATTCCAATCACTGACCTCTCCTACTAGCCCTTCTTTCACCTGGGTATTTTGGCAAGACTTTCTGTTCTTTAGGCAGGTGGGGCCCTAATTTCTCACAGAACTTCTTCGTGACCTTAAGCAACATGAGATTTCAAAGTAAAGGGAACAGAGGCCCCACTGGGCTTGAGTGGAGGAGAAAACCAGAGGGAGGACGTAGGCAGAGATGCAAATACAAGTGACAGCGTAATTGGCATTTTCATATTTTCAGTCTTGTTGTTTACAAAGACTTGGGGATCAGTGACCATCTTTTAAAAAGTGTCATCTGGCAATGTTATAAATAGGCAGAGGACTAGTATTACACGTCATTGGGGGTGGTATTATTATTATTATTATTATTATTTGCTTTTGGGTCATACCCAGTGGTGCTCAGGTCCACTGGGTATGACCATACCTAGTAGGTCATACCTACTCCTGACTGAGTCAGGGATCACCCCTAGTAGAGCTTGAGGGAGGATATGGGATAGTAGGGATTGAAACCAGGCAGGGTGTCTACAAGCAAGCACCTTACCTCATGTGCTATCTCTCTAGCCCATTACTCCTTTTTTTTTTTTTTTTTGCTTTTTGGGTCACACCCAGCGATGCTCAGGGGCTACTCCTGGCTTTGCACTCAGGAATTACTCCTGGCGGTGCTTGGGGGACCATATGGGATGCCAGGGATTGAACCCGGGTCGGCCGCGTGCAAGGCAAACACCCTACCTGCTGTGCTATCGCTCCGGTCCCTACTCCTTATTTTTTTTATTCTACTTTTTTTTGTGAGAAAAATGATAGATAATTCTTCCTCCTTTACTCATTTAGTTCACATTTTGTGAGGGATATTATATATTTTAGGAGGATCTAACAATGCAGAGGTTTTGGAAGTTCACAGATATATCATATTAAAATATGGGGCCGGAGCGATAGCACAGCGGGTAGGGCGTTTGCCTTGCATGCAGCCGACCCGGGTTCGATCCCCGGCATCCCATATGGTCCCCCAAGCACCCCCGGGAGTAATTCCTGAGTGCAGAGCCAGGAGTAACCCCTGAGCATCGCTGGGTGTGACCCAAAAAGCAAAAAAAAAAAAAAAAAAATTCAGGTTCTCAAACATTTAAAGATATATTTAATTTGGGGGGTGTTTTTTTTTTGAGGGGGGTGGGGGTTTTGGTTTTTGGGCCATACTCCGCAGAGCTCAGGCTTATTCCTGACTCTAGACTCTAGATCATATGGTCCCATATGATCAGGGACTATATGGGACGCTGGATATTTAATGAACTAGGGTAGGCCAGGTACAGTGCAAATATTCTACCAGCTGTATTATCGATCTGGCCCAATCAAACAAAAACTCAATCAAATAAAAACCAAGTTGGCTATCAAGGGAAGGAGAGAGAGTGGTAGCGGAAATTTTCCTCTGTGGCAAATTCAGAGGCTGAAGGTGAGATTTCCCCTACAGTGCTGCCACTATTCTTTTGCATAATTTGTTTGATATTTTTGTTTTGTTTTGTGGTGTCAGAAATTGAACCTAGAGTATCACATGTGCAATGCAAATGCTCTCCCACTGAGCGACATCCCAGCCCTCGTCTGCAGGCCCGTTTCCCGTGACTCTTGCCACAGAACCTTCATGTTGCCCAGTCTGGTCCTCCTGGGAGTACATAAGGATCCTCCGTTCAATTGAAGCATTTATTCTGGGCTGGAGTGTTAGTCCAGTGGGGAGGGCGTTTGCCTTGCATTCGGCCAACCCAGATTCCATCTCCGGCATCCCATATGGTTCCCTGAGCACCGCCAGGAGTGATTCCTGAGAGCAGAATCAGAATAAACCCCTGTGCAGCGCCAGGTATGACCCAAAAAAAGCCACCCCCCCAAAAAAAACCCCCCAAAAATAAATAAAACAAAAATTTCCCAAATCAAAATAAAGCAAAACATAAAAACGCTTATTCTTGCAACACATGGCTTTTACTTAGTTCTTGAGGCATATAGTAGAATTAAATCACACTAGAATAAAGAATGAGAAGCATAATCAAAATGTTCTCCTTTTATTGATATTTGCATTTTTTTTTTTTTTTTGCTTTTTGGGCCACACTTGGCTATGCACAGGGGTTACTCCTGCCTCTGCACTCAGGAATCACCCCCGGCGGCGCTTAGGGGACCATATGGGATGCTGGGAATCAAACCCGGGTCCGCTGCATGCAAGGCAAACGCCCTACCCGCTGTGCTATTGCTCCAGCCCCTGATATTTGCATTTTTTAAAAATGATGATTAATGTCCCAAAGGACTGCGTTTTTCTTGGAAGACTTCTATGCTTCAGTAACCATTTGTTTTGACAGGGTTTTTTGTTTGTTTGTTCGCTTGTCTTTGGGTCACACCTAGCTGTACTCATACTTACTGTACTTGGTCTGCGCGCAGGGATCACTCCTGCTGGGCTTGAGGCACCAGGTGTAACGCCAGGGACTGAACCCTGGGTGGCCACATGCAAGGCAAGTGCCCTACCGATGCATTCTCTCTCTGGCCCAGGGATTATTGCT
This sequence comes from Sorex araneus, assembly GCF_027595985.1. Lineage (NCBI taxonomy): Eukaryota > Metazoa > Chordata > Mammalia > Eulipotyphla > Soricidae > Sorex > Sorex araneus. Next base: position 198,807,012 of record NC_073306.1, read on the forward strand.
ATTTTTATTATACCTTCGCCATATTTGGCAGTGCGCAGGGCTTACATCATGACAGTAGGGTTTCGGGGGCCCATGGGCCCATATGGGGTGCCAGGGAACAAATGTGGGTTGGCTTGGGCATGGTCTCTAGGCAGATATGTTTTAACCCAGGATTTTTCCTGTCAAGTCAGTTTTATACCATTAAAATGTAGTTTTAAGAAAACAGATACTGAGTCTTGTTAACCTTTGCTGAATCACCAGGGCCTAAAAATTTCACGGCATAGACACTGCTCAGCTGATATTATTGACTGATGAATAAAGATGCTGGGATTCAAATCCAAGTCTCATGGTGATTCTATTTTTTTTTCCTTTTTGGGTCACACCCGGCAATGCACAGGGGTTACCTCCTGACTTTGCACTCAGGAGTTACTCCTGGCGGTGCTCAGGGGACCATATGGGATGCTGGGAATCGAACCCGGGTCGGCCGCGTGCAAGGCAAACGCCCTACCCACTGTGCTATTGTTCCAGCCTGGTGATTCTATTTTTTAAAAACGTTGTTTGCTTGTTTCTTTGGGGGCTATACTTGGAGGTACTCAAGACTTACCCTTGGCTCCAGGCTCAGGGATCATTCCTGGGGATTTGGGGGACCATATGTGGTGCCAGGGATCGAACTCGGGTTGGCGTGTGCAAGGCAAATACCCTACCTGCTGTACTGTCTATCTAGCCCCAAGTCTTGGTTCTTTCTACTACAACAATTGATCTCTCGCTTAAAAGCAATCTTCTCATCCTCTTGCCATTAAGAGGGAAAAGGGGGCAGAGAGAGTAGAGCAGGTTGCTTGCAGCCAACCTGGGTTCGACCCCTGGTACTGCCAACCGTTCCCCAAATATCACAAAGAGTGATCCCTGAGCACAGAGCCAGGAATGAGCCCTGGGACCGCTGGGTGTGGCCCAATCTCCCTTCCTTCCTCCCCACCCCCACCCCAACATAAGGGGAGGAGGGAGAATTAAATTTTTTTGAGGGGGGTCACATCCGGCAATGCACAGTGGTTACTTCTGGCTCTGCACTTAGGAATTACTCCTAGTGGTGCTCAGGAGACCATACGGGATGCTTGAAATTGAACCCGGGTCAGCCCCGTGCAAGGCAAACACCCTACCCGCTGTGCTATTGCTCCAGCCCCGAGAATTAAAATTAATAAAGGAAAAGGAGCCAGAGCGAGAGTACACTTGCCTTGCATGAGGCTAACCTGGGTTCGATTTCTGGCACCCTATATGGTCCCCCAGCACTGCCAGGAATAATTGTGAGCACAGAGCCAGGTGTAAGCCCTGAGCACAGCCAGGTGGGGCCCGACACCCCATGCCTCACCCCTCAAAAAAGGAAAGGAAGAATATTAGGGACGGAGGAAAAGAGATGGTACCAAAATGAACTAGACAAAGACAAACTAGCAGGCTTCGGTACCAGTGTCTATGTGGGCCCCCTGGGCTTTTGCTCACAAATACGGAACTTGTTTTGTCAAGGCTACACTTTCTCTTCTGAAACCATTTCTATTTGATATCTTTCCTAAAATTGCGATTATTCTATTTTTTTTTTTTTTTGCTTTTTGGGTCACACCTGGCGATGCACAGGGGTTACTCCTGGCTCTGCACTCAGGAATTACTCCCAGCAGTGCTTGGGGGACCATATGGGATGCTGGGAATTGAACCCGGGTTGGCCACATGCAAGGCAAATGCCCTACCTACTGTGCTATCGCTCCAGCCCTGCTAAAATTGTGATTATTCTTATTTAAAAAATTATCAGTGGACCTCTGCATCACTTATGTGTCCTGTCCCTGTGACTTTCCATCCACCTCTTCTTTCTTCCCTCTTCAGTTTCTTAGCTTCCCTGTCCTTCTCCTTCCTGTACTTTAAGTTCAAAAGTAATGTAGGTTTCTTTTCTTACCGATGTGGGTAGAGACCATGAACTCAGGTAGGGCAGACTGCATGAGGAGAAACTTCACCAGGGTGTGAAGCTGCTTCTGCTTCAGACAGTGTTTGGAGGACCCCGTGTTCACTGCATGAAGCTGGCCATTGTCTATAGAATCTGGACCATAAAACACCACCAGAAATGGAGGCATTTGAGTGGGGCTGAGAGGAATCTACTGTTGGTTTTCCAGTGTGGTAATATAGTGAAAAATAGGGATGAAATAAATATTCTGTGGATATGAAAAAAAATATCAGTGGAAATTATAAAAAGAATTGAAAGAAGAAAATACCATCAAAACATAATTGCTCTAGATTTAAATCTGAATTTTCTTCTAAGCTGCTTCTTACCCATATATTTTATTTTTTTTAGTTTTTTAACGTTGGGGGGATTTTAGACCACTGACACTGGTGCTAAGGGGCTGCTCTCAGCTCAGTGCTCCACACAGGGTCACTTCCGGCAGTCCTTGGGGGACCATGTGGTACCAGAACTGCCACTTGCAAAACAGAGTTCTAGCTCTTTAAGTAATCTCCCTGCCCCATCTCTGCATGTGTTTTCTTTTCCTTTATCATTATTATTTTTAATAACTTCTTTTGATGACAGGGTTCTGTGATTGACAGTACATAATACAAAAACGCTAGTCGCCCCAAGCTCCAGTGGAGAGTCTCCCCCCACTGCCCCAAAGAGAGTTCCTTTTCACTTGAAAGGCAATCAACTGAGCGTTTGATTCAGGTCAGAAATTCAATGGCTGTTCAAAGAGGAGGGTGAAAGCTTGGGAAGAAATAGGGCACGTATCAGTGATGAAGCGGGCCTCCCGAAGGACACACATTCATTCTGAAGGGAAAACTAGTTCACTGCCCAGTGGAGAAGTTTGGTGGAAATCTTTTTAAAATGATCAGAATGAAATCTAGAATAATGAGACCAACAGATGTTAGGAGCCTCCTGTGAGCACAGCATTGCTGTGACTTCCAGCCAAGGACCCACCACCCGGACCTAATTATGACGCGAGATCAGACAAACTCCAAGTCAGGGACATTTACACAATAATCTGACCTAGTCTGTCCTCTCCGAATCATCAAAATCATGAAAAAGAAAAACAACACAACTGTTCTTGATTAGAGGCTGCTGAAGAGACAGAATGCGAATACTAAATAGCACACTAGCTCAATAATTTTGTTGTTGTTGTCTGTTTCTGCACTTGCTTCTGGCTCAGTGCTCGGTGGGCCCCAGGTGGTGCTGGAGATCAAGCCCAGGTCAGCTGCGTGCAAGGCAAGGGCCATCTCTCCACTGGACTAGCTCTCCAGCCCAAATCAACATTATTTCCCCCCCAAAAAAAGAAAATTAGGATGGGAGACTTAGTACAACACACATGTGCCTCAGGTCCAATCTCCCGTGACGCCTACGGTCTCCTGAACACTGCCCGAAGTAATCTGAGTACACAGTCAGAGCCAAGAATAAGCCCCGAGCACCTCCAGGTGTGGCCCAACACTAGCCCCCTCCTCACACAACCCCCAAAAGTAAGAACATTAGTGAAACTATCTACAAAATGTGACTGTCCACAGATGAGAAAACTGCAATGTTATGAGTGTTTATACCTGCTTTGGATCACTGCACTTTACTTATTGATTGATTGATTGACTGATTGATTGCCTTTTGGGTCACACCCAGCAATGCTCAGGGGTTACTCCTGGCTCATGCACTCAGGAATTACTCCTGGCAGTGCTCAGGGGACCATATGGGAGGCTGGGAATCGAACCCGGGTCAGCCGCGTGCAAGGCAAACGCCCTACCCACTGTGCTATCGCTCCAGCCCCACTGTAAAGTGCTCACTGCACTTTACAGAAAGTGTTTCAAGGACTGGGGAGGTAGGTTACAGGGTAGGTTTTACAGACAGGAGGCCTGAATTTGATCCCTGGCACTGCCTGGTCCCTGACCCCCACTGGGACTGACTCCCAAGCAGCTGGCATAGGTAGCCCAGAGACTTACTGGATGTTGTCGCCCCAACTATAAAAAAAAAAAATTGGAGGGGGTCTGGGGAGGTAGATGAAAGGGCTGGGTGGGTCTTTGCATGTGGGGGGCCAGGTTCAACCCCGTGGCACCACATGGTCCCAGAGTCCAGCTGAGAACAGCCTCTCAGCCTTGAAGCACAGTATCAAGAAAAACTTCCAAGTGCAGGCAGAAATGTGGCCCAAACCACACCAAAAAGAGCAACAACAACAACAACAACAACAGCAAGAACAACCAAAGACAATGTGTCAGGGCACTTTTGCTTAATGGCAAAAACCCAGCATGAGGTCAGGAGGTTGATCCTCAAGGTCATCTACCTGCCCTGCAGCAAGCTCAGGCCCAGCGGCGCTATCTGGGACCCGGGCGCGGACGCTGAGCATGAGAGCTCCAGTGCCACACGGCTGGCTGTGTGTGAGCACTATACAGGTGAGTATATGTGAGTACAGGGCCGGGTGCGTGGCCCTGGCGAGCACTGCACCAGGAGTGTGCAGCCCGCAGGGAGCACCACAGCCAAGTGGGCATGGATCCCTGGGAAGGATCAAAAGAACAACAAAGGGAAGGGAAAGGGAAAAGGAATTCTGTGTTTGGGAACTAGGTACTAGTGCAGGGGTCAAGGGTGGTAAAGCACATTATCTGTGTAAAGCCTTCTCATATGGCTCAAAGGGAACATGTATACACGTCTAGAGGGAAATGTGACAAAGTAACTGGGGTAAAAATGCCAACATTCAAGGAATCTAGATGGGGAATATATAGAAAGTCTTTTATTAGAAATTCTGCCACTTTTCTGCAATTCTGAAATCCGTTAAAAATAAAAGCAAATGGATTAAAGAATCAGGGGGTGGATGCTATGCCACACTGGAGACCTGACTTCTCTTTACATAAAATAACAATGAGAACTTACAGCAATAAATGGCAAAAAGGAGTGTGAGAAAAATGCCTTGTGTCAATCATCAGGGAAATGCAAATCAAAACAATGGACTGGCGCACATCAGAAAGAACAAATAGTCCAAAAAATGAAGAACCAATAGTACTGGCGTGGATGAGGGGTGTAGGAAGGGACTTTCATTCACTGCTGGTGGGAATATCGACTGGCCCAAGGAGTGTCAGAATTGTTTTCTGAAAACAATTCTGACATGCCTCAAAAAAACTAGAAACTGATCTTGCATCCAACCCAGCAATTCTTCTTCTTCAAACATACCCAAAGGACCCAGAAACTCTCTTCAGAAAAACCATCTGCTTTCCACTGCAGCACTTACCACAATAACCAAAATCTGGAAAGAAGAACAGATGACGGGATAAAGAAACTATGGTACATCTACATAATGGAATACTACTTGGCCGTAAGAAAAGATGAAGTCACGTGATCTGCTGCTATGTGGATGGGCCTGGAGTGTATCATGCTGAGTGAAGTCTGTCAGAAAAGAAAGACAGATGCAGAATGATCTCTCTCATAGGTGGGATACAAAGAAACCTAGTCACGGGGATAACTAAAGCCCAAAGGCCACAGAAATGGAGAACTTGAAAACAGGTCTTCAGTAGGAAGCTTAGCAGAGGGGTAGGGGGAAAAGGGTGTGGGGGGCAGGAACAACACTGAGATGACTGACCCACACGGGCGGAAGTGGCCACTCTGGAGGAGAAGGTGCTGCTGGGAGGTGGTCAAGCGTCATGCATGAAACTCTGTTAGTAATTCTATTGTAAACCACAGTGACTAAAATTTTTTAAAAGTACCTGTCATAGGGCGCAGGGGGAGTGGGGTGGTGGTGGGAGGAGCCTGACGACAGAGGGAAGTGAGCACTGGTGATGGGGTTGGCATCAAGACTGTGTATGCCTGCAGCCCAACCAGGAAGACCTGTGAATCACGGTGCCTCAATAAAAAAATGTTTAAAAAAAGATTTAATTAACAACAACAACAAAAAAAGAATTTCTAGCACCCCTGAACGGGCTAAACACAGAGAAGGAAGCCTGGAGTCACAGGCACAGAGAATCAAATATTTGCTGAATCAGTGCTTCAAGAAAGGAAGCACGTGTTTCAGTATTCTGCTATTCCAGGCTATTTTGAGTACTTAAAAAAAAAAAACTGTATTTATGTGGGAGTAATACTCTAGCTACAGATATTAGTCAGCTGCTTCATTCAGCTTCCCAAGTCTCTCACCATCTCCCTCTGCTCCTCCTTGCTCCTTCTCTTACTTCAGAGCAGCCCTTTAAGCTCTCCTACCAACTGCTGCATCTTCCTCCTACCCCACCGGGCGCACCCAGTGGAGGGAGGGGCAGAGTATGGGTCACCTTACAAGAGTTCCATAGACAAAGTGTCTCATCCTTTGGTTGAGCCAACAGACCCTTCCAGATTGACGGGGAATTGACCCAGGGAGCCCAGCCTCTGGCCAGCGCTGAGAATCTCCTGAAAAAGGGGGGCAGCTACAAAAAGGTACTGAACTCAGGCGGGACCAAGTCATGAGATGTGCCTGGACCTGGGAACAGGGCTGAGGATCAATACTTTCTTTGAAAATGAAATATTTCAAAGCTGTACTTTCTTGATTTGCTTTTTCTTTTAATTTGTATCAACCTGGCATTAATTCTATCCCTGACATCCCATAGGCGGACCATATGGGATGCCAGGGATAGAACCCGGGTTGGCCACAATTTTAAGGACAGCACCCTACTTGCTGGACTAACCGTCCAGGCCCTCACTGACTTGTTTTAACTGGTATAAATTTAAGGGAGAGGTAGGGGGAACTCCCAAACAGTGCTCAGAAAGTCTGGGGCCCCCACAGGGCCATGGGTTCATGTACCTGTGGACATGACGCAGTCCCAGCACGGCAATGCCAGGGATCAGGGACTCCGGGGCCGCACCCAGCAATGCTCAGGGGACCGTGTATTGCCAGAAACCAACCCTGACTCCACATGCCAGGCACATAACCTAATCAATGTACCATCTTCCCGCCCCAAACGGAACAAATTTTAAACTTAAAAAAAGACAAAGATGGCCACCATCCAGATCACATGTCCTTCTCACCATAACCATGCCGCTGGACCCCGTGCCAGGCTGTTTCACTTGGGGTGCCCCGGAGGCGGGTGGGTGAGAGCCCTCTCCACACGCCTGGGCAGAGCATCACCCACGAGTGAATCTACTCCTGGACCACACAGCCACATTTGCGGCCGAGTGATACCTCAAACCACACACCCTACCCGTACTCCAAGATTACCAAATTTGAACCACATTTGATAGAGTTCAAAGTAGGAGGCAACCAATCTTAGAGAGAAAACATACTTTTTTTTTTTTTTTACAGATACATATATATGCAGAGCCTGGCAAGTTCAATATGCCAAAAATAGTAACAAGTCACAAGTGTCACAATGGAGACATTACTGGTGTCCCCTCGAGCAAATCGATGAACAACAGTGCCACAGTGCTACATATGTAAAAAGCACACAAGGCTCAACCTTTAACAACATATTAGTGATCTCATAGATGGGCTTAATGGTCCCTGGGTGAAATACAACCTTCTTACTCTTTCCTCTAAGGATACAGATACTTTTTTGTAGCATTTTCAGCAGTTTTTCATAACAAACAATACAAAATATATTATTTTGGTTCTGCTTTGGGGCAGGGATAGGGTTTCAGGATGGGAACACCTGAAACATGGTGGTGGTAAGGTGTCATGGTGGTGGGATTGGTGTTTGAATATTAAATAAAACCAAACATTGTGAACTACTTTATAAAATTTAAAAAAAATTTTAAAAAAGATAAAGATTGAGGGTGGAAGACAGTTCAAAGGGCCAGAGAGCATGCTCTGTGTGCAGGGAGCCCAGGGTAGTTCTCTGAAGCATGGTAAGTGGCCCCTGAGCACTGTGCTGGGGACACCCAATCTCCCGGCAGCACCATCCCCACCCCTCACAAATGAAGCACCTGAAAATACACAAAAGTCTTGTGGCTGGAGTGATAGGACAGAGATTGTGTGTTTGCCTTGCACCAGGGTTCCATCCTGCCAGGTGTGACCCCTGAGCGCAGAGCCAGGAGTAAGTCGGGGTGTGCCCGAACCACCCCATGTCCCGACCCCATCCCCAATACATAAAGGTCCTGATTTCTTTTCTTTTTTTTTTTTTTGCTTTTTGGATCACACCCGGCAATGCACAGGGGTTACTCCTGGCTCTGCACTCAGGAATTACCCCTGGCAGTGCTTGGGGGACCATATGGGATGCTGAGAATCAAACCCGGGTCGCCCGCATGCAAGGCAAATGCCCTACCCGCTGTGCTATCGCAGCCCAAGGTCCTGATTTCTACTCCCCATGAAATAAATACCAATTGCAGTCACTTAGCTCTGGTCTGGATGACGGTGCCCTCCTGGGAGACGACGGGCGGCGACAATGAGCCACGGAGGCCCGGGTTTATGGCCACTGCCATATGCACTTGGGAGGGCTGAGGTATCTGAAGGCGGGCGGGAGTCAGGCTGGGCCTCGGGACATCTGCTCTGGGAGGCCAGAGTGAACGAGTGCGGCTGCTGGGGGAGGGGAGAAAGCCGACACTCTTCCCGGGTGCTGTCTGCAAGGTCTGGGCCAGACTGGTCTCTGCAAGGACTCTCCCCGCCCTTCTGTGCTCTTGACCTTCTCATCTTCCGTTTCTCTGCCACGCCGCCCGACACGCCTGGCAAAGAATTTTGCCTGCCCCCCAATTCCCTCTTTCCTCAAACTACCTGCCAGTCTGGGAGCCTCCGGCTACCCTCCGTGGATGACTGAGCCCGTCCACCTCTCTGCCTCGTCAGGTCAGAAGGCAAGGCCTCACGGGCAAACTCACTGGAGAGCCAGAGCTGAGGGGGCCCTGGGGAGGTGTGGGCCGGCTGGGAGAAGTCCTGGCCGAGACTCCACAGAGCAGGAGCTGAGGTCTGGGAGCACCAGGGGACTTTATTTATTTATTTTTGGTTTTTGGGTCACACCTGGCGATGCACAGGGGTCACTCTTGGCTTTGCACTCAGAAATTACCCCTGGTGGTTGGTGCTCAGGGGACCATATGGGATGCTGGGAATCGAACCCGGGTCGACCACGTGCAAGGCAAACCCTACCCGCTGTGCTATCGCTCCAGCCCCACCAGGGGATTTTAAATCTTGCCTGTGGACAGGAAACCAATCAGAATTGATAATGGGATGGCTGGGGGGGGGGGGCGCAACCCCATCTCTCTCTCCCTCTCCCTCCCTCCCTTTCCCTTCTCTTTCTCTCTCTCTCTCTCCCTTCCCTTTTCTCTCTCCCTCTCTTTCTCTTTCTCTCCCCCTCTCTCCCTCCATCCTCCCTCTCCCTCACTCCCTCCTTCCCTCTTCCTCCCCCTCTGCCACCCCCTTTCCCTCCACATGCCCCCTGGACCCTCCCCTCTCTTCCCAAACCTCAGGCTCAGGTGTGCACGGTAGAGGCAGGCCGAGCAGGCCCAGACAGGGCCAGATCACAGGCAGGGAGGTGGGTTCTGATGCCCAGGAAAGCCCGGGTTCAAGCAGGGCTTGGACGGGGCCAGGGACAAGGTGCTGAGCACAGGGCTCCTGCCCACAGGATGGGGCCCTGGCAGGAGACCGAGGAAAGTGTACACGGGGTAGGGACAGCAGCGCAGGGACGGGTGATGTCATTCTCAGGTAAAGGGGGGGGCCTGGGCATCTGGGGAGGGACCTGGACCCACGGACCCATCTGTGCAGTGAACCCTCGGCTTGAATCTACTGAGTTTTGTACGCGCATCTTTCGTACGATGCTCAGGAACCCACCAGCGCCAGCGCAGGGCAATCCGCTTTCGCGCTAACAGCCTGAAAGTTTCAGCCTTGAGTGATTTCAGGAGACAGGCTGGAGCGTGACCCTGCCCAGTCCACCCTCCCACATGTCATCTCTGGGGCCAGAGACTCAGGCACATGAGATGGCCCAGCTGCAACGTGCTCCGGGAGCACGGCTTGAGGTGAAGGTGACCGTGACTGTAATAAATCAGCTTAAGTGTCCGTGGAATCTTGGCATTAGCCAATCAAGTGCACTTCAAAGGCTCTGGCTGAGCGGCGGGAGGGGACGGGAGAAAGTTCAGCCCCGTCCTGGCTGTTCTGGATCTGCTTGTTCAGCGCCCAGGGAGGAGACGGACAGGGAAGACGGATGGAAGAGAGGTGACAGTGACATTCCACAGGGGCCAAGAGCACCACAGCCTGGAGCTGAGCAATCTGTCCCTCAAGAGTTGTAGAAAGAAACATCGCAGGAATGGAAAAGGAAATTTTCTTTTCCTTTTGGGTCACACCCGGCGATGCACAGGGCTTACTCCTGGCTCATACACTCAGGAATTACTTGTGGTGGTGCTCAGGGGACCATATGGGAGGCTGGGAATCAAACTCCGGTTGGCCGCATGCAAGGCAAACGCTCTACCCACTGTGCTATCGCTCCAGCCATGGAAAACAAAATTTTCTAATTTAAATACTCTTAAATAAACAATTCTGTCAATTTTTTATAATAAAAACACACCTGGACTGTGCTGCAAGTCAAAAGACCTAAGGCTTTTAGCTTTAGTAGCAAATATAAATACAAAATTGTAAAGTTACTTTTATTTATTTATTTGGTTTTTGGGTCACACCCACGGTGCTCAGGGCTTATTCTGACTCTGAGCTCGGGAATCACTCCTGGAGGTGCTTGGGGGATCATATGGGCTGCCAGGAATCACACCTAGGTGAGACACATGCAAAACCCTACCTGCTGTACTCTGGCCCTCTATAAAATACTTTTAGTGAGTCATATGTGATGTCTTTGAAAATTTGGTTGCTTCTTTTGGGGGGTGGGTAGAGCAACATAACAGAACATTTTAGCCCATATGCTTTTAAATAATATAAAAATAAATAGGTTTCCAGCTTTCTTGCCATCACCTTTCCCAAGGAATCTAGAACTTTTCAAAAAGTAATTTGAAAAGCACTTCAGAGACTACACTAAGAAAAGATGAAGATGCCATTTGCATCATGACGAGTAAGGAGAGAGTGAATGGGGAGTGGCAATGCATACCTCAGGCTGGACAGCCCGCTAATCTATTTTCTCATATACAAGATAGTTTATATTGACATACATATTTATGTATCCTGAAAGATAAGAATCCTTTATACTGGGACTGGAGCGACAGCACAGTGGGTAGGGTGTTTACCTTGCATGCAGCTGACATAGGTTCCCATATGGTCCTCCAAGCACTGCCAGGAGTAATTCCTGAATGCAGAGCCAGGAGTAACCCCTGTGCATCGCCGGGTATGACCCAAAACAGAAAAAACAAAAAATCCTTTAGACTGATTGCCTGGGTGGCTAAGGAAAAGGAGGGGGAACCTCACTATTCCCCTTCAGTACTTTTCATTTCCACCATGTAAATGTATTATCCATGAAGACGAGGAGGAGGTGGAGGTGGAGGAGGAGGTGGAGGAGGAGGAGGAGGAGGAGGAGGAGGAGGAGGAGGAGGAGGAGGAGCAGGAGGAGGAGAAGGAGAAAACCGCATCACTGCATCACTGCTGTGATGGTGAAAGCAAGGCAAACTGGCCACCTGGAGGCTGAGACGGGGTTCCTTGGGGGCTTCTGTCTAATCCTAAGAGTGTGTTATTTCTCCCACAGATATTTACAGATGACTAAATATTGATTTCTATGGTAGTTCTGGGTGACTAACAAAACAATAAAACAGCACGCAAATAAACTTTTCTTATTCACACCGTAAGTCTAAGCAACACCGTAGAATATCTGCTCTCATGCACTTAAGCTCAAAGTGGAAATGTCCTCACTAGCAGATTCATTCATCTATTTAAAAGTGACCAAATGTTGGGGCCGGGCACAGCGCCGAGAGCTTTGCCTTTGTCTGTGACCGACATGGGTTCGATCTCCGGCATCCCATATGGCTCCCTGAGTGATTCCTAGGAGTGATTCCTCAGTGCAAAGCCAGGAGTAACCCCTAAGCACTTCCACGTGTATCCTTCTTCACTCCCAAAGATAAAGTAAAATAAAGTGCTTTGCAAAAAATTTCTTTCTTTTTTTTTTTTTTTTTTTTTGCTTTTTGGGTCATACCCAGAGATGCTCAGGGGTTACTCCTTGCTCTGCACTCAGGAATTACTCCTGGCAGTGCTTGGGGGACCATATGGGATGCCGGGGATTGAACCCGGGTCAGCCGTGTGCAAGGCAAATGCCCTACCCACTGTACTATCAGTCTGGCCCCATTTTTTTCCCCCAAATAAATAAATAAATAAATGGAAGTGAGCAATGTTTACCATGTGTCAGATATTGAGGATATTACCCCCAAACACCTACCTCAGCTACACACACAGGATAAAACAATTTATAAAAGGGCTAGATTCCCTACCTTTACAGGCCTACATTTTGGTATGGGAGTGAGGAGAAAGACCAGAAGCAAGATAGAGATGTAAAACAGAGGGCTGGGGAGGCAGTACAGGGATTCCGGTGTCTAGCTGGCACACACCAACCCCGACGCAACCCCTGCATCACCAGGTGAAGCCCTGAGCACTGCCAGACTGGCCCTAGGGTCTAGGCCCCCCGGAGTCTGAGCAGAGCCGCAATCTGTCCAGCCTGCTTGGAACGATTCATGAGGAGTGGCCCCGGCATCCCGAAGCACTGCTTGGGATAGCCCACCCCTACCCCTGCAAAAAAAAAATATATATATAAATTACATAGTCCATCGTGCATAGACCTGAAGGCACATTTTCCCTTCATAAATCTGAAACTAGGGGGGCTGGAGCCATAGCACAGCGGGTAGGGCATTTGCCTTGCACTCGGCCGACCGGGGTTCGATTCCCAGCATCCCATATTGTCCCCTGAGCACCGCCAGGAGTAATTCCTGAGTGCAGAGCCAGGAGTAAGCCCTGTGCATCGCTGGGTGTGATGCAAAAAAAAAAAAATCTGGAACTAGGATGTATCTTTTGGTAAATGACACCAAATAAGAGGCAGCGGTTTGACATTCTTTCTTTCTTGGAGGTATGTATCTGATAGAAAATGAAAATATACATGAAAAGAAAGCAAGGGGGCAGGGTAAGAAGAGAATGAGAAGTCAAGGGCTTCAGTTATGCCAGTGATATGAGTGACAGGTAGAGCCAGATATCCAAAACACAGACTCAACAGAACTGAGACCGAATAAGAACCGCTGAAATTCTGTCAACGTGCCCATCAAGGTGACAGGTGAGGGTGGAGGAGGCGGGGGCGGGGAGGGACTCCAGGGACACTGGCGGAGGGAAGCTGACACCGGTGCTGCATTATTGTATGCCTAAAGCTCAACTATCAGTAACTTTGTAAATAATGGCTCTTTAATGAAAAAAAGCTTTTTAAAGAGAGAAAAATGAAAATAGGTAGGGAAAGTAAATGCATCAGGCTGGTCCCTGAGCACAGCCAGGAATGATTCCTGAGCAGGAGCACGGAGTTAGCAGAGCTGGGGGTGGCCCAAACACCACCCCCGCCATCCCCACCAAAACTCAGAACAAGCCCAGACTGCTAAGTGCCACGCCGAGCAGAGGAAGGCAAGCAAAGCAAGCGCGAAGGCTGCAGCTCCAGGGAGCGGAGAACTATGAAACGTTAGCACAAACTTAAATAAGATGGAGGGTGAGGGGCTGGAGCCATAGCACAGTGGGTAGGGCATTTGCCTTGCACACGGCCAACCTGGGTTCGATTCCCAGCATCCCATATGGTCTCCCAAGCACCGCCAGGAGTAATTCCTCAGTGCAGAGCCAGGAGTAACCCTTGTGCATCGCCGGGTGTGACCCAAATAGCAAAATAAAATAAAATAAAAAAGATGGAGGGTGAGTCCTTCCTCCCTGTGGGCCACGCATTCGGCACCCCCCATCGCAGGGAAGTGAAGCTATAAAGATCCTAAGCGGAAAGCAGTTTTCTGGGACACAAGGAAGCCAGCGCGGCTGAAGCAGAGGGACTGCAAAGGAGAAAGGTCAGAGGGATAAAGAGGGCTCGGATGACTTAGCGGCTAGAGGGCTACCCACCGCCTGATGATGATCACTATAGCAAGGGCAGCAGGAGGGCACGTGTGGAAGTGCCAGGCTCGTGAGCCCGACGGCCAGTTTACGCTCCTGCACCCGCTCTTCCTAGCAGTGGAACGAGGGGCAAGGGACCGCGCCAGCCTGGGAACTTTAGTAGCCGCTTCATCAGTATCAATTTATTCTGCAGAGTATTGTTTCACAAATGGATAATATTTGTATCAACAGTGAGCCCAGATATTGATTTTCCACTACCCGAGTATTAAAAAACATGGGTATGAAGAATATCCATGTGCAAGTATCATCTCTACTGAGCCTCTTAGAACAGGCATAATCAACATTCCAGCCCATCCACCACCCCCCAGACCCCAAAATATTTCATTGTTATTGCTGATTTTTTTTTAAGTAAAATAGTTTTATTTTGGGACTATGAGGAGGGTGAGAGTAACATATTCAATCAAGAATGCTGGCTTCTCTGGAGGTGGGGAGGGAGTTTCCGGGGGTAACCCATAAAACAGAAGACAGGAATTATGCATCCCAAATTGAGATGTGGGAGACCTCAGAATGGGGGTGTGCCTAAAAGCTATTTTATTTAACTGGCAAATAACATTTAACATGAGATCTGCTCTTTTATATATATTTTTTTAAACAGGGGGGTCATGAGGGCATCACTGAGGGTGGGGGAGGCAGGCAGTGAACAGGAATCAAACTCAGGGCCTTGCCCATGTGAGTCACCGAGTATTTGAACCATTTCCTGGCCTTCCAAGCAGTTCAAGAAAATGAATTTCAAAGCAACGAATTTTACAGGCTGAAAAGACAGACAGCAAATACTTGTCTTGCAAGCAGCTGACCCAAACTCAATCCCTGGCACCATATAGGTTCCCTGAGGCTTGCCAAAAGTGATCCCTGAGCTAAAAGTAAGATCTTAGCACAGTAGTGCCCCCCCCCCCAAAATAAAACTGTAACACTGTAGCACTGTCGTCCAGATTTGCTAGTTCATCCATTTGCTTGAGCGGGCACCAGTAACGTCTCTATTGTGAGACTTGTTGTTACTATTTTTGGCATATCGAATACGCTATGAGGATCTTGCCAGGCTCTGCCATGCGGGCGGGATACTCTCGGTAACTCGCCGGGCTCTTGGAGAGTGATGGAGGAATCGAACCCCGGTCAGCCTCGTGCAAGGCAAACATCCTACCCACTGTGCTATTGCTCCAGTTCCAAAACAAACACAAAAAACCTTAATTTGAAGCAATGAATTTTGCCAGTATTTCTTTGTCAGGTAGGTTAAGAAAGGTTAATTTCACTTATCCATGTTAGTGTTAGATTATGGATTTTTAATGAGTTGTGGGAATTTCTTCCTGAATGTTTAGATTTAGAAGTCAGATATCTAACACGGAAGACAGGTTGTCACAATGTTTTCACTTCCTTCCTTTAAAGAAAGGATCCTTCATGCGAAAGCATTATGCTAGATGATTAAAAGACACAAACAGAACCATGGTCCCTGACTTTCCTCCATTGGCAGGAGTGGAGTTTTATTTCTCTAAAATAAGGGATTTAGGGGCTGGAGCGATAGCATAGCGGGTAGGGCATTTGCCTTGCACGCGGCCGACCCAGGTTCGATTCCCAGCATCCCATATGGTCCCCTGAGCACCGCCAGGGGTAATTCCTGAGTGCAGAGCCAGGAATGACCCCTGTGCATCGCCGGGTGTGACCCAAAAAGCAAAAAAATAAAAAAATAAAAAATAAATAAAATAAAATAAGGGATCTATTTCATGATCATTCCTCAGTCTGATGCCTCTGCTCCTCTTTTACATTCATCTAGGGGGAGGATTAACCACTGCACCCCTCAGCCTTTTGGGGTTTGGACTGTCAAGTAGCTTGGCCCCTTCCCTGATATCAGACAGGCAACACTGGATGGCAGGGGCGGAAGTTAAGTGGGTTCTACCGCCTCTTCTCTGTATCCAGGGGATACTGACGAGAAAGCCCATAGCACCCCACTAATGGCCTATTATAGTCGCCAAAATTTAAAGCAAGGCATTTTGAATGGTTGGTGTCTTAAAACAACTCTGCTAAAACGTCTCACTCTGTTTTTCTGCTACCAAATAGTCCCTGTGGTAGCCCCGCATCAGCTTAGAGGCTCGACCTAGTGTCCCAAGGAATAATGGGAAGTCGCGAGAAGAGCTCAGAACGGGGTGGATTTAGGGACTGCGTAAGATTTTTGTGCACATTTCTTGGTAATAAAAATATTCAGGAGCAGAGAGAGCAGGGAGATTAAGATATATGCCTTGCATGCAGCCTCTCTGGATAGCTCCCCAGTACCACATGGTCCACAAACATCCCTGCAACAAAATGCCCCGAGGCAATTATAGAAAGCAAATAGCAAGGGCCTATTTTTAAAGCCGAGGACAATGTGGGGCAAACACTGGGCTACGTTTTGAATTTTTGTGTTTCTGGGGCCACACCTGGTGTTGCTCTAGGCTTGCTCCTGGTTATGTGCTCAGGGATCAGTCCTTGTGATGCTGGGGATTGATGCTGGGGGAAAGTACTGGATGCAGGGGTTGGAATCTGTGTGTGCCAGGTGCAAGGCAAGTGCTTTACCTGCTATACTATTACGCCAGCCCCAAGACACACTATTTTTAGCCAATATGATCCCCATCACTCTCCAAGTCTCCTGGACTTATAGTGGCATGAAGGGAACAATTTTCACCACAGCCTTTGTACTATGTGTCACCTACTATTTCCACATCACAGATGAAAAAAGAACCTTCCTCTTCAGCACGTCATATACCCTTTGATGCTTTCTTCTCTTATCCCCTAATATCATTTTTTATGAGACAGTGCTCAGCCAGAAATGCAAAATGAATAACAAAGTCCAGCCTTTAATAGTTCCCTTAAGAAGTCTTTAGCACATAGTAACTAGGAAGTGCTAGTATATACACACACACACATACATATATATTTACTTCCCAGAAAGCTTTCAGATGATGCCATAATTAATCCTTCTTATGACAAGGAGGGGGCAGAGAGGGGTGGGGGGGGCATACCCAGTGTGCCCAGGGCTGACTTCTTGCTCTGTACTCAGGGATCACTCCTGCCTGGCCACAAAGACCATATGTATACCAGTATTGAACCCAGGGCAGTCACATCCAAGAAAAGCACCCTGGCTGCTATACTATCTCTCTGGCCCCAGAATTAAATCTTAAGAAACAAGCAGAAGTTTCCTTGGTGGTAAGGCAGAAGGGGAAAGGCATATCTGGGAACGAGGAGGGGGCAGAGGCCAGAACACAGCGGGGCCAGTGTGGTAAGCTAAGTTTGGGCGACACTATGCAGAGAATGAGCAACCACTGGAGGATTTGAAGACGACTAATAGGAGTAGATATTGTTGGCTGAAAACTGAACGAGAGGGAAACCACGGCTTGAATGCAGATGAACTAGTTAGGAAGCTATTATTGCCCTAATCTTGCTGAAAACTGATGAAATAAAAATATGTCAGAGGCAGAGAAGATGGAGAGCCGAGGACCTATTTCAGACAATCTGAGCAATGATCAGGCTTAACCACTGGCCATTTTGGGGTGAAATCCAGAGTCTAAGATTTTTTTCTGAGCTTCCTTCTTCTAGTCCAGGCAATTCTTTGGCCAGTGCTATCATTAAGCATAGCAGGGCGCACAGAAACCACATACTGATTTTCTTTTTCTTGAAGGGAGGTTGGGGAAGATGATGCGACCTTTTGGTGGAGGGTGGAGCATATAAGCGTGCAGGTATATATATCAGTTGTCTAGACCCTGCGTTCTTTTGGCGGGGGAGTGGGGGTTAAGAAATTTGTAAGAGGGATGTGTACCTGGAAATTACATTTTGAAAGGAAAAAGGCCCACTGATTTTTTTTTAAATGACATTTTTCCTGCTTAGAAAAGAAATGACACTGATAATACACAGGTACGCCATGCACTAGCTGCCAAGCCGATACTGCAGATCAATATATTTCCTCTAGTAAGCTAAAGGCAGAATTCCATAGGTTTCTTTCTTACACCACTTGTAAATAGCAGGGCACCCAGGGTTTAGATCTAGGAATTCCTTTCAGCAGAAGATAAGAAATGCGCCCTCCCGTGGTGGAGAAAAGAGGGGGGGTGTCGAGCAGCCTTTTTTACCACCAAACAAAGACCGGTGAAGAAATGCAATTTCGGGGGTTCCGAAGGCCATCACGCTCCTATGGCTAATCCGAAAAAAAAAAAATCAAAAGAACCCTTCCAGGGTCGTCGACCCCCTTACCTGTCACGTCGACCGAAGGACAATTTCACTTTCGACTCAACAAAACACGATCCCAGCCAGATGTGCTCGCGGGCTGCAGGTGCCGACGGGCGGCAATTAAATGTCCGCAAAGCCGAAGCACTAAGGGGGGCTGCACGCCTGCCGCCCAGGCCCGGCTTCTACCACGTGGGTGGCAGGGACCCGCAGCAGCAACCCGGGGAGGGAGGGAAGGGGGCGTGTCCCGGGGCGGGGGGCGGGGCCCGGGCGTGGGCGTGGCCCTGGCGACCCGGGCGGCAGCTCCGCGGCGCTGGCTCGTTCTCCCCCGGAGCCTTCGCCCTTCGAGCCGCCACGTAATGCCACGTCCGCGCGCATGCGCATCGCCCCGGCTTGGCGGAGGCTGTTTCCGGGCTCCGGGACTCGCGCGGCGGCCACCACCGAGTCGGAGGCGGTGGCGGCCGAGGCCGCGGGGTGCACGGGGCGAGCTCGAGGGGCCCGAGCCGCGGCGCTGAGGGGGACGTCTCTGTTTCATTTCGCGACGGGGCCGGGCGAGCCGGTGGCAGCGCGGCGAGATGAATTTCCTGCGCGGGGTCATGGGGGGGCAGAGTGCCGGACCTCAGCACACCGAAGCCGAGACGGTGAGCGGACCCGCGACGCCGGGGCCGGGGCCGGGCAGACGCCGGGACGGACGACCTCGGAGTGGGGGGGGGGGGTGGCCCGGAGGTGCCGCCCGGAGCCCCGCCGCGGCCCGGGGGACCCGCACGCCCCCCTCTCCCCTCGCCTCCCGCCCCCGAAACCACCTCAGCCACCTCAGCGCCGTCCCCGCCGCGGCGCCTCCTCCCGGCTGTCAGCCGCCGCGCCCCGCAGCCCCGCGACGCCGGGCGGGTGAGGGGGATCCTCGGGGGTCCCCCCGCCGCCCCGGGAAGGGACCGATCCCGGGTGGGAGGTTTCCGGACCGGTCTCCCTCGTGTCCCTCCCTCCCGGCGGCCGACGGGCGCCGCGGTCCCGCACCCTCCCGCGGAGAACCCTGGGGACGCCTGCGAAGACGCGGGCCACCCAGCTGTTCCTCCCGGGGCGCCGGCGAGCGGGGGGCACCAGGCCACCTGCCCCTGTCTTTCCCGCGGGGGGAAGGTTGTTCTGCAAGGTGCTCCCGTGCCGATTCCCCCCGCCCCCCAGATCTATGTCACTGGGGAAATAACTCATTTCGACGTTGCATAGATAGGAATCTTTCTCGGGCCAGATCCCTCTTGGGAACCCCAGAGCCCCCGCCCCCCACTCTCCCTTCCACTCACCCCAGTGAGAAGCCCCTGAGTCGGTACTCATTGCTGGGAACGCGATTTTGCAGCATCAGTTTCAAATACATACATATATATATATATATATATATATATATATATAGATTAGCCACTGAAAACAGTATTTCAAGATTATCCTTAATTTTAGATTTGGGTAGAGTTTACTTTGAAGTTGGGTTTGTGTCTGTTGGAAATGGAGGTGGAGGACCGACCTTTTAAACCCCTTAATAAATGCTTCGAGAAGAAATTAAAACCTACAGAAAAATGACTGACATTTAAAATGTAAATTTGGGGTAGTATTTATACACATAACTGGGATGCCTGTGAACAGAGGTCCTGTGTTCGGTGTTATTGGGGTCCTGAAGGCGTCGTTTGTCACATGCTTACCTTGTGTGAGTACTATGTTGAGCTCTTTATGGTCCATCGTTCTCCTTTAATTCACAAGAACCCGGCAAGATCAGGGATAGTAAGTACCCACACTCTCGAAATGAGGGAAGGATGCTTGGCTTTGAAATACTAGGACCAAGGTCACACAGCTAGCGGTAGAG
Organism: Sorex araneus; assembly: GCF_027595985.1. Taxonomy (NCBI): domain Eukaryota; kingdom Metazoa; phylum Chordata; class Mammalia; order Eulipotyphla; family Soricidae; genus Sorex; species Sorex araneus. Next base: position 198,826,992 of record NC_073306.1, read on the forward strand.
CCAGGGTCCAACCAGGGTTTGCCTTACTTCAGAGCTCTAGCTGTATTGCTCGTTTTACTGTTTATATTTGCGTTGGTCTCTGGGAAATTTGGAGATTTAGAGATTATTAAAATTAACTGCAAAGATCTAGGTTAGAACTGGTTAGAGCAGAAGTTGAAAGCTGGTGAATTTGTTTTCGGTGTCTTCAAAAGTTGGACATTTTCTCAGCACACATAAAATTAATATCTGGCTTCTCTCATCCATTCCCCCAGTACAAGTGGCACTACCCCATAGAGCATCATGCTCCCCCAGATCACTGTAGTCATAGCCTACCTCAAGCATACCTCATTGACTTTACTTTTCTGATAATTTTTTTTTTTTTGCTTTTTTTGGGTCACACCTGGCGATGCACAGGGGTCACTCCTGGCTCATGCACTCAGGAATCACCCCTGGCGGTGCTCAGGGGACCATATGGGATGCTGGGATTCGAACCCGGGTTGGCCGCGTGCAAGGCAAACGCCCTACCCGCTGTGCTATCGCTCCAGCCCCTCTGATAATTTTTGAGACACCAAGTTTTTACGTGTTAAGTATTACATTAGAGTTGTTATTATTAGACCTTTACCCTTGCCTTTGTTCTTAATTTGCAAGGGGATAATTAATAACTTATATGTAAAAAGAAAATGTTTGCTCCTAAGGTTATGAGGAAGATAATGTGAAATAGAACCAACCCCTTATGAGGTGCTCAATAAAAGTCTTTTTTTGGGGGGGCTTGTTTCTTAGAAAATAATTTTGTTGTTGTTCTATTGGCCTGTGACAATGACTTATTTTTGTTTTTCTTTTGAACCACACCTGGTTGGGTTCAAGGCTTACTTCTGACTTTATGCTCAAGGATCACTCCTAGAGTGGCTCAGGGGACCGTATGGGGAGCCTCGGATTGAACACAGGCCAGCCGTTTGCAAGGCAAGTGCCTTACCTGCTGCACGGTATCTCTGGCCCCCATGATGACTTTTGTTGAAAAGACGTATAGTTAGTTGAGTATAGAGTTTTAAGATGAAAGGTCCTTTTTTCAGAGTATCCATTTTACAAGTTAGGAACCTGAAGCTCAATAGTAAAGCAACTCACACAAAATTTAGATCTGAGACCAAGTTTTTCAAAGTAAGTGGTTTTTGCTCTCATGATTTCACAGTGAAATTTAAGTACCACTTGTACATGTCTATGCTCAAGTCCTTGTTCTTGCATAACCTGGAGCATGTTCACTCAAAATTGGAAAAGTGATTGTCTTCTGAGGTTTATTCTGAGTTATGATATAAATAAAATTTGTTTCGCCTTCATTTTATCAGAAGGTCTAACAAATATGAGAGATCATGGACCACTAATTTAGAAGTATTTATAGAGCATCAGTGGAGTGTATAGTACCATATTAGGTGTTTTAATTAGTAATTTGATCTGACCTGGATATTCTAGTTGCCAGAGCTTATACTCTCGTGACTTTTACATATCTTAATACTTTGGGTTTTTTTCCATGTCTGTAAAAGTAAATTTTCATTGAGATTTTCCATCTGCCATGCTTTATCTCACATTTTTTTCCCATGGAAAACCATTTCTTAAATGTAAAGCATACCTTTCCTTTAAAACCATCATCAAGAACTTCATCTTTCTCCCCCAGAGTAATAAGCTCCTCATGAATAATCTTGATTTTTATCAGAAATACATTGCGGGAAAGGTGCCAGGGCTTGACTTCAGCATCTCTTAAAGCGAGAAGCATGTGCCCTACGACTGAGCGACATCCCCAGCCTGGGAATTACGCATTCCTTGTGCTTTCTGCCATTTTCTCCATTTGTACTTGTGTCAGCCTTCTGGACTGTAAAGTTTCTTCAGATCAGGATTCATATGTATTTTAATATTGACTTTTTCATAGTAGGAGTCAATAAATATTTGTTAATTATTGTGTGTGAAAGAAATTACAGATCTGTAATCATAGCAGTGTATAAAAACAATACTTTTTTTTAAAGACTGTAGGAAACAAAAGTTCAGAAATGATTCAAGTGAGTAAGACTTTTTTTCTAAAGGGGTTTTTCAAATTTACCACTGCTTTGATTGCTCACCGGCCTTTTCTTGCCAAACAAGTATCATCTAAGTGTATGAGAATCATTTATTAATTGTTAAATGCCTACTTTTTCATCCCTTCACTTAGCAGTAACTTTGGACTAATATTAAAGTGTTTTCAAAAACAGAGCAGTGCATTTATATTTGTATCACATAACAGCCAATTCTATATATCCTGGATATTCAAAACCTAGAATTTCATCATTATGAAGCATTTTATATTTTAGACTCAAATATGTTCTTAACTTGACTCTCTTTTTAACTTTAGATAGAGAGAGAAACCAGTTTTGATAATCAGAGCTTCCTTAGTCCTTTGCTGGCTACAAATAGGAGCTAATTATTGTGAAAATTCTATTCTTTGAATGCTCACACATGCTTAAATTTTCATCCACCTCCAACTAATATCTTTTTTAAACGCTAGTTTCTTGAAAATTCCCAGAAAAGTATTAGCAGCGTGCGCTGATAAATCATGGCAGGAGGAGAGGGTTTCTGTTCTCAAGTTGAATGCCAACCACAGCACAGAAGTTGCTTAAGTCCAGAAAAAGTATGAAGCATCACAGTGCTGTTACGGTCTTTTTTTAGATCAGACTTTGATCAGCTGCTCAGAAAGCAAAAGGGCTAGCAATATAGCCACAGATGTCCTTTTCTGTAGTGCAAATTGTTTTCAGCATTATGTGCTTAGACTTACACAAGGTTTTGGGGTGGTGAAGCACATTTCATACCAAGATTATCAGTGCATATTCCAAAGTTCCTTTTTGAGGTTTTTGTTTGTTTGTTTTGGTAATTGCATTAATGACAGGGTCTGTGGCATGACTTGTTTTCCTTTTTTTGCTTCTCATGGCCCACTTGCAGTAGCTGTCAGAGAAAAACCATTAAAATGATTTGTGTTTGGGGGCCGAAGAGATAGTTCAGCAGGTAGGCATTTACCTTGCGCATGCCAGACCCAGGTTTGATCTCTGTCATCACATATGATCCCACAATCCTACCAGTAGTGATCCCTGAGTGCATAGCCAGAAGTAAGCCCTGAGCACTGCTGAGTGTGACCCCAAACCAAAAATTAAACTAAGTAATGTTTTTTAAAGATTTGTTTTGTTTATGTTATAATCAACCAAAAATTTTCTTTGTTGAAGGCGTGGTGTTTTTTGTTGTTGTTTTGTTTTGTTTTGGGCAGCACCTGCCAATGCTCAGGGGTTACTCCTGGCTCTTAGGAATTACTCCCAGTGGGACTGTTTGGAATGCTAGGGATTGAATCCAGCTTGGCCAGTGCAAGGCAAGTACCCGGCCCACTGGGTTTGAATTTCATCCCATTACCTACTAGTGTTGTGGATTTTGTGTAAGTTGCTAACCCACCGTGTCTCTTCTTTCCTCACTTCTAAAGTGGGACCAGCAGCAGCACTTTATCTCTAGAGTTTTTATGAAAGTTAAATGAATTTTTTAAAATATGAAGAATTTTAGAATCAGAGCTGGCAGTGAAGAGCTTACCGGCTTATTTCCCACTCTGTGCTCAGGGCTCACGCTTGGCACCACACAGGGAATCGGGTCCCTCCAAGGGTCCAACCCAGGCTTCATGCTAGCAAGCCTGTGTTATGTCTCCCGCCCTGTAGTTGCCATTTTTTAACAACTTTAAGATGCACGTTATCATTTAAACAGCTTGAAATTGGATTGCATCTTGCAATTATGCTTGAACCATATTTCTTTTTTCTTGTTAATGTTTTTTAAATGCCAGAACTTATAGCTACTTACATTATATAAAGTACCGTATTAGCCGTCATTACTGCCAGCCTAGTTTTTTTCAAGAATAGGTAGACATCTAGATTTCATATAAACATCTGTCAGTTTTGAAATTTTGGCTTAAAATTTCTTTGAAACACTGGTAGGCATAATAATTTTTTCAGCTAGCATAGCATTGTCAGAGCAATGGCTCAGAGATGGAGCACATGCTTTGCATGCCAGAGCTGGGGATTTCATCCTTGGCACCCTGAGAATCACTGGGAGTGGCCCAAAAACTAAATTAAGGAAAGAAGAGCAACTGAGAAAATATATAGCTTTTATCATTACTTACCCAGTAAATTTGAGTTGGTTTTTTTTTTTTTTGTGACCCTGAACCCAGGATATTAAATGTGCAAGGCAAGTGCTTATAAATACCCAGCCCAAACTGAGTATTTTTAACATAGTCTAAAATGTATTAGGTAGCCTTAGATTCTGGTTTATTCTTGCATCTTCAGGTAAAGTAATTGATGTTGAAATATTTTGGAGTACAGTTGATCCTTGTTCATCAATTCTATATTTACATGTTTACCTGCCAGCAAAAATTTATATGTAATGCACATTTCAGTACTTGCAACTCTTGTTGACCTGTGCAACCCCAGCTGAGATAGAATAAAATTCTCTGCCGTCTTTCAGTTCTCATACTGTAATTTAGTCCTTTTCAAAGTGATTTCACTGTTAAAATACCGCCAAGTTAAGCAAAGAGTTGTAAAGTGTGCACCAGTGTACAAGCGGCCCTGGGTTCCTTACCTAAAACCAACACCTCCCCCTCCAAAAAAAAATAATAAATAATATGATTGCCTCAAATGTAGTGCTGAAGTGTTGTCTAGTGTTGCTAAACATGAAAAGGCTGTGATGTACTTCATGGAGAAAACAGGTGTGAGATACTTTTTTCAGGCACGAGCGATTGCTGTAGTAGCTGTGAATTTAGTACTGATGAATCAAGAAAATAAGAAAATACATTAAATAAGATGTCTTTAAACATAATAAGATGAATGATGAAGAGCTTCATCTTATTCTTCCCTAGGATGAAATCGTTCAGAATCTGCTAATTAAGGGGTAGAATCGTGATGATTTTATAGAACACAAATACCATGAATAACAAAAAATCAGCTGTAGTTAGAAAACTGATAGTCAACCAACTGGTATGTTAGAACAGATCATGGAATAAAAGGAAAGTGTAGTGTATTCTAAAAGTTTCTTAAGATTTTCCTGTTGCTTAAATAATATTGAAAAGATACTTAAAATAAATGTATTTTAAGGTCTAAAATTGAATCTTCTTCTCATCACAATTTTATTTTCCATTGTCAGAGGTACTTTCTAAAAATGTTTGGTATGCATTCTTTCAGATTGTTTATTTGCATTTGCCAATGTTTATTATACAAGTGAGTTTTTTTGTAGGATCTAAGTATACCCCATTTGTTTTTTTAAAAAAATTATATATACATTAGATCCATTAATCAATAAAAATAATAGATTACCCCCTCTCCCAGTGTTTCAAAGTACCAATTTCTTTGTTCCAAGCAAACGGGCTGTTTTTTTTTTTTTCTTTTTGGGCCACACTCCTGGCTCACGAGACCATATGGGATGCTGGCAGTCAAACCTGAGTGGGCCGAGTGCAAGGCAAACGCTCTACTCACTGTGCTATCACTTCAGCTCCCAGGCTGGGTTATTTTGTCATTATTAGCAGTGTTCTCTTCTGTGCCTTTACATCTTTCATCAGGCACCGTTACTTGTTTCAACAGTCATCAAAATGTGCCTTGATGGAGTATGCTGAGATAATGAATAATTTCATGAAAGGCCTAGGACAGACAGTGTTGCTATTTTAATAAAGTAAGCTAGATTTCTTCTTTATCATAATATATTCCTTTGGTCAGTAATGACAGGAAAAAGTTCATCCGTTCTGGAGCAACATGGCATTAAAATCTGTGGGATTCAAATGTTTTAACTTTTTTCCACTGTTCTGCATAAACACTGGGACTAGAGTTTATAGCTTCAAACAGGCAGCATGTGTATTGATTCTGTTATTAACCTAGTTGCTAGTTAAAGTACTCTCACTTAGGATCTCATTTGAGCCAGGGACTTAAGCCTATTCTGTAACTCAGAAATACTGCCCTTTTCTCCCTTGGGATGGCACAATATTCACTCTACTTCCCTGTCTTTTTCCTCACTTCTTTCTTGCAATCCATTGTCCACACTTTTCATCTCTGTCCAAACCACTGTTTGACTTGAGGCCCTCTGGTCAGCCATGTCTACGTGCAGTAGTATCTTTACCACCTAATCACGGTCTCATCCTTATTTTAATAGTCACACTATTTTCTTACTTGTCTTTAATTTGTTCTGTTACATGGTTACTATTATATAGCATTAGAGTAGGTAACTTCATTGGTCCACTGCTCTTTACCCAGAGTAAAGTTTTTGTAGTGCCTTTATTTTGGGGGGTGGCAGTTTTTATGCTCAGGGGTTACTCCTGGCTCTGCACTTAGGAGTTACTCCTGGTGGTGCTTGGGGGACCATATAGGATGCCAGGGATTGAACCCGGGTCAGCCGTGTGCAAGGCAAACGACCTACCCGCCGTACTATCGCTCTGGCCCCTGTAGTGCCTTTTAAAATGTTAAACTTTAGTAATATTTAGTAGTAATGTTTCTTTCTTCTTTTCTTTCTTTTTTTTTTTTTTTTTTTTTTGCTTTTTTGGGTCACACTCAGCGATGCTCAGGGGTTACTCCTGGGTGTGCACTCAGAAATTACTCCTGGTGATGCTCAGGAGACTGTCTGGGATTCTGGGGATTGAACCCGGGTTGACCATGTGTAAGGCAACCACCCTACCCACTGTACTTAACACTCCAGTCCCAGTAATGTTTCTAAAACTCTGGTGAAGGACCAGTTGTTTTGAGATTTCCAGGTCATCCAGGACAACACATTTGTAAACTTAATTAAAGGTAATTGCTAGCAGAACAAATGATAACACACACACCAGCATACTCTTTGGGGAGGGGTGTTAGGGCCACACACAGTAATGCTCTGTTAGTGCTCAGGGATCAAACGAGTTGGCTGCACACAAGGCAAACACTTTAGCCTATACTATCTTCTTGACCCCTTATACTTTTGTGAATGCAAAATTCAAGACCCGTTTTTGATTTGTATGAAGCAGCAATAAAATTATTTTCTTGAGCCACGTTAATTATTTGAGTCTCACCAAAAATCCACCTACAGAGTTCTAGTTTGACATGAACTTTTGCAGGAAATGAGAAGGTCACTTTGCAGTGCTCAGAATGAAAAGCTACAGGAAGCTTTTCAGAACAGGAAGCAGGATAGGTTCTGGCTCTGCCCAGGAGTGACCTCTGGTGATGCTCAGAATCACCATATGTGGTGCCCGTGATTTTAACTGGTGTCCGTTGCCTGTATGGCAAATGCCTTAATTCCTGTACTATCTCTCTAGCCCTGATTTTTAATTTTTTTAAATACAAATTTCTTTTTTATTAAAAAAAAAAAATCCTCTGTCCTCTTTGTTGTCTGGCTGCGATGTCCAGGGGCCACACACATGACTGAGTGTAATGCTCCCACATTAGCTGTGGTGCCTGGGGGGTGTGACCCACTTAGTTGCAGTGTCAGCACACTCAGCCATGGTCCTCAGTGAGGTGTGTATCCTGTAGTTGCAGTGCTTGCATACATGCTCCACACAAGTTATTGATTGTGGTGCTCACATCTGTGCTTACGAGACCACACTGCCTGGCAACACTGCTCGCACATGTTTTAGTTGCAGTGCTCTCTGAAGTCACACCCCTCTTTAGTGTTTACTACCTCCCCCCACCCCCACCAACTATGACAGAGCAAGAAATCACTTGTAACCAGGAGTTGCAGCTAGCAGAGTTGTCAGGGTCACGCTTGGCACATAAGGAAACCCAGGAATTTAAATTCTTGATCATATGCTTTTAAAGCAGCTGTTCAGTAGCCCCTGTGCTATTCTGGGCCTCTGAGTTCTTGTTTGGTTGGTTTGGGGTCACTGCCAGCAGTCCTCAGGGCTGGCTTGCAGCTGACTTTGTGTTGTGGGATCACTCTGGGAGGGTTCAGGGACAGTCTGGCGACCGGGATCAAACCCAGGTTGGCCACATGCAAGGCCAGTGCCTCTGAATGGGAGGCAGTGTACAATCTTAGGTAGATCACAGCCTCTGAAGTGCGATGGGTTTATAAACATTCAATTTGTCTGTCCTGTCCCCCCAAACTGGCAACATACTTTTAGTGCATTGCTTTGTTTCCAAGCCTTGTTTTCCTTCCGTAAAATGAATGCAAAAGCAGCTACATTTGACCCAGAAAACAGGTCTCACTAAGATAGAAGTTTAATATCATTTTCCCTTCTGTAGCACTGTCGTCCTGTTGTTCATCGATTTGCTCGAGTGGGCACCAGTAACGTCTTCGTTGTGAGACTTGTTACTGCTTTTGGCATATCGAATACACCACAGGTAGTTTGCCGGGCTCTGCCGTGCGGGCGGGTACTCTCGGTAGCTTGCTAGGCTCTCCGAGAGAGATGGAGGAATTGAACCCGGGTCGTCTGCGTGAACGGCAAACGCCCTACCCGCTGTGCTATCGATCCAGCCCGTCCCTTCAGTAAAGAAAATAAATAAAAACAAAAAGTCAGTGTTGGGGTAGCTCTTTTTCTAAGGATGGTCCCGAGTGCTACTTTTTATCTTCTGCCATTCCCTTGTTCAAATTGATGAAGGTGTCTCTTATCACTAGTTAAAATTCCAGACTGAGAGAAGGAGAGAGGTGTCTCCTAGTGGTAATATGACATATTCATAATAAAGCTTCCTTTTAAGGATATGACCTGATTGGCCAAATAAAGTCACCATCTTATGCCTAGATGCAAGAATGATATGGGAAGTTGTCCACCTTGGGCACAGTGGATAGCCATGTGCCCAGTTAAAACACAGGCTTTTAATCATTAAAAGGAGAGAATGGACAGCAGGCATATTGCATTGGTTTTGCGTATAGTTACAGATCTTTGAGATCTTCAATGGCTGAAAATAAGCTCAGCTTATTTGTGCTATAAATTTTTTTTTTGTTTATTCTTGGACCATACCCAGCAGTGCTCTGCACTCAGGGATCTCTCCTGGCAGAGCCTGGCAAGCTCTCCGCGGCCTATTCAATATGCCAAATACAGTAACAATGATGGATCTCATTTCCCTTACCTTGAAATAGCCTCCAATGCGGCACCGCTGGGAAGAACAAGTAAAGAGAGGCTGCTAAAATCTCAGGGCTAGGATGAATTTACTGGTGCCCGCTCAAGCAAATTGATGATCAACGGGATGACAGTGATACAGTGATAGATAAAAGTAACCTAATTCTACTGGGGGGCAATGGCTTACTGCTTGAGGCCTGCGGGTGCGGGGCTGCTCAGGCCCTGCAGTGGGTGAGCCACGGGGCCACTGCTTTGTGCCCAGGAGCCTTCTGTGCTATCCCTGGCAATGCTTGGGATGCCATCTGGGGGTCAGAGGTCAAACCTGAGTCTGGCACATGTCCAGTATTGTTGAAGGAGGAAAACTGTTATTTTAACTTGCATTTACCGTAGTAATGACTAAGATTATCTTATGTAAATCCCAGAGTGTTTTTCCTGGCAGGGTGATTTGAGTTTTGGGGCCACTCCCAGCAGGGCTTACTCCTGGCCCTGCCTTCAGGGATCACACCTGGTGGGGTTCAGGGGATCCCATTGGGGTGTAAGTTATCAAACCCATGTTGGCTGCGTGCAAGGCAAGAACCCTATCCACTGGACCATCTCTCTAGCCCTTAAATTCCAAAGTTCTTATGAAAATTAATAAGGTTCAAATATTAGCATGCTTCAAGCATAAAACAGGACTGAAAATAAAAAGGAATCACCCCTCAAACTCCGGGAATAAGATCAACTCCCTCCAAACTTATATCAAAGGCAAAAAAAAAAACAACAAAAAACCTTATATCAAAGGCATTCAGTATTGGATGAGGAAAGAGTTTCCAGACATAGATGTTCGTATCCTGGCTCAAGTATCTCTATAAACTAGCCAAATGTGGGGCTGAAGCTTGAGTCCTGTAGCATCTGGGGACTAACTACTTTAAGGGAAATGGGATTCCCAGATCTAAGACTGGTACTTGAGCACTAGGGCTAGGAAATGCCTACCCATGTCCCATTCTGTCTGCTATAAACTGCCCTGGGGTAGGGGACTACATAGTGTTTTAAATGTTAAAAAATATAATAGAGGGGCTGGAGCGATAGCACAGCAGGTAGAGCATTTGCCTTGCACGCAGCCGACCCAGGTTCGATTCCCAGTATCCCATATGGTCCCCTGAGCACCGTCAGGGGTAATTCCTGATTGCAGAGCCAGGAGTGACCCCTGTGCATTGCCAGGTGTGACCCAAAAAGCAAAAAACAAAAACAAAACAAAAAAAACCCCAAATATCAACCAGTTATTCAATAAAGGGAAAATTGTATTCCTTCCATTTTGGAAAAGCAATCTAATTCTGAGAGTAAACACAATTTAAGGTAGGAATCATTTCTAAATGTGAGCAGTTAGAGTGAATAAAAGACAAAAAAATAAAGCTCTGCTAGGTTATCATATTGCATCTGCTGTTGAAAGGTTGAAAGGAATGCAGCCAGCATAGCCAACTAACTTAAGAATCTTGCAGTACAGATAGCCTACTTATCTTGATACAACCTTGCATTTAGCACTGGCCTGTGATCATGGCAAATCTATTAATATTTTCTGGGACACTAGAAATTTGCTGAACATTACTTGGAAAAATACTATATTTAGACATCATTAGTACAGTGTCGAAGTTTGATAGGCCAAAATCTTTATAGAATCAGTCAATACTGTAATTAAAAACTGAATCATAAATTAGTGATTGTGAAAACGATTAAGGTCCAGAGTACAATGATTTTCATAACATGTCCTTTTTTTTTTTTTTTGGGTTTTTGGGTGACACCTGGTCATACTTGGATTATTCCCAAAGCTGAGTGCTCTGTGTCACTCCTGGAAGTGCTTGGGGCGCATGTGCTGAGGGGTGAAACAGTGATGCCTTTCTTTTTTTGGTGGTGGTGGCGGGAGTGTTTGGGCCACATCTGGCCATGCTCAGCACTTGCTCCTGGCTCTGTCCTCGGGGACCACTCCTGGCAGACACAGAGGACCACGTGTGGTGCCAGGGATCAACCATGAGCAAGGCACACACCTTATCCACTGTTCTCTCTCTACCGCCCCTCAAATGCTTCTTTTTTTCCTTTTGTCTTTTGGGCCACACCTGGCTCTGTGGTGTGAGCTCAGTTCCTGGTAAGGGAACATCGGGTGCTGGGGACCAAACCTGAGTTGGCTGTGTGCAAGGCCTTACCCGATGTACTATCGCTCCATCCCCCTTTTTTTTCTCTTTTTTTTTTTTGGTGGAATGGCGGGGGTGGGGGGCAGGGGCCCTGCGGAGAGTGTTGGGCCACACCCAACTCTGCTCAGGGGTTATTGCCAAGGATTGAACCCTATAAAAGTCATTTAGGCTGTATTAAGGCCCCCCCACTGTACTATGGCTCTGGCCCCTCAATTTCTTTTTTAATTTAAGTTTTGCGTACAGTATTTAGTACTTTTACTTGAGCTGGGTGCTGGTGGTGGCGGGGAAGTGTAGAATAATATACATGTAGTTTTACATCATAACTGTGTTTTCCCCACGGTTTTAAAATTAGTGTTTTTATGCCATTTCAGTTCATTGTTTTTGGCCACACCCCGCGCTGCTCAGGGTGTGGGTGATGCTTGGGAAGCCACATGAGGACTGAACCTGGTCCGTCACTCGCAAGGCAAATGACCTACCCAACGTATTGTCACTCTGACCCCCCCCCTTTTTTTTTTTTGGCTTTTTGGGTCACACCTGGCGATGCACAGGGGTTACTCCTGGCTCTGCACTCAGGAATTACCCCTGGCTGTGCTCAGGGGACCATATGGGATGCTGGGATTTGAACCTGGGTCGGCCGCGTGCAAGGCAAACACCCTACCCGCTGTGCTATCTCTCCAGCCCCCCCCCCATTTTTTTTTAATAGTTGTCAAAGAATAATTGACAATTTAGTTTTTCTTTTCTAGTGGACAGTTAAGCTGTTTCCAGATTTTCCTTTGTAAATATCTTCAAGATTTATCTTAAAATTTAGTTTGAGTTTTAATTTTTGAAATTATTTTAAATGTTGATGGTAATAGTCTTACAGATTTTGAGTCAGCTTTAAATTTTCATATACAGTCCTGCTTTTGTTTAGATACAGTGGATATGTTAAGGTGAAAATACTCAGTGGAAATGTTAAGGTGGTGGTGATTTCACCAGTTATAATTTTGATAAATTTACCATGTTAGATTAATGGAATATATTCTTTTTTTCTAACAGGCTTGTTTAAAAGCTCTGGATCTGCTCTTGGTTTTTCTTAGTACCTTAATTTTTGTGACTTTATTTAACTTCTTCACCACTTCCATCTTTCCAGTCTGTTAAAAAATATTTTTTTAAATCTGCAACAGGATTATAATATTGCTGAAATAGTTACATAAGATTTGTGATTTAAAAAAAAAAAAACGTTTCTGGGACTAGAGCAGTAGTACAGTGGGTAAGGAAGGTGCTTGCCTTGCATGCGGCCGACGTGGGTTTGATCCCTGGCATCCCATATGGTCCCCTGAACACTGCCAGAGGTAATTCCTGAATGCAGAGCCAGGTCCCTGAGCATTGCCAGGTGGACCCAAGAAGGAAAAAAAAAAAAAAACATTTCCAAAACACCCTTTATTGACGTGTTTTTTTTTTTTAAATTAGAAGTTATGACAGACTGAAGCGATAGCACAGTGGATAGGGCATTTGCCTTGTATGCAGCCGACCCAGGTTTGATTCCTCCATCCCTCTTGGCGAACCCAGCAAGCTACCGAGAGTATTCTGACTGCACGGCAGGGCCTGGCAAGCTACCCATGGCATATTCGGTATGCCAAAAACAGTAACAACAATTCTCACAATGGAGACGTTACTGGTGCCTGTTCCAGCAAATCGATGAACAAAGGGATGACAGTGCTTCATTGCAGAGGTTATGAACTTAGGGGGAAACTTTGTCTCTTTTGTTCTTTTTATTTTGCTAATGCTGTTTTATTTTTTTCCTCAACAGATTCAAAAGCTTTGTGACCGAGTAGCCTCATCCACGTTACTGGATGATAGAAGGAATGCTGTGCGTGCTCTCAAATCACTGTCTAAGGTCTGGAACACTTGATCCTTCTCAAGTTTATTAAACTGGTTGTTAGGTTATGTTTATTTAATAGTGTTTTACTTTTTCACATGCAGAAATACCGCTTGGAAGTGGGTATTCAAGCTATGGAACATCTTATCCATGTTTTACAAACGGATCGGTAAGTTTCTTTAATAATTTGCCCTAATTTTCCTTGAAATTTTCATTAATTTGTTTTAGAATCACTGTTCCAGAATGATGACTGTTATAGCTGTTTTTTTTCTTTTCAGTTGTCATTTCAGTTGATATTTATTGCATACTGGGTAGAAATCATTTTACTAAACATCACAGCAGACATAATGTCAATCTTCAGGGGTTGAGCACTTTCCAATCTATAAGAATAGAAGAAGGTAGTTGCTAATTAAAGTCTTAGGATTTGGGGTATGGATGAATGGGTGTTTTGGTGTTCCCTTAGATATGCTCCAGTGGCGCATTCTCAGCAGGGAGCCATGGGTCCTCAGGATATTCCCATGATACCGCAGGTGGAAATCATGTGAACATTGGGCTGTGGTACAGGACTAGGGCACCAACCAGTATGACAGAGTTGCAAGAGGGAAGTAAGGTCAGCAGGGGCCGTGTTCAGGAAAAGATGCAAAAACGCTGCTGGCATACTATACTATTCTGTGGTACATACACTACGGTATATTAGTTATCCACACTCGCTTTCATTAGAGAAATAAACTGTATTAGGGTGATTGAGCAACTTCTGGCAACTTCACTGACCTCATTAGTTCTAATAGCTTTTAAGTGACCTACTCAGGGCTTTTTTTATATATATATAAGACCATATCATCTCTGAATATGTAGTTTTATTTTATTTCTTTTCCCCAGGTCACACCCAAAGGTGTTCAGGGCTTATTTCTGGCTTTGAGCTCAGGGATCACTCCTAGCAGTGCTTAGGGGACCACACAGGGTGCCAGGGATTGAACCTGGGTCAGCTGCCTGTGAGACAAATGCCTTCTTTCTGTTTGCTAGTTGTATACCTTTTATTTCCTTTTCATGCCTAGCTCTAGCCAGGTGAGTTGTTGGTCTTACAGGACTAGAAGGGATCCTGCTTCTTGTTAATGGGGAAAGAGTCAGTCTTTCTTGGTTATACATGCTATTAGTTGTGGGATTTTCTTAAATACCCCTTATTTTTCTGAAGGTTTCTTCTGTTCTTACTTTCTTAAGTGTCTGTAAAGATGATTTTCAAAATTTCTCAAAAACAATTTTTTTTAGGGCCACACCCAGTGGTACTTAGGACTTAACTCTTGGCTCTGTACTCAGAGTTCAGGGGGCCATGTTGGTGCCAGTGTGGTTCCTGTGACTCACAAGACACTTTCTTTGTTTGAGTGTAACTTGGATTCGGGATTCCTTTCATTCTTTATCTCTGCTTTCGTCATCATACCTGATCAGTTCAGGTTACTACATCTTTAAACTTGTTTTCACTCTAGATGCCATCTTCATCCATCATGCTTACAGAATTTGTCAGTGACTAAAATGTTGTACTTAAGCCTTGATTTTCTTGTAAAGTAAGTGGAGCGAGGAAAAAATACTCTATATCCCTGTTGCATAAACTTAACTTACATATCAAAAAACATTCATATAAATGTAAATATTACTTTGGTAATACTGCTTTTGCTGATTTTAAAATTGTTGGATCTGTTTTCTAAATGTGTTTTTATTACTATATATAGTCATATATGGATGTATATATATATATTTTCCATATGAGATAATTTTGTGGGTTTTTTTCCTTTTTTTGCTTTTTTTGGGGAGTTACTTTTGGTTTATGCACTCAGGTGGTGCTTAGGGGACCATATGGGATACTGGGAATCAAACCCGGGTCGGCTGCATGCAAGGCAGACGCCCTACCCACTGTGCTATTACTTCAGCCCCTCCATATGAGATAATTTTATACATTGTTTTCTCTGTTGCCATTATTTCAAGTGGGCTTCAATTGCCATATCATTAAGCATGTTTTTCAAAAACTATATATATTTTCATTGTTGCTGTGAAAATGCATTTCTCCTACTCCTTTTTTTGTTTGATTTTGCTTTTGTAGCCACACCTGGTGGTGCTGGAGGCCTCTCCTGGCTTGGGGAGCGGTGCTGGGTGATCAGACAGTGCCAGGGATTATACCCAGGGTTCCACATGGAAATTATGCACTCCAGCTCTTTGACTCCCTGGCTCCCTAATTTTGTTTTACTTTTGAGGGTTATATTACTCCTAAATGTTGGCTATTATAAACCATTAAACATTTTTTATGATTTGCTCTCATATTTTTTGTAGAGAAGGTTTTTAGAAAAAGAATTAGAATTCTATACAGGCTTACAAAATACCTGTGTAAATATGATAACAGGGGCTAGAGAGATATAATACAGAAAGTAGGACTGGCCTTGCACGCAGTTGATTGGGATTGATCCCCCAATACCCCATATGGCCCCCCAGTACCCCCTATGGTCCCCCAAGTTACGCCAAGAGTGATCTCTGAGTGCAGAGCCCGGAGTAAGCCCTGAACAACTGATGTGGCCCCCAAATGTAAAAACAGACAAACAAAAACATACAATTATAACCGCTTGAATTCAATTAGCAGCTTATAAGGATATTTCTCTTTTCTCATTTCTAGTGCCGATTCTGAAATAATAGGTTATGCTTTGGATACATTGTTTAATATAATATCTAATGAAGAAGAAGAAGAAGTAGGTAAGTGTCTTTCACTGTATCTTCTGTCCACAAAATTAACTGAGTATGTCAGTGTTACTGGCTTCAAAGTTGAGTATATTTTTCAATATCATTTATCAGTTCTTTCTCTCTTTTCTTTAATCAAGAAAGGAAAGACAGGGCCGGGGAGCTAGCTCAGAGAGCTGGTGAGTACGTTTTGCATGCAGGAGTCCCAGGTTTGCTCCCTGGCTCTGCATGGTTCCCTGAGCACCACCCAGAGTGGCCCCCACGCACCGCCTGGCGTGGCCACCCAAGAACATAGAACTAGGGGAATAAAAGGAAGGAAAGGCATCGGCTTAGCTCCATAAAAAGTATCTTTAAGATGATTGCTTTTTTATGGGACTGGAAGATAGGATTAGGTATTTCCCTTTTAAAAAAAATTTTCCAGAGTGGTAGTATGGTGGGTAGGGCAGTTGTTTTGCACGCAGCAGACATGGGTTCAATTCTCTGAACCCACCAGGAATGATCCTGGAACACAGAGCCAGGAGTAAAACCTAAGCACCGCAGAGTGTGACTCCAAAACAAAACAAAAGTCCCTCCTTACTTGGTTTTAGCTGGGTACTATGAATATTGCTAATTCTGGGATTAAAAAATTATCTTGCAATTAAGAATCAAATTATTTTACGAAGTTGGAGGATCTTTTTCCCTATAATAAATACTTAAACTTTGGGGGTTGGGTGATTGCTCAGCTGGTAGGATGCTTGCCTTGCATGTAGCCAACCTGGGTTCAATCCTTGGCATCCCATATGGTCTCCTGAGCACTGCCAGGAGTAATTTCTGAGTGCAGAGCCAGGAGTAACCCCTGAGCATAGCCAGGTGTGACCCAAAAACCAAAAAAAAACCCCCCCAAAAAAAAGATTTCAAAAACTTGAGCTCTTAATATGACTTACAAAGAACAATGATTTATTAGATTTTAAAAAGTTCTTTACATTAAATCTGGTATGAAATAATATAAACCAATTTGAAATTCACACATTTCATTGATACGTCTTTCTTTCCCTTTTTTTTGGTTTCAAATTACTTGCCTAAATAAAATAAGGAAATGTATTGTTTTATTGTCAGCATGTAAAATAACTGAGTGCTTATAATATCTTCAGTAGCATAAACCTTATATACGTTGATAATATTTCTCATTGCTATTGAAGGCAGAATTCCTCACATTGGATTGACTGTTAATGTTGATCTAAAGTAGGTCAGAGTTGTCGAGACAATCATATGAGCAGATGTGTTGATATTTTTGTGCTTCTCTCTTCCCCTTCTCCCCCTTTATTCCTGATTGAACCTTACCCATAGCAGAGCAGTCATTCAAGCATGGAGTCACATCTCCAGCCCACATTTTTGTGTCTTTTATCAGTCTAATTTAGATGGAAAATTTTAGCCCTTTCAAAATACTGAGACAAATCATAAAGAAATAAAGGGCAAAAATGTATGTAAATATTTTACCTCACAGAGTGCCAGTAAGGGGAATATTTGAAATGATATTTTATTAATATTATATATTTAATATTTATAATATATAAATAATATTTATAATATATAAATATATTTAATATTAAAGAGTCATGGTTCTTAGACTTAAGTAATTCTTTTTCTTACATTTTCTATTGCCCTGCTTCGTATCTTACAGTTTAACTTCATCCATTTCTCAAGGCTGAAAATCTTTAGTAAACATAATTTGAAACTCTAGGGAAAAGAGGCTGCAGTCACGGACAGTATTTAAATGCAATATATACAGGAACGTATTTGAAGAGAAAGAGACTTATATTTTGTAGTTATTTCTCAGATGAGAAAATTAGGTGGACACACAATAGAGCAAGGAAATTAGCATTTTTTTAAAGTCAGTTTACAGTAAATAAATTGTCTGTTTGTAGTATATATTTTTTCTATCTTAAAAAAAAAACGGGCACCAGAGGCCAGAGTGATAGAACAACAGGCAGGTGTCTCTTGCCTCACTCGTGGCTGACCTAGGTTCAGTCCCCAGCATCCCCTAGGGTCTCCTGAGCCCCCACCAGGAGTGATCCCTGGGTGTGGAGCCAGGAGTAAAGTAAGACCTGAGCACAGCTAGGTTGGCCCAAAAACAAAACAAACAAAAAACAAAACAGAAACAGGGCCGCAGAGAGAAGGTTCAGGAGGTAAAGCACTTGTCTCGCATGGGGCTGCAGCAGCGATGACCCTGGTTTAAATCTCCAGCACCACACAAGGTCCCCAATACAGTCAGGGGTCTGTCCTGAGCACAGAACCAGAACAAACTGGATAGCAGCAATATTTGTACTTAGGGTGTTTCCCTTTGTTATTTATAATGTAATTATATTTAACACCCGATTTTTAGAATTTTTTTATGGGTTTAAGCTCTTTAATCCTAGTGTTCAAAAATGATAACTTTGGATAGAACAGAATAATATTTCTTAGAAAAATGCTCTTTTGGAGAGTCATGTTTTTCTAAGGTGATTCAGTTTGGTTCAGAGGTGCCAGGATTCAAACCCTGGGTCTCACAGCTGTGGTCTCTACCCCTGAGCTACCACACTACCCTCTGGTTCTCACCTGCCTCACAAATACTTTGCCTGGGGGTTTCAAATAGAAACTTAAACTTGGTTTTAAAATTTTACTTATCCTGAGAAAGTCAATTTTTAAAAAATTAAGTATTTAGCAGTATTTTTTATTCTATTCCATGTTAATACACTCCCTCTCTACTTCTTAAAGAGAATTCTTAGTAACATAATAAACTCATTTTAGAGTTCTTTAGTGATCCTCTCTGCTTCCTCCCTTCTTCCCTTCCTCCTTCCCCCATCCTCCCTCCCTTCCTTCCTTCCTTCCTTCCTTCCTTCCTTCCTTCCTTCCTTCCTTCCTTCCTTCCTTCCTTCCTTCCTTCCTTCCCTCCTTCCCTAAGCTAAGTGTTAACATATGATCTTACTTAATTCTCAAGATAACTCCTTGAAAAGGTTACCCTCATCAGACACAGGGACTGTCACAGAAAGGTGTTTTGTTTTTTTTTTTATCTTAAGTCCAACAGCTAGTGATAGAGCAGAGTTTTTAAAGTGAAGTAACTACCTACAAGAGTTTGCAAAGATTTTGAAGATTTTCTTCAGAGCAGAGATTAACAACTTACTAAGGCATCACTGAAAAGAAATCAAGAGCATACTCAGACTGGAGAAAATGACTAAAGCTTAGTCAGATGGGACAGAAAGGGAGTAGAGAGGTGACTTACCCCTCCTTGACATTTTCTAACCCTTTACTGCTAAATTTGCTTTGTATTTCGAATATATAGCTGTATCCCTTTTACGATATTTAAGGTATTAAGTTAAAGTGAAAGTTTCTCTTTCCAAAAGACTATATTGTGTATTTATTTTATTGTGAGCATTGCTACAAAAGAAACTTTTGCCTACTTTTTGTTTATTTTGTCTACCTTTTCAGGTGAAACTGAAGGTAAAAGATTGCATTTGTATATGCATGATGCTTTTAGGTTCAATTTCTGATAATATAAAAGGACACTGTCAAGTTATGTTTCTGACTGGTTAAAAAAAACTCTGTACATTTGTTTTACTGTGTAAAAATTCCTTAATTAAAGAGGAATAGTTGGTGATCTGATATTGCTCTTATTTCTATGGCTGCTAAAAAATAAGGCCAGAATATCAAAAATGTCCTAGTGAATCCTTTAACAAAATTAAAGGTTTTTCTCTCGTAGGACATTTATTCAAATTATCATTTCTTTTCCTGGAAAATAATTTTTAAGTAGTTCACTTATTAAGAACAATTTGCGGTTCTTAAGAACAACGCTTGCCTTGCATGTCTCTGACCTGGGTTTGATCCCCAGCATCTCATATGGTCTCCCAATCCCCACCAGGGGCGATCCCTGAGTCAAGATAAGTCCTGAATAAGCAGAGTCAAGAATAAGGCCTGCTAAACACCACTGTGTGTGACCCCCCCCAAAAAAAAACCTCAAAAAATTATATGTATATACATGTGTATATGTATATATACACGAACATTTTATCTATGTTTATAGGAACTGGAAATTCCTCAGTTCAGATAATGATTGTATGTTGATATTGTCCCTTTAAAATGATGCATGTACAATAATGTTTGACTATTAACATTTTTATATTAACTCATGGAGCTTACAACTTTGTCTTTCTTCATTCTGGTGGTCTATTCAAGTTCTGCTTACTTTCAACATTGAAATTTGTTTACTTATAATTAACTCAATTTTATTTTGTTTTACCGTTTTTCTTGAGATCTAATTTTAAAAAAATTAAATGGAAATATTGTTACCAAAAGAAGGCTTAAAATGGTACATAAAAATATGTATCTAACAGAAATCTAACAAAATAACTAGCACAAAATAACTAACTTATCACTGCAGAAAACATCACCTTTTCTGACATTTGAACCTCTTGTTTAAAAATCTAAAAAAGATACCCAGCATTATGCCTTATCTCACTCGATAATCAGCTGTTTCCTTGTTCTGTATTTGTAGTTTATATTATTATTGTTTCTTCACATTTGCTTATAGCTTCCCATTTTACTGTTTGTATCCTTTTGTTATTGCTGTCTCATTAGCATGGGCCAAAGAGGGACAGTGAGGTAGTGTGTTTGTATTGCTGTTTTGTGGTGCCAGGGACCAAATCCAGGCCCTCTCACATGCGAGGCATGACCCCTACTATTGAGCTACATCTCTGGCCCTCATGTCCATTACCTTCATAGCAGTCAGTGACTGGGTGGGATTTCTCTTTCTCAAGGTAAGGAATCGGAAGCCGACATCATGGTACATTCTCCTCCCGCCTCTCCCTCCTCCCCCAACTCCCCCAGTACTGCATAGAGATCTGATTACTATATTCTGGCCAATTTTCTGACTACATTCTTTATCATGTCTTGTCGTATATGTAACTAGTTTTTGGTTGTGTGTGTGGTGGTTTTTTTTTTTTTTATTTTGTTTGTTTTGCTTTTTGAGCCATGCTTATCGGTTGCTCCTGGCTCTGCACTCAGGAATCACTGCTGGTGGTGCTCAGGGGATCATATTGTATGTCAAGGATCAAACCCAGGTCAGCTGCATGCAAGGCAAATGCCCTATCCACTATTCTGTTGCTCCGGCCCCAAAATATAACTAGTTTTTGAACTTAAAAAGAAATACTTCAAAACATGGGTTTGTTTGGTGATAGCCTGGGGATGTAGTTCAGCGGCAGTGCTCTTGCCTTGCATGTTTATGGTCCTAGGTTCAGTCTTGGCTCGGAAGGGAAATATAGAAGAAATGTAAGTGTGCTTGCTTGACCATGGCATGAAAGCAGATTTCTTGATATTCCATTTGGCAATTTGGAGACATTGTTGGTTGCCAACACTGAGGGGATTTAGAGGAGTGAAACATCCTGTGTTGAAGTTACAGAGGGAGCCGCGCATCCAGTGGTCTCGGGGCCACTTCTGGATGCTTGGTGGAGCATGCAATGTTAGGTTTTGAGTCTGGGGTTCCCATAGGCAAAGTGTTACATTCCAGCCTTTTGAACCATTGCCTTGGCCCTAAAACTGGCATCTTGTAAAGGTCAGTGAGGGATACTGTCCAACATCCAAGAATGTTATCAGGAGGCTCCCCCACTAATAGAAGTATCTGTAGTTTCTTGATTGCCAGGTCCTGTCTTAGGGATAATAAGCTTACTCTTTGGAGCACTTATTTTCTGAGTACTGTCCTGGATGCTGTGCATATTTTGAATCCTCAAAGAAAACCTGTAGTGAAAGATGTCTGCATTTTGCAGATGAGGAGACTGCATCTTTATGTAGTTAGACTGCCCAAAGTTTTGTGGCAGCAGAGTAGATGAATAGGGGTTTTATCGATCTTTTTAAAGCCAGGGGTGTAGTTTAAGATGCAGAGCACCTGCTTTGCTTGTGTGAGATCCTGGGCACCGCCCAACCCTCTCTAACCCCCCCCCCAAAAAAAAAAGGAACCAAACACAATCTGCGACCATTCTTTATGCTTTTTCCTTTTCATAAATGTGTTTGACTGCTTCATCCCCTCACCATCTGTCTGCACGGAGCAGCAGTGGCGCCTAGCTGTGTTGGCTGTGCCGCTCTGCGTCCTGAGCATGCCAGGTGCAGAGAGTACACTGTCAGTACTAGGTGCTGATCACTCCTTTTAAATGCTTTCTTCAGGGGCTGGAGAGATAGCACAGCGGGTAGGGCGTTTGCCTTGCACGCGGCCGACCCGGGTTCAAATCCCAGCATCCCATATGGTCCCCTGAGCACGGCCAGGGGTAATTCCTGAGTGCAGAGCCAGGAGTAACCCCTGTGCATCGCCAGGTGTGACCCAAAAAGCAAAAAATAAATAAATAAATAAATAAATAAATAAATAAATAAATAAATAAATAAATAAATAAATGCTTTCTTCACTTGTTTCTCGGTTTAGTCTCCCGGTTATCTTCCCTTGTCAATGGACTGTTTTTCCTTTATCTCGTTTTCTGTTTCCTTCACCATCTCCCCAACCTCTTACCACTGGAATGTCTTGGGGTAAAGGTTTCTTCTCTGTTCCTTTGTGATCTCTTTCAAGCTTTTGACATTAAATCTTGTATTAATTTGCCACTGTCAGATGTATATGTACAGCACAGACCTCTCCACTGAAGAGCTTAATGGTTTATTCAGTTCCTTACATGGTAGCCTCACTTGGATTTCTTCCCCCTAGGTTTATTGAAGGTCAGTTGAACTACAGTAGCTCAATGTGTATTTGAGGGGGGTCATAGAGTATTTACCATCCTTAAGTAGCATTTATAAGCAGATTGTAAATGATAATTTGCATGGTCAGTTATTTGGTTTTTAGTAGTTCTTTGCCTATTTAAAAAACAAAGTACATTAAAATAACCAACAGTTTGTAGACATTTAAGTCCTAAAGACAAAAATGAAACCTTTAAAGCAGAGTTGAGAGAGCCAGGGAGAGAGCTCCGAGGTCTGAAGCACCCAGGCTCATCCGCAGAACCACCTGCAGTGACCCCTGAGCCTCGAACCAGAAGTGGCCCAAGTGTACCACTCGGCATAGCCCCCAGATCCAAAACAAGCCAGTGAATGAGCGAGTGATTGGAGAAATGAAGTGTCAAATTAGAATTTCATTGACAAATAACCTTCAGAGGCTGTATTTAGAGATTAAGTTTTTTAAAAATACACTTTAATGAGTCTGCAGTTTGCTTAATTGTATAATAAATTACTTAACACAGTAACACTAATAGTCCACAAAAGACTATAATTCGATATTGTTTCCAGGACAGAAGGGCTTCCTGGGGCGGGGGTTGGGGGGTGGTGTTTCAGGCAACACCCAGAAGGGCGCTGGGCCACTCCTGGCATTACTCAGCCAGCTAGACTGGGGGTTCAGTGCTCCGTGATTTCAGGCTGCTCAGATCCTGGGGTACTGCCTGGGGTTGACCAGGGCCACTCCAGCAGCGCTCAGGGTCCTCCATCGCCACACCCTGAGGGCGCTGAGGGCCTCATATCTCCAAGGCATGCTCTCCAGTCCTTGGAACCATCTCCCCAGCCCCCAAGGATCTAAGGGTTATGAGGAATGACTTAACAGTCAGATCTGCTCTTTGATGCAGTATAATCTGCATTTCAACAAATGTGTAAACATTGGTATGATCACTTGAGGTAGAATATGTCCATCACCCCAAAGTTCCCTCTTGCTCTAATAAGTTAGACCCAAACGTCCTTTAAATAATGTGAAAATATAAGTGTCTTTTCTTTAAATACTATATTTGAGTATTTAAAGAGGAAAAATGCATGTAAATGACATTGAAAGCTATTTTAAAGATACAGCTTTAGGATGTAGTTGTGATGTCACAACCAGCTACACTATTCTGAGGAAATTATCATTTCTACTTAGTGCCTTCAGCATAAAGGATGCTTTAACATATTATCACCTTTATTACAGAAGAAAATTCCACAAGACAGAATGAGGATTTAGGAAGCCAATTCACAGAAATTTTCATTAAGCAGCAAGAAAATGTCACGCTCCTGTTATCTCTATTGGAGGTAATTTATTAAAAAAAAAAAAAAAAGAAGAAAAGAACAGAAAAAAATACCTTTTCTACTTATCATATTAATAAGCTACTTTTGTTGCGTTTGGGGTGTTTTTGATTTATTTACTTGTTTGTAGGGATATTTTTTTTTAAGGGAGTGGGGTGATCACACCTGGCAATGCCCAGGGCTTACTCCTGGCATTGCACTCAGGAATCACTCCTGGCAGTGCTCAGGGAATTGAACCCAGGTTATTCAAGGCAAGTTCCTTACCCGATTTACTATCTCTCCAACCCCAAAGCAGCATTTTTTTACACCAGTGAAAATTATTGTATCATTGTAAGACATTTATATGCATGTTTTAAGAACTATAGACTGGTTAAACAACCCGCTCCTTATTTCCATTGTTGCAATACTATTTTCTTCAGTCAGTAACAACAAAATAAGTTTGATCAAGTCACATTAACTTTCCTTTTTATTGATTTTTTTTTTTACTTTAAACTGAAACAAAATAGTTTTTATTGAAAGAAGTTTAGAGAAATGCAAGGGGAAAGAGAGAAAAATACGTGTCAAAGAGAGAACCTGGGTTTCTCCAGAATGGAAAAAGCCCGTTTTTTAATTTTTTAATTTTATTTTTATTTTTATTGCTTTTTGGGTCACACCTGGCAATGCACAGGGGTTACTCTTGGCTCTGCACTCGGGCGGTGCTCAGGGGATCATATGGGATGCTGGGGATTGAACCCGAGTCGGCCGCGTGCAAGGCAAATGCCCTACCCGCTGTGCTATCCATCCAGCCCCAAAGCCTGTTTTTTTTTTTAATTACTTTTTAAAAGTTTAGCAAATTTTCTTTTTTTTTTTTTTTTTTGCTTTTTGGGTCACATCTGGCAACGCACAGGGGTTACTCCTGGCTCTGCACTCAGGAATTACCCCTGGCTGTGCTCAGGGGACCATATGGGATGCTGGGATTTGAACCCGGGTCGGCCGCGTGCAAGGCAAACGCCCTACCCGCTGTGCTATCTCTCCAGCCCCTAGCAAATTTTCGTGTGTGTGTGTGTGTGTGTGTGTGTGTGTGTGTGTGTGTGTGTGTGTTCACATGCATGTGCTTTTAGTTTTTTATATACTATTAGTTGAATTAAAATGTCCTCAGAAATATAAATTTTAGCTATTGAATATTTCAAATTCCTATGTTACAGGAATTTGATTTCCATGTCCGTTGGCCTGCTGTGAAGCTTCTTACTTCTCTTTTGAAACAGCTGGGACCTCAAGTGCAGCAGATTATTTTGGTCAGTCCTATGGGTAAGTGATTTATCTTATTACATCTTTTTTTTTTTTTAATTTCTTTATTTTATTGAATCACCCTGTGAAAAGTTACAAAGCTTTCAGGCTTATGTCTCAGTTATACAATGCTCGAACACCCATTCTTTCACCAGTGTAAAGTGAGCAGTATTTCCTAAAGAGGGGAATTTAAATGATGTGATAATAAAAGATTGATAATTTGATTTTCTATTTGTACTTTTGATCTGCTACTGTTTCACATGGTTGTGTGTTCTAGGTGTTTCAAGACTGATGGACTTATTAGCAGATTCCAGGGAAGTTATACGTAATGATGTAAGTTAAATTTGATAAAGAAATCTAAAAATACCTATCTTTCTCTTTCTAAATGAAATTTTTTTGTTTTGTTGGTTGGGTTTGCTTTTTGTTTTATTTTTTGCTTTTTGGGTGACACCCACCAATGCTCAGGTAAGGTTACTCCTAGCTCTGCACTCAGGAATTACCCTGGGGGATGCCAGGGATAAAACCCAGGTTGGCCGTATGCAAGGCAAACACCAAACTTTGTTTTAACTTAAACATTACAAGTTAAATTTGGAGTAATGGCCAATATTTTAGACCAGTGATTTTCAACTGCCTGTCCACAGAAATTTCCTGTTGGTGCTTAACACTGTTATACCTGGACCATGTACCAGTATTTTTAAGAATAGCCATATGTATATATTGCCAAGAGAATATTCTTGTAAGTAATGATTTTTATTTCTGCCTTAGTGGTCCACAAATTAATTTGTATTCACACCAGTCTGTAGGTATAGAATGATTGAAATTGTTTAAGACCTTTTTTTTTTTCACCATGAGATACACAGTTACAAAGTTTTTCATGATTGGGTTTCAGTCATACAGTGTTTTACAACGAATGTCCCTAGTTCCCCCCACACACACCCTGCTTGCCTTTATGGTACTTTTTCTCTCTCGGGTGCTCTGTTTTAGACCTTAAAAGTTACTTACAAGTCCACATTATTTCTTTGTTTTCTGCTTATACAATATTTTGGCTTAGACATACAATTTTGTTGTTCACCCTATTCCTCCTGCAAGTTTACAAGTTCAGGATTTTTTCCATCTTCTTTTGAAAGGTTATACAGATACCAAACTCTACCCCTGAAAGAGTAGAGAAAACATCCCCATCCACTGAACTGTGGAAACTTTAGAATGCTCACCATTGTTTGGTTGACAACTTATCTCAAAGGATTTTTCCGTGCAATCTCTCTTCAGCTGCAGAGTCGGATTTGCTCTGCATTTATTGCCATTGCCCATTCTGAATTGTTTTCATATATGCATGTATGATTAAATATTTTATGTCCATGTGATTTTTTTAATTCCTTGAAAATTTTTACATTATCCACAGCTTAGCCTAAATTTTAATAAGTTGCCTTGCATATAGCCAGGCCCACTTTAATTACCAGCACAACATGGTCTCCCCAAGTTCACCAGGTACAATTGTAGGGGCCCCCAAGCACCATGGGGCATGGCCCCCAAGCATCCTGAGCATTGCTGAGTGGCCTGGGTGTTCCTGGCACCGGAGCCCGAGCAGCGCCATATTGTTAGGCCCTCAAATTCAGCCAGTGTCAGCCAGTGTCCAGCTTTCCAAGAGCTACCGGGAAAGGTCCCAGGCATCCTGAGAAACAGCCTCCTTCCCCCCAAAAGAAATGAAATAACAACAGACACTGAAATTTCAACATTACGTACTTGAGTATTAGTACACATGCCTAAATACACATGTGGGTGTGTATATGTCTATGTATGCATATGCATGCACATAATTTCCTTATTTTTTTCCCATAAACTCTTTGCTACCGCTGACACTAGGGTATTGGACTTTTCATGAAGTACCTGTCATTTGACAGTGAAATAAACAGAAGTGCGTGAGAATGTTTTTCAGGTTTGGGGTGGTTGTATCTGAACTTTGCCAAAATGTGACTGGGTTTGTTGATTTATAGTATACAATTCACAATTTGTTACTTATTCTGCTGTAAAATGTATAGAGTGACATTCTTTGGACAGATGCATCATATTCAACTCTCAGGCAATACTGAAAGCTAGAGATTGATGAAAAATTGCTGTACGTCTATATTATACAGTGAAAAGACAACTGAATTAGGAATTGGTAGGCATGGATTCTCCTATAGTCTCTATCTCTTTGATATTTATCACTTTAGGGACGTAAAATGCTTAATTTCTCAGTTCTTTCTTTCTTTCTTTCTTTCTTTCTTTCTTTCTTTCTTTCTTTCTTTCTTTCTTTCTTTCTTTTTTTTGTTTGTTTTTGGGCCACATTTTGCGGTATTCAGGACTTACTCCTGACTCTGTGCTCAGAATTCACTCATGCCAGGATTGGGGAACCTTATGAAATGCCGGGGACTGAACCCTTTTGGTCCTGTGCAAGGTGAAAACTCTACCCACTGTTCTCCGGCTCCTTCATTTCTCTTTTATTGTTTTCTCTATTTATAAAGTAAAGGACTTGGTCTTATAAATTTTCTGCCACTTCTGAAGTTCTGTATTTTGGGGGATCAGACTGATAGTAGAGCAGGTAGGGCATTTGCCTTGCATGTAGCTGACCAGAGTTTGATCCCTGGCATCCCATTTATTTCACTGAGCAGCACCAGGAGTAATTCCTGTAATTCCTGAGTGCAAAGCCAGGAGCAACCCCTGAGCATCACTGAGTGCGACCCCCCCCCAAACAAATCAAATGTTTTTTTTAAAAATCACTGGTTTTTAGTATGCAAAGTTGTGGGGTTAGTATGCCTTCATATGTGTGTAATCAGCTACGGACCCACTGATAGAGCTGCTGTGCCTTCCTGGACTTCTTTCAAAACCCTCCCTCACCTGGTATTTATTTATTTGTTTGTTCATTTGTTTGTTTGTTCTGAGAGCCACCATAGTTTTCACTGAGTCCCGGATTTAATTTTGTCATTTAATTGTTTTGTTTTTTTTTGTTTTTACAACAACTTTTAGTAACAATGCATAAAAGTTAAAATCCACTAAACATTATCTTCCCTCTCCCAAAGGGTGTCTTGCTACTGCAGGCACTAACAAGAAGCAATGGAGCAATCCAGAAAATTGTGGCTTTTGAAAATGCTTTTGAGAGACTACTGGACATTATCACTGAGGAGGGGAACAGTGACGGAGGTATAGTATGAAACCACTGATTTAAAGAGATTCCTTTTGTTCCTATTAAATTGATGGGCTCAGCTTCCAGTTCACATACTTCTGCTAGTCTGAAGGTGTAGAAAGGTTGAAAACCACTAACCTACCTCTTTGGTTATACCTGTCAGTCCGTGGACCAGTATGCAGCCAGATACTGTTCTGCAGGTGTACACAAGTTAAACGACATTGCGCTTACTGTATTGTTAGCTTCTAGGAAGCAGTTGGAGGGAGATATGCACTGTTTTTTCTTTCTTCTATTCTAGTGTATTGAATGTGACTTTCTTTCTTCTTATCCTTTTCCCATTTGTTACTCCTGAGACTTTTGGAATGTGGGTTGATGTCTTTCATCACTTCTAGAAAATCTCTTTTACTTTGTCTCTACTATTTTTTCTCTCTCTTTTCAAACTCAGATTCAGTTTTCTGTCAACTGATTTAGTACGCATTTATCTTGTTTTCTTTTCTATCTTTTCATATATTTGTCATTGTGGGTTTTATTCTGGATTATTCCTTCTTATTTGTTTTCTGTTTCATTAATTGTCTTCACCTGTATGTATTTTTTGTTTGTTTGTTTTTTGTTTGGTTGATCTGTTTTTGATTTGGGGACCACACCCAGATGCTCAGGGCTTATTCCTGGCTCCATGCTCAGGGATCCTGGTGGGGTAAAGGGGCCTTATCCCTTGCCGGCTGTAACCCAAAAATTTTAAAAAAGAAGGAAAGAAAAAGAATGTGCTTATAGACAAACGATACTTTGATGCTTTTTTGCTCTCTAGATACTATTTTTCTCTTCATTTTTATTCTGCTAAGCACTCTTGATTGCTCCAAAGACTTTCTTTAACTCACCTTTTTAGTTATTTTTAATGAGAGGTTGACTTTTAAAAACTTATTAACTGAGTGTGGAGGAGAAAAAGGAGTTCTACTTAAATGCATTGAATTAGGACTAGCAAGTAAAGGAGTCTAGATGGCAGTTGGACATATGAGTATGGAGAAGAGAGCCACGCTGATGATGGCAATCTTTAGACTAGTCGAGGGAATCACTCAAAGTAGATACACAAGAAGGATAAGCCGAGTACCCAAGGGTAAGTAAGGACTGAGCTTAAGAAGTGCTCGAACAAAGTCTCAGCTATCCCCGCAGTTAGAGGGTAGTGGAGGAGCAGGAATTAGTAAGATGCACCAGAGACGCCTTAAAAAGCGAACATGCAGGCCCACAATCCAGGTCACCCAAGAGCTACTTGGGTGTGGCCCCAGAGCCAAAAAGGTTGAGAAGATGCAGACTGAGTGGCAGGAGGACCACGGTAGTTTTAGGAGGAAATGGGGAAGACAGTAACTGTCTTAAAAGTCCCTGATATATCAGAGAAGAGGAGGCCAGAAATATGTGTGAGATTTAGAATATGGAGCCACTGGTGACCTTGGGGGCAGCCTTTGTGTCAGGGGGCATTGCAGAATCCAAATTGCAATTTCAGGGGGGAGTGGGTTAGAGATGAGAAAATGCAATTAGAAAACTCACCCAAGATTTTAGAAGAGGCAGGAGAGAATTTGAAATATAAAGAAAATAATAGAAAAGCAAACAACAAAATTTTGCACCGTTCATTGTACTAAAAGCTTATATATTTGTCACATGTTTTTGATTTTTTTAAGAAATAAAATGCAATGAAGTTTTAAAATCAGTATATAAGCATATTATAATATGCTACCAACCTAGACAAGGAGTATCCTTCTGAATATAGCTCTACAGTTTGCTGTTTTCACTCAACATTCTGTATGTCTCCTGTTAGTAACACATTACTCTATTCATTTAAAATATTACTATTTGTGCTACAAAAATCAGAACACAGAGAATAAGGCTCCTTTTATGAACTAGCCTTCCTGGGTCTGATCTCCAGCACCACATACAGTCCCCTGAGCACTGCCAGCTGTGACACTAAAAAATACAAAATGCTATATATTGTCATATAAAATGTTAGATATTCTGTCGTATGAATATATTATGCACTATTCTTACTGAGTTGATAATTGGATTGTGCCTATTTTGCTAATATACGCTGTTGTAGTAAATATCTATATGTGTTTACTTGTGTGAAATTCATGTACCTGTACAAATAGAGTCACTTTTTTTTTTAATCTCTAACTGATATTGCCAGTTACCTCTCTTACGTGGTCTCAGGCACCCATACATCCATTAGCAGTGTTTCCCGTTAGTTTCTTCCCATTCCTATTAGCTCTTGCTTGCCAGTTTGATTGGTAGGAGATGGTATCTCATTGAGACTTTATTTCATATCTTAAGTTAATGAGATTAGCATTTTTTGAGGTTTCCTTCACTATATTATCTTTTTACTCCTTTGAATGACCTGCTTTTGTGTAGATTATTTGAACAGGGATATGAGATTTATAATGATATTTCTGTATGTATGGAGGTATCTTTTGAATTCTTTCCTCTGCTAACCTCTTGGCATCCCAGAGGTTCCCATACTTATTTGGCCTTCTTCCCCCTTTCCAGAAAGCCTAGCACCCACTAGGAAGCTTGACAGTGCCCCACTCACACTTGCACCTGGCTACAGAGCCCCAATCATTCCTGTACCCTCTCAGGATGCCATATACGCCACTTTGGGAAATGCTGGTCTGCATCTACATGAAAACCTTGTTTACTAAAAAAGCTTCCTAAGTCTTCCTATATCTTGAAAAAAATCTTCTACCTTAGCTGTCTTCAGTAATGTCTTAACAAATCTTTTTTTTATTCTTTCATTTAAAATTAAATTTGTTGGCTGTTCAAGTTCTAAGAAAAACCTCTGTTGACGTTTTGTAGTGAGTCTGTAAATTAAAGTGAATCATACTTACCATGTTGACTTTTATATCAGTGAACTGAGGGTTGCTATCTCTTAGTTTATTTAGATCTCTTTCATGTCAGTGATCTTTCATAATTTTTAACGAAAGTTTTATTTTTTTGGGTTTGATCCTTGGCATTGCAAAGTAATTATTTTTAATAAAATAATATTTCTAGGCATTATGCAGTTACATTTCTGTTATTGTTGTTGTTTTTCTGGTTGGTTGATTTTTTTTGTTTGTTTTGAGCTACACCCAGCAATGCTAAGGGCTTACTCTTGGCTCTGTGCTCAGGGGTCACTCCTGACAGGCTCTGGGGACCATATCAGTTGCCAGGGATTGAATTCAGGCAGCTATGTACTAGGCAAATGCTTTACCTGCTGTACTGTTGCTCTGGCCCCAACATTTTTATTGATTTTTACTATTATTTTTTCCTATTTAGCAAATTAGTTATATTTGTATAATATTGGTCAGATATCCTTATTAAAGGATGATTAAAGGATTATCCTTATTAAACCATTAGTTTTAATGGCTCTTCCTTTGTACTCATATTTTAAGCAAATAAGAATATTTTTCTTGTCAGTTTTTATACTATTTTTTCTTATAACATTAATTAGAATATTTAGTATTGTTTAATAGTAACTAACTCAATGAGAGTGCTGATACTTTACTATTAAGTATGACTTTTCAAAGAGTTTTTATCACATATGAATCATAAATTTTAGTGAATTTTTCTTTCTACTCCTATACAGCTCATTCTTATTTTGTTTTTAAAATTCTGTGTATTTGAGTGAAGAGATGGTACAGTAGGTAGGATGCTTGCCTTGCACACAGCTGACCTGGGTTCAGTCCCCGGCACCCCTTATGGTCCCCCAAGTACCTCCAAGAGTAAGTCATGAGTGCATAGCCAGTAATTCCTGAGTGCAATTCCTGAGATCATTGTTGGGTGTAGCTGAGAAAAGACAAACAAAAGGAAAAAAATGTAATGCTCTGTGTCTTACTATTTTTGTGTGCTTTTTGGTTTTGTCTGGTTATTTCCAACTCTGTGCTAAGGGATCACTCTTGACAGTGCTCAGGGAATTATATGTGGTACTGGTGACCAAAACTGAGTCGGCCTCATATAAGGCAAGTGCCTTATTCCCTGTACAATCAGATCTCACATTTTTCTTTAATCTGTAAGGGTTGTTTCCTTAAGATTGGAGTAACTGTAACCAGTGTACAAAAGTAAAAAGGGGAGGGAGGTAAAAGAGAGGAAGGAGAATCAGTCAGTGGTGTGTGGTACCTGAAAAAGGAGGAAGGAATGGAATTCACAGTGGACATAAGGATTGGCTTTTAAGATAGGAAAAGAAGTACATCTGCCTTAGAATTGGGGAAGACTTGGTCTATTTTTAAACCTGATGATAAAGAATTAAGTTGAAGGCCAGAGTCATAGGGTAAGAGTCAAAGAGGATGCCAGAGTTGAAGATTATCGAGGAGATTATAAGAAGTCTTTTGAGAGCTGATTGGTTTAGGAAGATTTCCATCAGTGATAAGGAACCCATTGAATATCATCACTATATTATGGCCACACATAATATTTAACTGCAGATTTCCTCCCATTTTCCCTCAGTGCAGACATAGAGAAAGAGAATCAGATAGTTTTTCACAGGCTGAAGCCTTTTCCAGGAAGATGCTGATGAAAAAGAGGATAAGAGAACCAGCATGTTATCTATAATGAGTGGAAAAGTGAGGATCTTTATAAACTAGGTAGGAAAATAATGCAGGAAGGAGCATCTGAAAGGGGAGAAAATAGGGAGAAGTCTCAGAAAAGCCATGGAACAGAGTATGTGGAAGACATTTGAGTTGGAAAGATAGGGTTTCATAACAGTGGAGATTCTGCTTGAAGATGAGCTGAGGAAGTGCTTAGCACAGAAATCAAGAGTGCCAGCAGAATATGACAAGGGAAAGACAACTTTGGGCAAGATGGCTACATTCTTGTTAAACAAAAAATAGTGACTACAAACTTGTTACAAAATGCAGTGAGGAGTGATAAGAGATGCTACAGGCAGAGGGTCTGTGCCTCACAGAAGGGTGTCTAGTTTTGGAGGGGAGCCACACCTGGCGGTGAGTTCAGGGCTCTGAGTTCAGGGATCACTCCTGGTGGGCTTGGGGGAACATATGGTATGGGATGCCAGGGATGCCACCAGGGTTCGAACCTGGGTTCTCTGCATGCAAAGCAAATGCCCTACCTGCAGTGTACTATCACTGTACTGTCTGTGTACTATCACTTGGATACTGTCACTCCAAGCCCACAGAAGGGTCTTTTTTTGGGAGGGTCAGGAACTGAAAGGAAGACGGCCCTGGAGGGTCTGTACAGTCACATTTCGACACAGGGAAATCCCGGGGTCATTCTCACTGGCGCAAGTGCCCAAAAGTTCTAGGAAAGGGGACTTATACTTGGGATGAGACTCATTCAAACATACATACAAACATACTAGAGTTTTTTGAACAGTAAATTGAAGAACATAAAAACCAAAATATCAAAATAAGTGTGTTTTTTGGAGGAATTTTTTTCCCCAGTGTCAGGGATCAAACACAGGTCTCACATGTGTGGTGCATGTACTACAGAGCCTCCTCTCCAGCCCATAGGTGTACATTTCTTAGACGTGACCAAGAAAAACAGAATTTTCAGGCTCTGAAACAGTAGCTAACTTTCAGGGTTGGTAAGACAAATGCCAGTAGTTGTTTGTAACTGATAGGAACGTCAAGGCTCTGAATTCACATCATGGAGTCATGGAGATAGTTGTAGTGTAGGCCAGTCTCTCGGTTTGATCTTCAGTGTCATTCCCTCCCTTTTCCCCTGCCTACTCTGCCAAGCACAGCCTGGTAAAGCTCTGGTGGCCCTGGAGAAACCTGCCCCACAACCCCTAACAAGCTCCGTGGGGTGAGGCCCCTGTTAAAAAATGGTTAGCCAACTGGAAAAGAAGCCTGCCAGTTTCAGTGAGGGCTGTAAACATTCTGTTTTCTCCAGAGCCTTTAAATGATCCTCCTGGCAGACCTTATTAAATGAGACCTATGACTCTGCATGAGAGATACTTACAGAGGTTTTTGCTCAAGGGATGAGGATCCACATGATTCAACACTGAGAGGTAAGAAATCCTCTACTCTGAGGATATAAGACTGGCTTTAAAGTATTTAAAGGTACACCGCAGGCATTTTCAGTTAAATGTAATAAAACTCTGGGCTGAGAATGTAGCTCAGTGGTGCAGCACTTGTTCCCACATCTGAGGCCCTGAGTCTGGTCCCTGGCACTGCCAAAAGTACTCGTTGCCAGAGGGAATACTCAGTGGGCTGAGCAAAGCGTGCAAGAGACCAGGGCTCAGTTCTAGCACTGCATGGTCCCCCAGGCAGCTCCAGGAGCAACCCCTCAGCGCGGCCAGATATGCCTTTTCCTTAACAAAACAACCACTAACAATAACATGTAGGAAAGTTTTAATAGATGTACTTTTCAAAAGTTTTCCCTATTGTAAGTGTGGAAACGTAATTCACAGGCTGTCGAGAGCAGGTTCATTGTTCCAGCACCACACCTGACTCTAGAAGGCCCCTTTCCCTCTACCAGAGTCCCTAGGACCTGCCCCTTCCCTAAAATATGTAAACTTTTGTACATATTTTTCAAGTTGGAGTCAGAACTTTTTCTTTGAGTATCGTCTACTAATTGGAATTTCTTATCATCTTTCTTGCGCACCTCATACCCGATAGGATTTGCATCTTTTTTTCTTTAAATGATGTGCAGGATCTTACTCTCAGTTTTTTTATGAGCACTTTCCTTATTGTTTAGATTACCTGTACTTAAAGTACTGGTTCTTACTAACTTGTTTTCTTGAGTATAAAACAGGAACAAAAACACTTGGCTCTATTGCCATGCTTCTCTGTTTGACAGTTCATGTGAGAGGTAATTAATAATCAGTACAAGCAGCTTGGTAAATATGGGAACTTACCCTTAGGTACTTTTTTTTGTTTGTTTTTTGTTAGTTGCTTTTGCATTAAAAGCAAAAGCCTGATCCATGAAAGAAAAAAAAACTGGTACTGACTTTGTAAGTGAACAAAAAAGCCTAGTAAAAGATATATACCGGTATCTCTCTTTAAAAGTACATAGATGGCAATAGCTTGTGAAAGGTTGCTCAGTATAAATCACTAGGGACATGCACATTAGAACAGTGAGTTATTACTGCACACCTAGAGAATGGTGAAGCCTAGAACAATAAAGCCACCAAAAGGCAAGATGTGAAACTTCATGATGCAGAACTATCCACTTGCTGCTGGTAGGAATGTAAAATGCACGACTACTTGGAAAAATAATTGGGCAAATGCTCAAAGCTTTTTAACTTTTACCCATTCTATTATCCAACAATAATGCTGCTTGATATTATGCAGTTAAGTATTAAATATCTTATTTTCACACAAAAATTGTATATTAAAGATTTTGTCAGCTTTATTTATGATTTCCAAAATTGGAAGCAACCTTTAGTTGGTAATCAAATAAACTGAAGTACATCCAGACAATGTCTGTTATTCAATAATAAAAGTTATCAGAAACCATGAAAGGATATGGAGGAACCATAAATGCATATTTTTAAATGAAACAGGCCATTCTGGAAGGTCAGTATACATTGATCACAACTATATGATTGGCGGAAAAGAGAAGACTGAGTAGAGTAAAAAGGACAGGAATTCAGAGTTAGGGGGGAAAAGGGATGAAATGGTGAATTGGAGCACAGAGGACTCGTAGAGGAAAAAAGAGAAAAGATAGTCCTTAGGTCGTAACTCTGACTTTTGAAGGTAGTTTCTTCTTTTGCTTGAATGTATTGAAACTTACCTACTTGCTTGTCTTCACCTGGGAATCGTAAAAGTTATTTGGAGAACTGTTAACATAACTGATGATCTTTTGCATAGCAGTTTGTAACAGCTAAATATTTTTGAGTTTTTGTGAGCTTTTATTAAACAATTGTAATAGTATGTGACTAGCTTCTTGTCTTCTATAAAAGTATGAAAATAAATTTATTCCATATTACAGATCAATAAACTGATACATGTGGGTTTTTTTTAATGGTATTATAGGAAAAAAACTTCTGCATGATACTGTAATGGTACATACCACAGAGTGAGCCCCAGTGTAAACTATGGAGTGTAATAATATTAATATTTTAATCATTGTTTTAATAAATACCATACGAATGCTAGATGGTAATAACAGAGCAAACTAGAAGGGAGAAAGCATATGAGAATTTTGTTGTTTGGTTTTTGTTTTTGGGGGGGGTCATTCCGTGTACTCAGGAATTACTTTTGGCATGCTCGGGGAACCATATGGGATGCCCAGGATTGAACCAGGGTTGGACATGTGCATGACAAGCACTCTACATGCTGTCCTATCTCTCCGGCCAGTTGCTTGGTTTTTCTAGAAATTTAGATAATCTTTAAAAATTAGCCTTAATTTTTTTTTTAAAAAAAGCAAGTGATTCTTGAAAGCATACAGATCAACTAGTAGGATTAAAGGCATGGGTGTATAGAGGACTCTGCAGCGCTGAGCATCCAGCATCGGCCAGAGGCTTTGCTGAGGAAACATTTGATTAAGCTTCACGTGGTAGAACGGAGCTCTGTGGGGGGCTGTAGCTGGGGAAGCTGCAGTGTGTACTGTCGCTCTAGTGAGAGAAGTGTTGAGAGCAGAGGAAAGGAAAAAGGATGGAAAAGGATGGTAACCCGGAACCCTGAGCATAGTCTGCAGAGAGGCAGGAATCGGTCAAGAAAACGGTGAAACAACCATGCTTTAGAAAGTGAATAGAAATGTGAAGAAATAGACAACAATGTCAAGTGGTTTCTAGAGTTATGTAAGATGTGAATTATTCAGGACCAGAGAGATAGTTAAGGCACTTGCCTGTCCAAGGCTAACCCCAGTTTGATTCCTGCTACAATGTAGGGTCCCCCAAGAACTGCCAGGAGTGTTACTGGCACAGCCAGGGGTAAGCACTGAGCATTGCCAGGTGTGACCAAAACAAAACAAAAAGGTGTGAATGATTCACTCAACAAATATTTGATAGTGATCTCTGCTACATGTACACCTGCTGTTTCCCATGCCTGTCAAAGTACAGAACCAAGTAGGGCATTCATAAATTCCTGTCTCTGTGAATTATAATTTAATGGAGTGCATCATAATGAAAGGAGTAGGCTACTTTTATTAAGTGATACAAACCTAGTCATTGGGTCTTGCCAGTCATTCCTAAAGAAATGCTTAAGTTGAAATTTTAAGGAAAAAGTGAATTGATAGGGTTTGGAGTGATAATAATACAGCAGGCAGGGGATTTGCCTTGCATACGGCCAACGCAGATTTAATCCCCAGTATCCCATATGGTCCCTGGAGCCCACCAGGAATGATCCCTGAGTGCAGAGCCAGGGGTAAGCCTGCACATTTTCAGGTGTTCCCCCACACACACACACACATACACGAAGTAAATCTGTTGGTCTGAAGGTAATTGAGCATAGATTTTCGAAAGATTTTGGAAGATCCAGGAGATCATTGGGAAACCCAGAAAGAGCCTACAGATTGTGGCCGTCAGGAGTCAGAATAGGCTCTGCCTGCCATAGCGAAATGATACTGGTATTGAGAAAGAAAATTCATGTTTTGAAAAATGTTTGTGAATTGAAGTTTCCCACAGGTACTATTGCTCCAGGCCCTTCTGTGTCTTCTTTGAGGAAGTTTTTGTTCATCTTTCTCCATCACCTCTAGCTCCCTTTTGTTGTGCTGTTGTTTTGTTTTTGGAGCCTAACCAGCAGTCTCAGGGCTTACTTTTTACTCTCAGGGATTACTCCTGGCGGGGCTCAGGGGACCATATGGGATCTCTGGGATGAACTCCAGTAGGCATTATGCACAGCAGGTATCCTGTCCTCTGAACTCTCTCTCTCTAGCCCCCTCTTTTTGTGATTTTGTTTTTTTCTGATTGTTTTACAAGTACATTACATATCCAGGTATTAACCCTTTGTCAGGTGAGCACTGGGCAAATATTCTCTCCCAGTGTGTGAGGTTTCTTTTTATTTTGGTCATTGGTTTCTTTTGTAGTGCAGAAGCTTCTCAGTTTGATGTAGTCCTTTTTTTTCCTACCATTTGCTTGGCCAATGGGATTATATCATTGAAGCTACCTCTAGATTCAGTGTCATCAAATGTTCACACTATGTTTTTCTCAATGTAACTTATGGATTCACGTCTGCTATTGAGGTCATTAATCCATTTGGGGTTGACATGTGCATGGTGTAAGAAAGGGACCTTCATCTATTTTCATATATGTGATCATTAATACTGTTGCTCCTTGGTAAAAGATTAGCTGTCTTTATACTTGAGGATTTATGTTAGACCAATAGACCAATCTATTCCATTGGTTTGAGTCTGTCGTTATTCTAGTACCATAAGGTCTTGATCACTATAGCTTTATAATAAATGTAAAATTAGTGAAAGAGAACCCTCTCTTTCTTTTTTTCCATAGGATTGCTTTGGCTATTCAAGGTTTTGTTACTCCATATAAACTTCAACAGCATTTGTTCTGTCTTCTTAAAAATGCCATGGTTATTTTTGTAGGAACTGCATCTAATCTTTGTAGTGCTTAGGGTGGGATTGTTGTTTTGACAATATCCAATCCATCCGCAGGTGTGTTTCCATTTCTTTGTGTCTTCTTTTATTTGTCTTAATAGTGGTATATAGTTTTCTCGTATGTCTTTCATCTCTTTCGTTAAGCTGTGTTAAGCTGATTCCCAGTTACTTGCCTTTCTTAAGACAATTGTGAATAGAGTTTTTAAAAGTTTCTGTCTTGTATTTTGTTGCTTGCACATGGACATGCCATGGATTTCTGTTTATTGATTTTGTAACCTGCCACTTTACTGAGTGTATTGTTTCTAAGAGTTTTTTTTTTATAGACTTGTTAGATCTGCAAATAGTTTTAAGTTTAAGTTCTTTTCCAATCTGGATTCCCTTAATATCTTTCTTGTCTCATTGCTGTGGCAAGGACATGTACTACTAGATTGAATCATAGCAGTGCGAGTGAGCAGCCTTGTCTTGTTTCCTACCCAGCAGTGGGAAGGGAACGTTTTCTCAGTTTTTCACCATTGAGTATGGTGTTCATGGTAAATGGCTTTGGTTACACTGAGCAAAGATCCTTCTGGCTCCCATTTTATTGCATTTTTGATGTTTTTTTTTAATCATAAATGGGTGTTGGATCTTGTAAAATTCATTCTTAGTACATATTGATAATGATCGCATGATTTTTTTCCTTCGTATTGGTATGGTGTATTATGTTGATTTGCATATATTAAATCATCCTAGCATCCTGGGGATAAAGCCTCATGGGTTGTGATCTTTTTTTTTTCTTTGCTTTTTGGGTAACACCCAGCAATGCACAGGGGTCACTTCTGGCTCATGCACTCAGGAATCACCCCTGGCGGTGCTCAGGGGACCATATAAGATGCTGGGATTTGAACCCGGGTCGGCCACGTGCAAGGCAAACGCCCTACCCGCTGTGCTATCACTCCAGCCCCAGGGTTGTGATCTTTTTAATGTATTGTTGTATTCAGTCTCCGCCCATCTCGAGAGCCCGGAGAGCCCGGCAAGCTACTAAGAGTATCTCACCTGCAGGGCAGAGCCTGGCAAGCTACCCGTGGCATATTCCATACGCCAAAAACAGTAACAAGTCTCACAGTGGAGACGTTACTGGTGACCGCTCAAACAAATCAATGAGCAACGGGATGATAGTGACAGTGACAGTTCTCCTTTATAGTGGTGTTTCTGGGTTTGGGTTTTTGGTTTTTTGTTTTTTGGTACAGGGATAATATTTGTCTCTAGAAGATGGTAAGATTCCTGCTTCTTCGATTTTTTGGAAGAGCGTGAAAAGGATTGGAAAGAGGTCTTCTTTAGAGATGTGGAAGAATTCACTAGTTAAACCCTTCTGGGCCCAGGCTTTTGTGTTGGGGAGGCATCTGATTACTGTTTGTTTCTTTGATGATAATTAGTCTGTCCCTGTGCTCTGCTTTCTCTTTATTCAGCCTTAGGTTATAGGAATCTAATAATTTATCTCCTCTAGGTAAATTTATTTCCTATTTGCACCTAAGTATAATTATCTCCAATTTCATGGCATAAAGATTTTCACAGTAATCCCTGATGATCCTTCTTATTTCTGTTGTGACATTTCCCTTGCATTTCTGACTCAGTTTTCTAGAGTTTCCTTTATTTTTTAATTTGCGAATCTCATTAATAGGTTTATCATCTACTTCAGTCTTCTAAATTATAACTCTTGATTTTGTTCATCTTTTGAATTTTTTTAAATTTCCATTAATTTCTGCCTTAAGTTATATTATTTCCTTCCTCTGCTTGCTTTGGGTTCCCTTTTTCTAGCTGCTTAAGCTGTGCTTCTCATTTCTTTCCTGACATCACGTTTCTTAACACTTGTTTTACATTCTTTTTGCAGGTATAGTAGTAGAAGATTGTCTGATTTTGCTCCAAAACTTATTAAAAAACAACAATTCCAATCAAAATTTTTTTAAAGAAGGCTCATATATTCAACGCATGAAGCCTTGGTTTGAAGTTGGAGATGAAAATTCTGGCTGGTCCGCTCAGAAAGTCACTAATCTGCACTTAATGCTACAGGTAAACTGTCCTTAGGCATAAATTTAAGAACTTTTTTTGACAGGCATCTTTTCAAAGAAAACTGTTTAATATTTTTAGAATAGTTCGCTTCTTACAGGTTTTAAAAGTCTCTTACTCTGGTGGAAAGGATAGTATAGCAGGTGGAGTACTTGCCTTACACACAGCTAACCGAGGACCCAGCTTCAATTCCCGGCACCACATAGGTCCTGAGTTCTGAACTACCAGGAATGATCCCTGGGCTCAGAGCCAGGAGTAAGCTCTGTGCACCGCCAGGTGTGCACCAGCCTCCGCCCGCCTCCATCTCCCTTCCTCCCTCCCACACTCCATTCAAAATCAATCTCTCACAACGGAGATTTGCAGCTGTATTCATATAGAAAGGCATGTACCCAGGTACATGCTCATCACTTGACTTTAATAATTCTTAACATCTTATAATTTTCTTTCATCTTTATTTCCTCTCTTGCCTTGTTGAGATTACTATAAAGAAAATCAGATACACGTTTTCTGATAGGTTTTACTAATAGTCTCTTATTTCATTTGAAGTTATTTAATCTTTCTTAAATTAAGGCTTTATTATAAATATTGCAATCCTAAGAGAAAGCTAACATGGAACTTCATTAAAATTGCCTTTTTCTTTGTAAAAGGCACTAAATAGTGTTCTGTAAAATCTAATAGTATTTTATTCTTTAAATAAAGAATGAAAAGCCCCAGTATGTGTGTGTGTGGGGGGGGGGGGGATACTTGCAAATCACATCTAAAAAATGATGTATCTAAAATGTACGAATGCTCTTAAAATTCAGTCTTATCACTGTCACTGTCATCCCGTTGTTCATCGATTTGCTTGAGCGGGCACCAGTAATGTCTCTATTCTAAGACTTGTTACTGCTTTTGGCATATGGAATACGCCACGGGTAGCTTGCCAGGCTCTCCAAGACAGGCAGAGGAATCGAACCAGGGTTGGCCGCATGCAAGGCCCTACCCGCTGTGCTAGTAGTAAGTTTAAAAAAATAAAAGCAAAAATAATGTTCAGAATCATTACCTCATTGAGTATGCAAGTGGAGAGGAGCTAAGAGATAGTAGAGCAGTTGCCTTGTAACCTGCCCATCGTAGTTTGATCCATAGCATTGCATATGGTCCACCTGGGTCACCAGGAGTGACCCAGGATCACAGAGCCAGAAGTAAGTCCTGAGAACTACTGGGCATAAGCCAAACAAAAAAGTTTTTGAAGTATGCAGATGACAATTAGCTTATGAAAAAATGTTCAGCATATGTGATTAGGGAAATGTACAGTAAGAGAATATTCTACACACTTATCAGAATTTAATGTTCAACAATAAATTTAGTAAATATTTGCTAAGATAAAAGCACTAATTGTCAGAAGACGATCATCATTTCCTTGCCTGTAATATCAATAACCCAAGTCTTATTTGTTGATTTATTTATGATTTGGAATCATGCCGGTGGTTCTCAGGGCTGACTTCTGCCTCTCCGATCAGGGATCACTACTGGCAGGGCTCAGGGTGATGTCTGTGGGCCCCACTGGTGACTTATGTGAAGCGGGGAGGAGAAAGACAGTTACTTTCTCCCCATCCATCTCTGCCCTCAGGACCCAGGGTTATTGGGTTCTTGTCTCACTTGCAGAAAAGAATTTCAGGAGTAGATGAACAGTGAAGTAAAAGAGATTTTGAGGGTTTTGAGAGAGAGACAGGCAGAAAGATAGAGAAAAGAGAGAGAGAGAGAGAGAGAAGTAGAGAGAGAGAGAGAGAGAGATAGGAGAGAGAGAGAAGTGAAGAGAGAAGAGAGAGAGCACTTCTCCAAAGATGGAGAAGCTCTGAAGTTTGTCATCTCTGTAGAGGTTCAGCCTCCTCAGGGCCTGTTACAGACTGGTGTCAGGTGGGGTCTTATCAGGCCTTAGTCCCTGTTTTCTGCAAAGTGGGCCTTTACAACTTTAGGGCTCTTACTTTCCAGGAAATTTTCTGCCATTGCCTTGGGAGGGGGCCTTCCCTATCTGCCTGCCTACATCAAGGGGACCGTGTGCATGCTGGGGATCAAACCTGGCTTGGCTCCATGCAAGGCAAGAGACTGACCCACTGTATTATCTCTCTGGCCCTCTGTAGCTTGAATTTCAAATAGAATATTCCAAAGTTAGTGGATAGAACACCCATAATTTTATTTAAGCTTTATCGTAGAGACTTCATGGAGTAAGAGAGTATGGATAGTGGGCTCCCAAATTATTTCTGTATCAGTTAATAAAAAGTTAATATTGAACTTATTAACTCCTTTGTTGATTCTCCTCCTTCAGACTCTTTTAAGTTTACAGTCTTCTGAGATAGTGATTGTAGTAATATTTGTAACTTTCTGAATGTTTCTGAATTGTTTCTGGGTCTTTGAAGTCATTTTCTCTAAAACCAGAGGATTAGCTTGTGAAGTAACAGGCTCTGGAGTTGCTTCCATAGCCTTGATTAATAGTCAGGTGACCATCTGCCCCATTTGGCCAGGAAAGTGTTCATTTTGTAATTACTAAAAGTGTCCTCTTTCATTTCAAGAATGACCCAGTTTAGATAATAAATTGTATAATTATCCAACTTAGAATATGCCTAAAAACTATTAGGAAAATATTTTAGAGGAGAATATGGGCAGAATCTGTTTTTACTCTCAGATTCATCATTTTTATTTTTACATTGGCATTGCACATTTCAGCATTTTATTTGCATTTATTTTATGGTTTAGAAATTAGCAGCAAATAAGCAACCTGGTGTCTTTGCTTCATATCACTTCATTAATAAAGGACATTTCTCCAGAAAGGA
Source organism: Sorex araneus (assembly GCF_027595985.1). Taxonomy (NCBI): domain Eukaryota; kingdom Metazoa; phylum Chordata; class Mammalia; order Eulipotyphla; family Soricidae; genus Sorex; species Sorex araneus. Next base: position 198,870,529 of record NC_073306.1, read on the forward strand.
AATTTTTAAATGTAGTTTGAGGAAAATGGAGAGAATTCAGTGGTGTGCAGTAAATGAATTTCCTGCCTAACAGAGAAAAACAGTATTTTTTACTTTAAAAAAAAATTGAATAAATAAGGGCCAGAGCAATAATAGTATAGCGGGTAGGATGCTTACATTGCACATGGTCAACCCAGGTTCGATCCCCAGCATCCTATATGGTCCCCCAGCCACCACCAGGAGTGACTGCTGAGTACAGTGAGGAGTAAACCCTGTGAGCATTGCTGGGTGTGCACCCCGCCCTTTCCCAAAAATACAAACCACAAAAATAAGCAAATAAGCTAACTAGCTTATAGGCTTGGAGAACGGTAAATTTAGTTCCTTTAATTTGTTTTCTACCTCAACAGCCATGGGTTGCCTTCTAGCCTCCGATTTGTTTAAGCATTCTTTCTTTATAGGCTAATTCAAGGTTGCTTCAGGTTCTCAATTATGTGCCAAATGAAAATGCATTGTAAATAATAGTCAACATTTCTATTTGGTTAGATACAATGTAATGGGAATTATTCATCATTATATTTATAATCTTGATTAAATTCTAAGCCACTAAAATCTGAAATTGGTCTAGGTGGGCTTATTTTATGCAAATTTTGTAGATTAAATGTGAGAAAAGCATTTTTTTTTTCAGGGGTTTGGTCATAAAACATTTTTAATTTTTCGTTAAATGTTTTGGACTGGAGCGATAGCACAGCAGGTAGGGCATTTGCCTTGCACAAGGCCAACCGGGATTCGATTCCTCCATCCCTCTCAGAGAGCCCGGCAAGTTACTGAGTGTATCCCACCCGCACAGCAGAGCCTGGCAAGCTACCCATGGCATATTCGATACGCCAAAATAGTAACAACAAGTCTCACAGTGGAGACGTTACTGGTGCCCTCTCAAGTAAATCGATGAACAACAGGACGACAGTGCCTAAAATGTTTTATGCTTACTTCTATCTTTAATTTTATTTATTTACTTATTTATTTTTGGACAGATAATGTTAGTGACTCAGGAAACTGATTACCTTTTGAGAGACTCCTTTTTTCATTGTTGGCACTCTTAATTATTAACAATTTACATATATTGAGTCAAAACCTTCCTTGATATAACTTTTTCAAACTTCCCCTAATTTTGCTCTCTGAAAAAATACAGATCCATCTCTTACGATGTTATATATTTAAGTGGTTGTTATTAACTCTTATTTCTAGGAGTATGCCATACTTCCTGGTTCTATGCCTTCTAAAACTTTGCTGGTTACTTATTCTTGTTTACATCAGATGCTACTAAATAATTGTTGCTTTTGTTAGGTCTGTTAGTAGAATGGTGATTATGTTTTCATATATTGGCGTTGGGCCACATCTAACTGTGCTTACTCTTACTCCTGGCTCTGTGCTCAGGATGACTCCTGGCAGAGCTCAGTGATGGCTCCCGCAGTGCTGGGGATCAAATCTGGTAGGCTGTATGCTATCTCTCTGGCCCTATTTCTGTTTTTATAATTCTCGTTCAGATACATACAGAAAAATTAAAGGAAGAAATGACATTGG